>NC_081423.1:35565278-35865278 GCF_949786415.1 Peromyscus eremicus | reverse complement strand
CGCATCTTCTCCAGAGCGCGGCGCCCCGCTTACCTGCGGCGACAGGGGCCGAGAGGAAGAAGACCAGGTGGCCGGACTCGGGTGGAAGGGAGGGAGCGCCCCGTGGCGGCGACAGCGGCAGCGACCCGGCCCCCGCGTCCTCCGTTGGGTCCTCTCCGGCTGTCGGCTGGTACCCTGGCGTGCTAGAGACTGTCCAAGCTCCAGCTCACTGAGCCTCCGTCGCCCGCCGCTGTGCCACCGCTGCCGCGGCTGCCCTATTTCTGCCGCCGGGACCGGAGCCCGTGACGTCACCCTCCGGGCCCCGCCTGCCCAATCGCCGCCACCTGTGCTCGCCGCCAGCCCGCCCGCCCGCCAGCCCGCCTGCCGGTCAGACCCCGCGGCAGGTGTGGAGCAGCCCGGCGCGCACGCGGGGCGCGAGGATTTCCCTGCGCCCTGCACCACCTGGGCAGGGTGGCACTCTTTCCCCTGGTTCCCGGGAAGCTCAGCAGGTGACAAGCCCCTGCCTCCGTCTTCTACTCACCCCTTCTCTCCTCCAAGCGCCTTTCCCGGCCAGCCTCCCCCAAGGTTGTGCTTTGCTCAAAGCGCCGAATTGTTCTCAAACAGCGGCCATTTCTCGTGAAGCCCTAGCGGGTCGGTACACTGCACCAAAAGAGACGTCCCTGGAGCAAAATTCTGGGGACACTCCTCCCTGCGTTGAGAAACAACTACCTGTGAAAGAGCAAAGTTTTCGTTACTCCCAATTAGAGGCTCTTAAAGAAGTCCCAGGTGACATTTGCCAAGCCTGACCCACCTGAGCCGGGAGCGTGTCTTGTTCCTAAAACAAGAACATTTTCCCCCTCTCCGGATCCTGAGACGGCGTGGCTTCCTGGCTTTTCCAACTCTCTCTTCAACCTCCACAGCTTTTGATATGTGCTCAGATAAGTTGCAAAAAACTCCTTTGTCACGCTCGATCTAACCTCACACCTGAGAAAGCAGCACCTGGCAGCGAGGCAGGGGTGGCCGGAGCCTCTCCAGGTGCCGCCTCCTGCTGTGTTGAATGGATGCCCAGTGGCTTTTTGGTTTAGGAGTACAGTGTCCTGCCCATGCCTTTGGGATCTCCCCTGATGTGCAGGAGGGTGCAACGGGGCTTTTCTGGAGATAAGGTTAGTTAAATATAAAAGGAAGTGGGGAAATACTAAAGGGTTGGTCGAGTCTTTCCTTCCACTGAGTACAAGCCACTGGGCTGGTTGCTGGAGATACTACAGTGAGTGGACCTTTCTTGCTCGGGTTTTTGGTCTGGTATCTAGCCCTTTTTTTTTTTTTTTTTTAACCACTGTCCAGTGAGTGGTACAACTCAGACTGCGTTGTAACTGCTTCCCAAATGCAAAACGAGGACACTTCTAGGTCTTAGTCAGCTGTGACTTGCCCTGTGAACACCAAGATTTGCACTCAGATATAAAAAAGGCAGCTGTGTTCTCTGTGCCCTGAGGCTGTGGCTAGCATGAGGCTCTTTGCTTATTGACCATGATTTTCTGCCAAGGCCATCCATGAATGAATCCCTGAGGCTGGCCGGAGGCTGGATTCTCCGACTAAATAGAATCTAGGAGATGTAGCAATTTACATCTTGAGACATAGGAAGGAGTGGATCTAACAGGTAGCAGGGAAGCAGGGCAGTGATGTTGTGCCCGGATCTGAACTTGTACCCTAAGTCTACCGACCAGGTTAAACCACACAGCTCTCCAAGTTAAGGTCGGGGAGAAATGCAGATTCCTCTTTTCTAAGCACCAAGCCATAGAGGCAGCTCAGGGGCCATATAACAGTATTCCAGGCAGGACTTTGGCACTTCGTTTTTGTTTTTTAATAACTAGAGGTCATGCATAAGTCAAGGCCTGCAGACTGACCAAGACCAGAAATAACAATGTTTAATGTTCTGAACAACCGCGGGCTTCTTCATGTTTCCCCAGGAAGGGGAGTGAAACTGTTGTAAACCAGATGTGCTGATTACTCCCTGAGAGCTGGTGCTGACCTCCACAGTGAGCCTTCGTGACCACTGGGCAGAAAACCAGAGTGGGATGACGAGTCACCTTGGAGTAAAAGAAGGTGAGGTGTGAAGATGGAGGTCAAACAGGCCTCCAGGAGGCAGCATCAGATGCCACACTTGGACATCTCTTCCCATTGCTTTGTGCTTTCACCTGCCAGAGTGATTCTTTGTTTACTTGCACACCCCAAGTTGGGAACTAGGCTAGATTTCCCACAGAGAGTCTAGAACTGACCTGCATCCTTGTTTCAGGACTTGAGAGCACACCACTTCTCATCAGCTAACTGGGATGCTTGGAAAAGTTTTGCTTTTTGTTTTGTTTTGTTTTGTTTTCAGGTAAATTTTGAATTTCATACAATGTAGTAAGTTTGAGTGGAAGGGCTCTGGACACAAATTTTACTACTTCCCTAGCCCACAGCCTTAGCTGTTGATGAGTGTTTCAGCGATACAGATTCAGAAACACAAAAGGAGTGATTAATATACCTTTCTACAAGAAGTTTAAACAGTTCCTGTCTTGCTATGTTTTGAGACAGATTCTCACTATGCAGCCCAGGCTAACAGTGACCACAGTGACCTTTTTTTTTTTTTTTTTAAACTTTACTAGGTTTTTTTAAAGATTTATTTTTAATTATGTTTATGTGGGGATTGGGGGGGGGGTGTACATGTGTGTGTAGGTGCCCAAGGAGGCCAGAAGAGGGCATTAGGTTCCCTGGGAGCTAGAGTTACAAGTGGTTGTGAGCCACCAGGCGTGGTTGCTAGGAATCCAACTCTGCAAGAGAGGTCCTGATTCTTAACCACTGAGCCATCTCTGCAGCTGGTTCTTTACCATTTTTAAGACTCTTTCCTACTCCTCTTTACCAAACCCACAAGCCTATAATGAGAAGTTGAGCAGTGTATACTGCCTTTCTTTTTATTCAGATTCCACAGGAGACCAGGGTATACCCCATTTCCTCCAGACCAATCCCAGACTGTCCCCATCAGTGGCTATGGGTAAGGTAGCCAGACTGGGAAACCATGTGACAAGGCAGGAAAACAGAAGCAACCTCCTTCCTTATCTTCCATAGTTAACATTCTGTTCCCTCCTATCTCCAATGTCCTTTTCCTTCTGTGACCCACTTGGACTTGATGGACCAAATATGCCTCATCCTTTAATAATCCTGCTTTTCCCTCTCTTGTGTCAAAGCTAGGGGTGGGTGGGGTGGAAGACAGACATAGGAAATGAACTTCTTTTTGAATTTTTATTTATTTTTATGTGTATGGGTGTTTTGTCTTCATGTATGTCTGTGCACCATGTATGTGCAGTGCCCCTGGAGGCCTGAAGAGGGCGTTTGTCCCCTGGAACTGGAGTTATAGGTGATTGTGACCCACTATGTGGGTGCTGAGAATTAAACCCAGGTCCTCTGGAAGAGCAGTTAGTGCTCTCAGCTGCTAAACGATTTCTCTAGCCCTGGAAATGAAGTTCCAAGACTACTTTCCATTCAAAATGTTCATATCTTTACCACACTAGTTGTTAGGTCTCAAACTCAGGACAAATGGCTGAGGTGCCTATTTAATATTTCAAAGTGTATACTGGCTGGCAGGTTCTCAGCAAGTACGTATTACAGAGTCATCCTGGCTGGCATACCCCACCTCTACCCTGTACTGCGCCAACCTCTGAGCTTCCCTTCCCTTCCCCCAGCTTTTCTTTCCTATATAGCCATTGGGCTATGTGGCCTCTTGGCTCCTAGTTCCTCTCTCTTCCTCTCCCTACTCCCCATGGCCCAGTTCAGTCTGCTGGCCCAGTTCAGTTTGGACCATTCCAGATGCCTTTGGCTGTTTCCTCATTCATATCTACAATAAACCTTCTCCACCATACCTGGGAGCAATCATGTCCTCATTTTCATTCACAAGTCTTTATAGAAGTTGGTATCACTTTGATTTGAAAAGACCCCTGATATCAAAACCTCCCAAGTCCAACGTTAACACTGACTTCTTAAACAATGATTCATGGAATCACGTAGAGATTTGGAGGATGTGAGCAATAAATTCTAAATCTAAATGAAAAATTACACTCAAAATAATTGTGTGGGTATGTGTGTCAGTTCGCTGTTGGGTGTCTTCCTTGTCATTTTCCCCCTTGGTTTTTAAGACAGGGTCTCTCACAGGGCCTGGAAATTGTCATTTCCATTATACTGGATAAACAGCAAACCCCTGGATCCACCTATCTCTGGCTACCAGCCTTGGGGTGATAGGGTCATGTTTTCATGCTTTGCTTTTCTATGGGTGCTGGGGGTTAAAACCCAGATCCCCAGGCTTGTGCAGGAGGCATTTGGCCTACTGAGCCATCTCTCCCGCCCCAGATCATTGCTTTAAGCTTTGGTTTAGGGAGAAAAGTGGCATAAAGATAAGTATGGGATTCAGTCAGGAGATAACTGTGATTGAGGGAATTTCAAGGCTAATGAAGAGGCAGTCGGGTAGAGGAGGAATTTCAATTCAGAAGGTAGGATGAATGAGACGATGCAGTGATGAAAAGGGCATTGTGGGTACTAAAAGATGGAGGGAGATGAACAATGAAGCCCTCCTCCACGACAAAAGCCCCATCGACTCCCAGAGGCCAGATTGATGGCACAAGGAACCCAAGAAAGGCTCCAGCAGTTGGAGGAACTTGAGCTTATTATTCTAAGAATTCAGAGCACATCAGATTTTAAAATCAGAATGAGAAGATCAGGCTTCCACACCACTAAGTACCACAGCCTGCTGAGGTCAGGAGAGAGGGAGGACAGAAGAGCCTAGATGGAGAGTAAAGGATGGAGGGGCCAACTGCATTTTTAAAAGTGGAAAAACTCCATCATTTGTCACTAATATTGTCTCCTCAATAAAGTGTTAGCACCTACGGGTTGCCCTTTGTGCCTGGAGGGAAGTAGGAGAAGGTCCTCTCTTTGCAGGGGCTTAGAGCAGAAAGGTCAGCAGCTAGAGAAAGATGTGAGAGCTTCTAGCAGCAGCCCATTCACAGGAGGTCCAGAACAGTAATGGGGAATGGACTTTGATATCTGCTGGATCAGAGTGGCTTAGCCATGGACCCAGCTGGAAAGGGAGAGAAAACAGAGATGTCAGCCAGGGCCTAAGGATTAGACAGACTGGAGCTCTCATTGTAGGTATCACGGGAGGTAGTGGAAGCTTCTGAACAAGGAAAATGGAATAATTCATGGTATATCTTTAAAAAGTCATTCCAGCTACAGTATAGACAAGGAAATTGCAGATAGTGGCAGATAAGAAGACCAGATATTGAGCTGTCCAGACAAAGTCCTGTCTAGAACGTCATTATCATTATTGTCATCACATCATCATATAATGTATATTAAATCATAATTATGCATGGGCTCCAGCCCTGAACCCAACCATAACTATAAACCCCAAACCTAAGCCTATCCTTCAACTCTAACCTTAATTCCAACCCTAACCCTGGCCCCCAACCCTAACCCCAAACACTAAGTCTAACCCTACCACTAAAACCTAACCCTAACCATCAACCCTAACCCTCATCTTACACTAACTTTAACTCTAAATACTAACCCTAACTCTAACCATAAACCCTATCCACACTCACCCTAACCCCCACCTAACCCCTACCTTAACCCCTAACCTCAACTCTCACTCTAACCCCTATCCCTAACCCCAAACGATAACACGTGTTCCTAACCAAAACCACTAACTGACTGGAAAATGGCAGAGCTAGATCTGACCTGAATCCTTGGGGTCATGATGGCCATTCTGCATCAGTTATACACTGCAGCCAACACACGTCTCAAAATCCAACTCCTACAAATAGGTAAGGTATGTGGAGAGCCTATTTACATTGTCTTCCTCATCACAAACCCTTATCATGAAATAAAACCCAAGCATGTAATCTTGGTAGACTCAAAATTAGTTGCAGACTCTGAAGGGGAGCCTACCCACCACCCCCACATTTCTCTAGAGTGTTCTTGAGTAGGAGCAGCAGGAAATATTAGATAGAAGGATTAGAAGGGGAAGAAACAGAAAATATAGGATAGCCTCAAGAGGGCCTGGAACCTATTCTATTCCATCGGCCCCAACTGTCTCTGCCCTAGGGTATTTAAAGGAATGCCAAGGGGTGGAGCAAAAGACCTCCTCCCAGCACAGCCAAGTGCAGACCATCTCAGACACCTGCATTCAGGACCGTGGTCCAATCCTCCTCTTTAATGCAGACCTGCTGGGCAAAGTCACTAGGAAACCCAGATGGGCTCTAACAAGACTCAAAATTCTTTTCTCTAGTCTTTCCTGACTGTAGCATGTCACTCCTGTTCAAATGCTCACTGTCAGTACCATTCAAGACATTCATGGTGATTGGTCAAAGAGCTGAGTTGGGGGCCCAGTGTTAGCCAAGGAAACCAGAGAGAAAACTTCCTGGGGAATAAAGAGAATCCCGGGAAGACATAGTACCTCTTCTCTTGGTGCCATCATTCATCACAAGGGTCTTGCATTCTCATGACCATGAGCTTGTGCTCTTGAGAACAGCTGACCCAGGAAGACCCAGGAGGATGGAAGAGGGAGGACATGGAAAGATTCTAGGTCTTGAGTGAGCTACTGATAAAACCAACTTTGAAGCTTCTAAATTGGGATTTAGGTTTCTCATGGTTCCTAAATCAGTTGAATTTGGGGTTTCTCACCACAAGCAGTAGAAAAACATCACATGAGAAACCAAAGCATAAGTAAAAAAAAGTGCGTGACTGGTGAAGAGTACCGTATGGGAGGCATTTCTACTTTGCATGTGGGAATGTGCGCTGCGCGTTATTTGACAAGGTCTCCATGCAAGGCAAAGGACGAAGGGTTTGGACTTTAACCCAGCCCTCAGATTGGGGCAATTTTCTGTTATAGGGAATAGATAATCAGCCAGGATCATCTAGTTCTAATTGCACTAGATAAAGACAGCGGGTACATCGCAAGCGACTTGACAGGCTGCTTTAAAGCTGACAAATGCGTGCACACACATCAGCCTTGCCTAGCCATATGTGACTTGCAAATGTCTTTCTCTACAACCCTGCTCAAAACCATTTTTAAACAATTCTGCCATTTTGGTATAGTATGCACCCAAAAGTGGGATCTGTTGTTTTCAAGGAAGTCTTTTAGGGTATTACATAAAATATCGTGCCTGGAAGTTTGCTTTAATTCAATCAGGAATAATAGCCATAAGATAAATGTCACAGTCACATTTTATTTTGTAGTTTTTATCACAAACAGAAAATGATTTTTGTTCAATTCTATGAAGAAAGTGTAACTTTCTGACAAATACACTAAGAGGTGATATCATAGCAAATCAAAAGACCTGACACAGCATTAATCATGAGCAAAATATCTTCCAAAATTTGACATCTAAAATTCTGGAACTGGAGCTGGGATACAGCTCAGCTGGTAACGTGCTTGCATATCAAATACAAAGCCTTGACTTGGACCCCAGCAAGACATAAGCCCAGCACACACTCAGGAGGTAGAGTCAAGGAAACCAGAAGTTCAAGGTCATCCTCGACTACATATCAAGTTCAAGAATAGCCTGGGATGCAAGAGGCCTTGCTTCAAAACAAAATAAATTAAAACTTCTAGATTTGTATGTTTAAAATACTACTGTTTTATTTTTAAATTTTCTATGTTTAATTTATAAATGACAGGAAGGGAAAGATTCCAGGCCACCATTTACAAGTACTCTGCAAATGTCACATTGTAGGTGTGGATAAAACCTTTATTCTCAAATGCAAACCCAAATTGGATGTAATTGTCACCCTATTTTCTTTTTTTTTTTTTAACACTGTTTTTGAAGTACCAACGGCATCACGAGGGTCCATATGAGGATTCTTTATCAGATGAATGCAAGTCACAGATTGGCAAAGGTAATTCTGTAGCAGTATTGTAGACTTGCCATTTCTTTCCACCCTTAATTAACTTGCATTTCATCAGTGGGTTCCTTATGTTTCTCGTCTTTAAACATAGTCTTTTATGGGCACAAATCAAACATCTATGACTAAGAAGAAAAACAATTTAACAACCTAGCCATCTCACACAGCTCATGCTTTTCAGCCAAAAGACAACCTGAGCAAAGGATGCAGTGTATCCCTCTCCTGACCTTACTTACCCACCCTGTGGCCCCTGCCACACTCCAACAGGCCCAAGTATCTCACTGCAAATGAAAGAAATTAATTACTTGTGAATTCTTTATAAAAGATTTTTTTTAACTTTAAATTACACATACATCTGTGTATGTGGTTATGTGAATGAGTGTAGGTGCCTGTGGAGACCAGAAGAGGGCATCAGATCCCCTGGAGTTACAAGCAGTTGTGAGCCATTTGGTGTGGGTGCTAGGAACTGAACTCAGGTCCTCTGCAATAGCTATATGCACTCTGAACCTCTGAGCTGTCCTTCAAGTCCCCATTTACACAGTGAGTGAGTGAGAGACAGTGTGTGTGTGTGTGTGTGTGTGTGTGTGTGTGTGTGTGTGTGTGTGTTATGCGTATATGCAAATGTGCTCACCCTTGAGTGCATGTGTGGAGGCCAGAGGCATGTTAAATGTCTTCTTCAGTTGCTCTCCACCTTATTATTTTAAGACAGGGTCCCTCGCTGAACCTGGACTTGCTCATTTGGGCTAGCCTCGCCGGCCAGCGAGCCCCCAGCATCCACCTGTCTCTACAATCCCAGCACTAGGTAGCCACACACATGCCACACCATGCTTCCCATGCTTTCACATGAGTTGGCGATCTGAACTCCGGCCCTCCCACGTGTACAGTAGTCACTTTATCAAACTCTCCAGCCCTTCATAGTTTCAAGTAATGACACAAATAGGTCCCGTGTGCACCTTACTCCATCTCATCTTCTACCAGCATCTTTTAAACCATGTGCAACATCTCAACCAGGATCCTGACCTTGACAAGAGTTTTTCCAGCACAAGAATGTCTCATGTGGACACATCCATCCCTCTTCCCATCCCCAATCTCTATAAATGAGTAATCTTCGTATGTCTATTATCTTCTCATTTTGAGACTATTATAATGTACCCTTTAATGTACCCTGTGCAAGTACCCAGACTCCTCTACAGTGTCCCGTGTGTCTACAGTCAGTTGCTTTGTGTCACAGAGTAGCACCCCCTGATGTGGATGTACCACATTATTTAACCACCTGAGTTGTTTCTACTTTGGGGCTATTATGAACAAAGTTGCTATAAACACTTTTATGTGAATATAAATTTTCATTTCTCTGGGACAAATGCCCACAAATGCAACTGCTGGTTAGTACAATAATTTCATGTTCAATTTTTTTAATGACAAATTTTAAATAAAAGTGTTTCCAAAAAAAAGAGAGAAATTGGGTAAACTGTTCTCCAGAATGGCTGCACCATTTTGCATCAGCACCAGCCAAGCATGAATGTTTCCATGTCTGCAGCTTCAACCACATTTTATAGTTGTGTTTCATTGGTCACTATAGCCTAAATTAATTTGCATTTCTTTAATGGCTAATGGTGATGTACATCATTTTTAGAAATCTGGGTGTATGTGCTTGTGTGTGTGGAAGGGGGAGGTAGGGAGAGAGAGAGAATGTGGGTATGTGTGTGTAGTCACACTTGTGCCAGGGCTCTGAAGGTCAGACGGCTATCTTAGATATGTGTCCTTGTCCTTCTGCTTGTTTGAAACGAGGTCTCTTGTTGCGCGCTACTCTGCACACCAGGCTAGCCAGCCACGACTTTCCAGGGATTCTCCTGTTTCTCTCTCCAACCTCACCTTAGGAACACTGAGATTATTAGAGACACACTTTTTCCATGGGTTCTGGGGGTATAAACTCAGGCCCTCATGCTTGAGTGGCACACATGTTACCCACTGAGCCATATCCCCAGCCCCAACCTTTTACTGTGTTAATTATATGTTTTCTTTGGTAAAATGTCTCTTCATAACGTTTGGCCATTTTCTATGTAGTGAATACTAGTCTGAAACTCATGACAATCCTCCAGCCTCAATCTTCCAAGTGTTGGGATTACAAATGTGAGCCGTTGTGTTCACTCTGACCCTTTTAGAAATGGAATTTTAGAAAAAAACAAAACAACTTTTGAGCTTTGAGAGTTCTGATGCATCCTAGAAGCCAGTCTTTGATTGGCACATGGCTCACAAATGTTTTTTCTAATCTATAGCTGGCTTATTCATCCCTTGAACAAGTCTTTTGTAGAAGCAAATACTTAATGGTGACACAAGTTTATCAACATTGTATGAATTTCTCTTTTGTTTTCTTCTAAATCAACAATACCAAGGATTCTCTCCTATTTTTAAAAAACCACAATCTGTCATCCATGTTGAATGAATGTTCATAAAAGCTATGTATGTCTCAAGGCTTAGTTTTTCCCTTAATGATCAACTGCTCAGCGACTGTGTGTGAGTGTGTGTGTGTGTGTGTGTGTGTGTGTGTGTGTGTGTGTAACAAACCCCCAACTAATGGGGCTAGCTGACCATGAACTGAAACTATGGGCCAAAATAAACCTTTCTTCCTTTTAAGATATTTTTGTCACAGCAACAGAAAGCTATCACACTGGTCTTCTAGGACACTATTCTGGTCAGGGACTGCGGCACCTTACTGCAGCCTAGTGAGTGTGCAAGTGTGGCCTCCCCACTTGGCCTTTGGTGGGGTGTATAGTGGTGAGTCTGTGAATAGTCCATCAGATTTCCCCAAAGCCAAGTGAACAGATATGAGAAGCTCAGGAGACAAGAGCCTAGAAAGGGCAGAGTTTCTCAAGCAAAGGGGATGGTCTCTGCCCTTTCGCTGCAGGAGACTATCATCTGCCATCAGAGCCTATCTGCCTACAGCGAACCCAGATCTAAGGAGGTGTGGGACAGGACAGAAAGGGTAAAAACTCTCCTCTGGCTGTCTGGAATCCCACTGTGACAGAGAAGGGCAGTGGGCAGGGAAGGCTTCCTGCTAGGCACTCTCAGAATATGCCTTCTCTCTAGAATATTCTGTCTGGTGGCCCAGGTTCAGTAGGCACTGTAACAGGTGCAGAGAGCAAGCTTTCACTTACTGTTTCATGGAATGATGTGTCTGTGTGTGTATCCATGTGTAAACATGTGTCTGTAGGAGTCTGGATGTACAGTGTACATGTGTGTAGGTAGGCCACAGAACAATGTTAGTTATTGTTCACGTTGTTTTTTGAGACAGGGCCTCTCGCTGACTTGGAACTTGCCAAGCAGGCTAAGCTAAGCTAGTTGCCCCCTCCCCAAGCCCCAGGGATCCACTTGTCTCATCTCCCCCAGCTAATTACAAGCGTACACCAATATGCCTGGCTTTTTATGTAGGCTCTTGGGAAATTGAACCCAGGTTTTCATGCTTACAAGGGAAGCACTCCAACCCAGCTGTTATCCCACCCCCAGAGTGACCTCTCAAGATAGGTACAGTCCCTAAACCCAAGTCTCCCGGCCCAGGCTCTCAGTGAGCTGAAAAAAGGGGTCAGTAGGCATTTTGTAGAATAGGAAGAGAGGTTGCCCTAGTTCTGACTAACATCATAGTGCAGGCCTCATCTACAGCTAGGACAGACGTGCTAAGCAAACACAAGCATGCCCACCAGCCAGGTGCATGGCACGTGAGCCAATGATTAGCATGGTGACGAGATGCAGGTCGTATACGTGTCATTTTGTAGAGGGGTGGAGGTGGGCGCTCTTGTGTGATGGCATGCATGTTGAGGTCAGAGGTCAATCTCAGGTGTCAGTTCTTGGTGTCCTCTTTGTTTGACAGAGGGTATCTTGCTCCTCACTGCTGCAGACACCAGGCTAGCTGGCCACCAAGTTTTTGTGCAGGGATTATCCTCTGTCTCTGCTGCCCATCTTTTTGTCGGAGTGCGGGAACCATGGACACATACTGCACCCAGATTTACATGGGTCCTATGGATCTGAACTCTGATCCCCAGGCTTGCATGCAAGTGCTTTGATCCACTGAGCCATCTTTTCAGACATAGAATTTGTTAAGGCTTTTCACCCTGATGATGCATTAAATTCTCCACCAAGGTGGAGCTGCTCCTACACTCACGCCAGCGTGCAACACGCATGCTCTTATTAGCCCTGGTCACAGATCCACCTGGAGGGATGTGATTCATGAGCAGCTCATAAAACCTGGGGGAATGGGCCATCCCTAGCTCCCCAGGAGAGTAAGATTGCCATGCACAGCCAGCCACATCAATCACGTTTCCATCCTGCTTCTTCACTGTCACACCTTGAAGAGACACCCACAGACTTCAGGGTGTGACACAGTTCTTAGGACAGCAAAATCAGCTGCTCTTGGAGACACCTTGTACCTAATTTCAAAGCAAGGTCAGAGTTGATCTGTAATCATCCCAGGGTACTCCTGGCTCTAAGACCCACTGCCAAGGAGAGGAAAGAGAGCCAGGGTGTTCACAGGAGGAGAAGCGCTAACCAGGGGCCGCTGGCCTGATTCATTTCACAGCTGTGGTCTTTTTTGATTTCTTCGTAATTTTCTACACTACTGCTTCCAATTTGATACTGTCTGGGCCTGGGATGACAATACGAATGGGATAACAGATGATGAACTCAAAATACTGAACACAATCATACTCGGCCTGCATGTACTTCCAATCAATATGTCACTTAGAAGGAGGAACCACTGGCCGCTGGGCAGAGTTGGGAATGCAAAATGTCACAGAATTCCACGTACATTTCTTATGTACTTAGGAGCTGTCACTGTAGCTGCCTCACTGCTCTGGAGGGGAAACCAGGCTTGTTGTTTCATAATTGGTTGTCTTAGACAAATGAATCACAAGTCCACAAAGTATCGGAAGAGCTTCCATGCAGCGTCTCTTGCTCTACTTGGCAGGGGTGCCGTGTACCATTGCAGGTTATGTACTGCACACAGTTCCCATTGTTTACGTGTTGCTACAGTACCTGCAGGAGCGATGGAGTCATTACAACACCATGCATCAGCCATGTGCTGATGAACCCGGACTGAGTATTCCTAAAAGCTTGTGGAATGTCCCAAAATGGGTCACGAAGATCCAGCCACATAGCATTCACATCAATAGCCTGAAAAAAATCTATGTATAGACTTTGTGAATTAGTAATACAGTAGCTTTCTGTTGACACTCAGTACTCTATTCAATAAAAGCATCGTGTCAAGTGTGGGTTACTCATTTGTGTGTGTGTGTGTGTGTGCGTGTGTGTGTGTGTAATATTTGAAATCATTAAAACACTGTAAACCTAACAGCTTTTTTATTATTTTATTATTTGTGTATGTGTGATGGGGAGGACATTTATAACTCAAGTGTAGAAATTGGAGGAGAACTTTTAGGAATCCATTCTCTAGTTCCATCATATGTTCCAAGGATCCAACTTGGGTTGTCAGGCTTACATGGCAAGTGCTTTTATCCACTGAGCTACCTGAGCTCCTAACAAATTCTTTAGATGTGGTATTTCTATACTGATATTCACTCTACCAAGTAGGAAGACAACTTACTGAAATGTAAGATTTTAGGGCCTGTTGAGATGGCTGGGATGCAGGGGAGACTTTTGCCACCAAGCCTGAGGACCTGAGTTCAATCCCAAGGACCCACGTGGTAGAAGGAAAAGGTTGACTCCCACAAGTGTCCTGTGAGACACACACACACACACACACACACACACACACACACACGGTAAGTTAAACCAAAAGTAGTGAGGCAGTCTTAGGGCCAACAGTGGCCAAAAAGGTCATTCTGCACTTACAGCACTATGTGGGGCCAGTGGTGGCGCAAGGTGGGTGGAGTCAGCAAAGACAGGCTTGCTTCACTGGCTGTTGCAATGGTGTTTTAGACCATTGTTTGCCAAACAAAGCACCAAACCTTATTCTTCAGCCATCTGGTGCTTCTGTGAGCTGTCCAGCCTTCTCCACTTTTTAAAATTATTTAACTTGAGAACTGAGTACTGACTGAAGTTTTTTTCCTTAGTTTTTAATTGTGTGTGCACATACATGCCTGTGGGGGTGGGTGGGGATGAATGCACATGAGCACAGTTGCCTGAAGAGGCCAGAAGACGACACTGGAGCCTTTGGAGTTGGAGTTACAGGTAGTTGTGAGCCACCGGGAACCTAACTCAGGTCCTCTGTAGCAGTTTGCATCTCAACCACTGTGCTCCCTCTCCAGCTATTCTTTTCCTTTTTGATGAGCTGTATTGTATCAGCCTGAACAACAACAACAACAAAAATCCGTGACCCTTGCTTTCAATCGTTGGAATTTGTAAATAATCCACAACCCTGAACATGAAGATCCTCTTAGCCACGATTCAAACGTGCGGTTTAGATGTTCAGAACTCAAGAAGAATGCATGTTCAAGTTCTACAGTGCTACTACACAGTGGTCCTCAGCCCAGCTGAAGGACAGTGGCCATCTCTACATAGTAGGACCTGTTCGGATGCTTATGCACAAACATTTTATTGCAGTGTCCCTCGTTGTCTTATAAAATGGAAAGTAAAGAAAGAAATTAAAATGGAGGTATTTTCAAGAAGATGAGATCTTACATGCTTAATGGGATTGAAATGAGGAAGTTGCTGGGACTCTGTGCAGAGCAAGTCTTTACCTTGGGTTGGCTACCTGTGGGACACAAGCCGCTGAGGCTGGTGTTCAGTTGCAGAGCCTAAGATGGAGAATGAGATGCCAGAATAATTTAGAACTCTGAAATTGCAATCACCTTTGAAGATGTAGATCTGCTATCCACTTTTGCATATTTAACTTTTGAACATTTTTTCAGACATGTATTATGTGTGAACACAGGAGATTGCCCATCGATTCCAAAGTAGAATAAGAAGGATGAAGGAGTGTATAAGCTTGAATTCAGTCTGTAAGCATGCATATATATGTATGTGCTTCATGTAGTCATTGAAAGAAAGTTCTAGATGCATCCCCTGCAAACTAAAAAGTTGTTAACTCAGTGGGTTGAGATGGTACAGGGATTTCTCTTGTTATTTCACGCAACCTGAATTGCTTAAAGTTTTGCAATAAGCAAGATTTACATACTGTTACAATCACTGAAAATCTTAAAGGCATATATCCATTGTAAAGGATAGGATAGCCTTGGTTCTTCAGAGCTTTTCAAAACACAGGGGCCACCGCATGGGGACTGGCTCAGGAGACCTTCATATTTTCTGGTCCATCCTTCCGGTAGCTCTGTGGTCTGGGGTTTGCCATGCCTCCCCTCTGGGGTGTTTGCCACCATCCCTGATATTAGTGGATATCAGTGGGTGTATCAATAACTGTCCTCATTGCTATGATCAAATCCCTGACAAGAGGCAACTCTGGGAGGGAGGGTCTACTCTGTCCCACAGTTTGAAGGGATACAGCTTATAGTGACAAGGAGGCACGGTGGCAAGAGCCAGAGTTAGCTGTCACACTGCTTATGCTTCCAGGAAGTAGAGAGCACACAGGAAGTGGGGACAGACATCCAAACCTCAATGCTCCAAAGCTAACTCCAGTGACGTATCTCCTCCAGTAAGTCCCCATCTCCTAAAGGTCCCACAACCTTCCAAAACAGCACCACCATGGGGCCAAGTGTTTAAACACAACTGATGGGAGCCACTTCACACCCCCACACCAGAATGGGCGGTACACACTCTCATGGTGGTCTTCTGCAGTTCTTCCCAGTAAACAGAGAGCTCTGCCTACAACTCAAACCAAAGCAGACTGTCCACCCTAGACAGAAAGATTGTAGGAGTCAGAGGATGGGGGAGTTTGCTGTGAGGTTATGTCTCTGAGTAGTATCAGTAGCTACATCCGTAAAATCTCACCAACATGACCATCCAAACATGAGCTGAACAAGAATGACACTAAGGGGCATGCCAAAATAGACAGAGAAAAGCTCCTGAGGCCTCAACCCTACACAAAGAACTATAGGCAACTGAGGAAGGCTGGGAACAGGAGACATGGTCCCTCCCAGGGAAGAGCTCACCAATTGGTTGTCCAGTGCCAATGGCTAGCCTTGACAATATACATACAAGTAACATTATGCAGATTAATCAGGTTCTATTTAGGAATATATATTCCTAATATATATATAAATATATATTTATAATATATGTAATATATATATATGCATACATGCATGCAATAACAATTTTTTAATTTTTATTTTTTCAAATTTAACTTTTGATTCTTTGTGGATTTCACATCATGTATCTTGATCCCACTTATCTTCCCATCCCTTCCCATCTGCCCTCTACCACTGCAACCTCCCCCCTGCCACAGGATAAAACAAGACAAAAAAAAAAAAGAAAAGAGAAAGAAAGGAAGGAAGGAAGGAAGGAAGGAAGGAAGACCTCCTTGTGGAAGCTGTAGTGTGACACAGTGAGTCACACAGTCCTTTAGTCCATATATTATTACTTGCAAGTGTTCATTGCAACGAGTCATTGGTCTGGTTTGAGGTCTCTGGTTTTTGGTACACCATCAATACTGGGGTTCCTCTTGGATATCTGTTATTGTCCTGTGTCATGGAGATTCTGTAACTTTGGATCTGCAGGACAAGCCTCTTCACATGCTCCAGTAGATCACAGCTGGGGTGGATGATGGGATGGGCCAACTCATAGCTCTGGTTCTGGGTCTGGGTGGTTGCTGGGTTGGTCAGCCCGCCAGATCTCCCTCATCCTCAACACCAGGGTAGCTCTTCAGCACCGCCCAGGCTATGTAGTAAGCACCAAGGGGCAGCTACACTTCCCTCGCTCTCATGTCCTCGGCGTCAGCTCACCCGCACCTACATCACCAGGGCCGTCTACTGTGTATGCAAGAACAATTAATGAAAACAGAGGCCATGAACAGAAGTAGAGAAGGAGAAGTATATGAGAAGGTTAGGAGAGGGGAAAGGAAAGAGAAAAATGTTTTAATTATACTATAATCTCAAAAATAAAATAAAATAAAGAGCTCCCAAATCCCAGCAGCTATCAAAATGTAATGACGGTGGGAATAAGTCAAAGGCACCCGCTTTGTGAAATGTGCCCTTCTTGCAGGACCACAGGCATGCGAGCCTTCGATGAGAGAAGAAGCTCCATGGCACTTGTATGCCTGGACATCCAGGAAGATGTGCAATCTATAGCCCAAGCAGTCCTGGTCACCAGAGTTCAGGTTTGCAGCTGTGCTGAAAAAGAGCATCCTAATTCTCATCCCTCCCTTTGTTCCACTTGTAAGGAAAGAGTGAAAGTTTTCTTTTTTTCTCCTTAACCCCATAGCAGAGGGAGGGACTGAACCGTGAAACCAGCTATGGAATTAAAGTTCTTGCTGAGACACCCCTCCCTGGTCCTTGTTAATGTCTTGGTGGCCTTTGGCCCTTTGTTCTCTATAAGGTTTTTTTCTCCCTCCGCTGTGAGTCTGGCCTCTACATTCTCCAGAGCCTTGTAAGGGAGAGTCAGGGTACAGGACCCCCCCAGAACGCTCGATAACAGCAGTGCAGCTGCTGGGCTGAGGCGGGGCACAGAAGCCACGCTGCCAGCCCTGCCTGCTTGCGTGGCGGGTGCCGAAGTGGAGGGAGGAGGAGGGACCAGCCTAGGGCTCTCAGTTAATGTTCGCTCATTTGAGTCCAGCGACAGCCCCTGCTGCTCCTCTGATTGCCAAACGAAGACACTGGCTGGCAACTCACTCTGACAGTTATTTCCCATCTGCCTCACCCCAGGCCCCTACCTTGTCCTCTTCTGGCTCTGGACCATAGAGGCTGACCTCTGTAGACGACCATCAGTATGCTTAAGCTCCTTTCTCCTCAACCAGGATGTACCAGTCATTCAGAGATGAGCAAGAGGGGCTGTTTCCTCCTCTGCCCTGGCCTACTTGACCTGTTCTCTCCCAACTCTCGCTCCTGCCAGGTGGCCCACATCTGTCACTTCAGCTCTGATCAGATTCCGCTGACATGACTTCCTCCCTGTCTCATCAACCTGAACACAACCATAACTGCCCACTGAACTTCTAACCCCCGAAGAGCACGGTCCATGGCCATTCCGCCTTCTCTTCAGCTGGTGCTGTCTTCTTGGTAAAAGCCCTTCCTTTGACTCAATAGACGAGTCCTGCTTCTTCAGTCTCTCAACTGGCATACCTGCTGTCATTCTCTTCTGGGGGACTATTTTGTAGCTGACTATTCCCAAGGAGAGATGGACAATCATCTATTCCATCTAGATAGGGCACCTGACAATGGATCGAAGGAGCCAGTCCACCCAAGTCTCGCTTGACGAACCAGGAATCTGTTGGTGTAGCTTCCAGGAACGTGACTGGAAGGCAGCCGAGTGTGCTCAGGTAGAGAACAATACAGAGGAGCATCTTACTCAGGATGGGTGGTGAGGATACTGAGGAAAGCCTCTTGGAGGAAGGGACCTCTGACCTCTTAGCTTAGACCAAACAGAAGAGGGAACTTGCCATAGGAAGCTCTGGCAAAGGCAAGAATAAGTCAAAGGCTCTAGAGGGGAGCCATAAGAATGCTTGAGAAACACCACGTCGGAATGAAGTCAGGAGGACACATGGGGTGTACAACTTGTGCAAAGGTCTCCAGGTTCTGTTCTTTGGTGAGAAGGTTCCTGATGGCTCAGAATAATGGACTACTATGAACCAATTGAAGGGTTTCTATCAGTTTATCTCCTTATTGGTGGGGACATTTTAGGGAGTAGAGAGGATCTAGAGAAAGCAAAGAAAGAAGTTAGTAGGCATCACAGTCTTCAGGCAAGAGGGGTGAGGAGGTAGACTGGAGGCATCACTTAGAGATCCATCTGTTGTGGAGATATTTTATTTGTGTACCCCAATAAAGCTTATCTGAGGATCAGAGGAAAAAGCCAGCCACTATAGTAAACATAGAGGTCAGACAGTGGTAGCACACGCCTTTAATCCTAGCATTTGAGAGGCAGATTCATCCAGATCTCTGTGAGTTCAGGGCCACACTGGGAACAGAGCCAGGCATAGTAGCACACACCTTTAACCCCAGCAGTGGTTAACCATAGAGGTCTGGAGGTCTGTACAGACAGACAGGAAGTGATAGAGCTGGGCGGAAAGAGGAAAGTGATATATATAACTGGGTGGAGAGAGGAAGTAAGAGGGCAGAGACAGAAAGGAATATATTCATGGGTATACAGGAAGTAGGTCTCTCAGGAGGCCGAGGAGTTGGTGAGGTGAGGTTGGCTGTGGCTTGTCCTTTTCCTCTGATCTCTCAGTTTTCACTCCAATATCTGGCTCTGGGTTTTTTTTTTAATTAATAAGACTGTTTAGCAATTTGTCTTAGAATCGGTCAACAACCGATGGGTGTGGAACACAAGAGAAAGACACTAGTGCAGTATGACACCAAGACGCAAAGCCAGCGTCACTGGGTGGTCCAGTCCTGATCACTGTGATGAGATGCATAGGGGTGAGAAGGACAACAGGAATGTGTCATGTCTGGAAGTGTCCCCTCACTTCCTTCACACTACCACAATTTTCCAACAGCGTAACTGTGCTACTTCTAAATTGGAGGTCCTAAGGACAGATATCTTGGCCTTTAAAAAAAGGTTCCTAAGACCACTGGTCCCCTGGATTTATTTAATCCTTTGGGTGCCACACACAACACAGTGAAACCCAAGACAGCACAGAAAGAACCAACAGGAGTAAGGTCTTCAAAAAGAAATTTGTCCTGAGCCCCAGGCTGCATGAAAAAGGGTCCACTGTACATCAAGGTTTATGTTTCCTGAGATCTGAGGTAATGACTTCTACATGGCTTGGTCATCTACATACCATGGTCTTGACATTGCTGAAGATATATTGAAAAATACAGAAAGGCAATAACTGAATATCTGAATACCTTACCACCTGCCAAGCACTCCACTAAAATAGTTTCTATTCTATCTGAACGTCATCTCACTGAACCAAGCTTCTGAATTGACGACATCTCTTCTATATAAAATGGGAGAGTGCTGGCATAGTGGCCCAGAGGTTATGAGCAAACACTGATCTTGCAGAGGACCTGAGTTCAGTTCCAAACACCCACATCAGGTGGATCATAGTCCCTGGAACTCCAGCTCTAGGGGATCTGACACCCTCTCTGATCCCCACAGTCACCTGCACTCACTTGCACATACCCACCCACAATTTAATTTAATTAATAAGTACACCATTTAATTAATATACACACAATTTAAAATGATGAAAACAAATCTAAATAGAAGAGGAGCCCTAGAAATGGCTAGGATGCCCACACAGTGTACCACGGGCACCCTGGATCCTGGTGCAGCCCGAGATAACTATAAATTCCCAACACAAAGTCATAAAATTAATGAAAACATTTTGCATGTTTCTGTGATGTATTTTGGGTAAGCTGGCTGTATGAGCCTTAAGTGTGAACTTTGTAGATGACAACATCATGTCACAAGGTCAAAAGGATGGACATGCCTGGCTTTCAACAGAATACTTTCCTTCCCCCAAAGCAGGTTCAGAAAGCCTGTGATGATGGAGCCCACACAAAGCCCGCCAGACGGCTCCAGACTCTCATGTGTTTAGCTGATGGGTGATCTTCTGAGGAAAGTGTCAGAAGAATCACCTCTCCATCCTGCAGACTGTTTTCCTGTTCCTATCTAGGATGCAGGGAAGAGTCGAAAGGCAAAGGACACACAGAGCCTTGAGCCATAAACTGAAGGCTGATGTATCTTCTTACTGGAAAGTCAGAGCTCCGTTCACTCCAGTCTCTCTCTGCCTTCCCAGCAAGGTTTACAAGCTCTCTTAGTTTAATCCAGATGTTCCAGACATGCACATCAGGCAGCTCATAGTACGTAGTTCTGGATAACCGGCAGCTCCAACTCACAAGCGATGAGCAGCAATAACCAGCAAACGGAGAGAAATAATTCTAGAATCAGCACATGTCATCAGGTAGCAGCTGACAGCCCAAGGACAAAGGATGTGATGAGCAGAAAGAAGAACTGGGAAAGTGCAAGGCCAGACAGTGTCCAGACAAGCATCGCCGCTCAGTACAGTAGCTCAAGGGGCTGGCATTGAATTGCTGTGTGGTTTAATAAATGATTCCCAGCACTGGATCAGGAGGGATGTCCTCTGCCAACATTTCCAAGGTAAAATGTTCCTGGGCTACCCCATACCTGACCCTCAGCAGGAGAAGCCATGTTATCAGCTCAGAAGAGCAGGCATTTATCAACTAAGATGCATCTAAAACAGTTGTGAGCCTGGGAAGAACAGCTGTGCAGCAGCCTCCGAGGACAGTCATCAGCCGAGGCTTTCCTGGACAGTGATGCTCTGCACCAGCGAGAGTGATGGGATTTAGTGCAGACTTGCAAAAAGAAGAGAGGAAAGGAAAGGAACAGAGGAGGAGAGAGGGGGAGAGGGAGGAGGGAGGGGGAGGGAGTGAAACAACATCGTGATTTAAAACTCACAGCTGACATTAGGATTCTCTCTTCGTTCTTTAGAAAAGAAAATGATATACATCTACTACTCCAGTACCAGAGAGTTAGTTCCTGCCTCCTGCCCCCTTACCTCTATATTCTGTCTCTTTGTCACTTCTTTGCCTTTAATCCCTAGCAACCTCTGGTCTTTCTGCCACCTCCCTCCTCTTGTTGGAATGCCCCAGCACATAGCCTTCTCAGATTGGCTCTTCTCACAGGGCAGCATGCATTCAACTTTCTCCCCTACCCTTTTATGACTTGATAGTACTTTGACTTTCAGTCCAGAATAATACTCCATTTTCTAGATGGACCACAGTTTTTCTACCCATTCTTCTATGAAAGCACGTTTTGGTTGTTACTAAGTTTTGCCAATTATGAATAAAGCTTCCATAAATATCCATGTGTAGACCTAGGTTTCATCTCCTTTGGATATATATAAAGGAGTGTGGTTGCTGGATCATGTGGTAACAATGTGTTTGGTTAAAAAATGAAATATGTATACTTTTATGAGAATCTACCAATCTGTTTTCCAAAGTGGTTGTACTGTTTTATATTCCTACTGGCAAGGGGTGAGTTCTGAGTGCTCTGGGCCCTCTTCAGTGTTTGGTGGTCTGGGTATGCTGGGGCCTGATCATTCTGTGAAATGTGCAGGAGAATGTCATTGTTTTGTGTTTTTCACATGACGTAATATGCAAAACATCTGCACATTTTCCAGATGCTTATCTCTTCGATGAGATGTCTACTAAATACATTGACCTGTCTGTGTCCTGATTGATGGATTTTAAGCATTCTTCCTGCTTAGATAATAGCTCTTTCTTTATCCATGGACTTGTCTCTGTGTCTGTGGCTTACTTTCATTCTCACAGCAGCATTTTTTTTTGCAGAGAGAATATTTTCATGTGGAGGAACTTTGTTTATCAATGATTTCCTTCATGGATAATGTCTTTGGTGTGATCACTACACGTCAGTCCAAACCTAAGGTCATCTAAATGTGTGGATTTCCTCCTGTTTCATGTCCTGGGACTTCTACATGTATGATGATGTGTTACTCACCTTCCTGTCACTGTGACAAAATACCTGTGGACGTCACCTTAAAGTAGAAAGGATTTATTTTGGTTCACAGTCAAAGGCTAGTTTGCTGGTCCATTGTTTTAGGCCTCAGACAAGGCTGAGGATCACAGCAGAGAGTGGCAGAGGAGGCTGCCACCTCAGGGCACCCAGCAAGCAGATCATAAAGGCAGAGGAAGGGACCAGTGACAAGATGCACTCACCACGGTGATACAGGCCTTCGGGAGTAAAGGAGCCTCTCTCGGAGCAGATGGGCCTCACACAGAGACTAAGGTGGCAGTCAGTCAACAGTTACTAAAAGTCACCCTGGGTCAGTGGTTCTGAGTTCTTTATCTTACGTGGATGAGAGATGAAGATGTGGGAAAAGCAGAAGAGAGCAAAGTAAACACTTATTTATTCAGGCAAAGTGAGAAATTAAGGAAAGGTGAGAGGAATTCCAGAGCTTGGGAGGGCCAAGAGAGGAAAACACAGATTGGCTCATCGAACTTAATAGCAGAAGTGGGCAGACTGAGGTCATTTCCATTGCGGTTGGTTCATTCTCTGGGTGGATAACAGACTGAGCCAATGGCGGGGGAAGAGGGGCCTCTCTGCGCATGCCCATATGGCCCAAACCAAGGGGAGGATCGCACTCTGCTTCCTCAGTTAGGAGTGCAATCAGGTGTTGAACCACCTCTGTAGCATTGTTAGCGGCTGACCTTGGCTCACTTGCGGCTGGCTTTGCCGTCCTGGCCTTGTGGATGTTTCCTGTCTCCCACACTGGCTGGTGTCTCCCTGGCTCTTACTTCAACTGTGTTCCCTTTCTTTTTTTTTTTTTTTTTTTTTTTTTGTGTGTGTGTGTGTGTGTGTTCCCTTTCTTATCCAGTTACCTGGTCAGTTTATGGTTTTACTGTGGGCCTTTCCCCCCTTACTGCCTAAGGAGAGCTAACTCCTGCCTCAAAAGGACTGTCCGAGTGACATCCTTTCCTCAACGGGGTCCTATTTCCTAACTGCACATTCAGCTATGAAATCACCAGTGAATTACCCCAATGACCAAGCTGACACTCTCACAACACCGTCACCTTTCTGAACCCCACCTCTGAACATTCTGGGACAGGGAATCAAGCCTTCAGAACAATCATCTCCAGTCAGGGGGCACTTCATCTCCAAACCATAACACATGGTCTGTGATTTATTTTAAGCTGATTTTTGTGAGAGATATAAAGATTCTACCACAAGGAAGCGGAGTGCAATCTCGATTCTGTGTTTGTACGTAGATACTTAACTGTTCTAACATGGTTTGTTGAGAAAACTATCTCAATATATATAATAATTAATAACATATAATCCACTGTATTATATGTTTTTCCTTGCCAAAGCAACTAACTGTATTTATATGACTCTCTGGTATCTGCTCTGGACTCTGCTCCTTTAAGAGTTTGTGTGTTCTTTCACAAAATTCTCAATGACTATAGCTTTACAGAAAGTCTAAAAGTCAAGTCCTCCTCTGGTCTTCTTGTCTTTCAAGCTTGTACTGGCTATTATGGGTGTACTGGCTGGTTTTGTGTGTCAACGTGACATAAGCTAGGATCATCAGAGAGGAAGGAGCCTCAGTTGAGGAAATGCCTCCATGAGATCCACCTCCATGAGATCCAGCTGTAAGGCATTTTCTCAATTAGTGATCAGTGGTGGAGGGCCCAGCCCATGGTGGGTGGTGCCATCCCTGGACTGTCAGTGGCCTTGTCAGAGGAGCGGCAGATGGCAATTGAAGTTCAAGGTGTCAGCCCACCAGGAGGCAAATCCCTGATGGATGAATTTTGGATAGACAAGACCCCAGACCCCAGAATGTCTTTTGCTTCTGCTGTGCCTTTACATGCTTGCCACTGCCAACTTTCTCTGGTATCTGGCATGGTGTGAATGGGTGTGGGGAGATCCCCATTGCCTGTAATGTAGTGTGTTTATCTCATGGAAACATCCGCTTCTACTGGGCATTTTTACCTGTGGATTATTATGAAGATGATTTCTTTCTAGGCTGTACTGTCTAACTAAAACAATGATTTTATATAATAATAATGATAGTTTAAATAGAGTTTTGATGATTAAAAATATAAACAAGGAAGTGTCACACAACTAAAACACATGAGTTTCTATTGAGGAACTGTATAGACTGTGACTTTGATTAATGATTAAGGACAACAATTGAGTCCCAGTAGCCCAGCTAGCTTAAATTCTTTTAAGCTTAATGTTGGGAGATGTGTTCACAGGTTTCAGGGTATATCATAGCTGAAACAAAGCTTTGAAAATAACTTAAAGTTAGACTAAGATGTTTTTGTCAAACAGCTTTGAGGTGAAAAACCAAAGAAGACAATCTACAGTTTAGAAAGGCACATAGCTGAGTGAGGAACTCTTTAAGGTCAGGGAATAAGAACAAAGCAGCCCAATTATCATTAGCTGACATACCTTTCTGGCTAGGATTGGTTGATGATCAAAGGTGATGATTAATTCCTTGTACCCATTTCTGCCCTCAATCCCCTGATATAAAAAACTATTGATGAGTGGGTATGCACCCTAAAGATTTAAAGTAGAACTGACTGTTTGCTTTTCATATATAAAAGTTTAGATTTGTGATTCCTTTAAGATTCCTTATAAAATTACCTTTCAAGATAAGTAATAACGTGATTGGTCCTTTCTTTGTAACTGCAAAACTCAGCCTGCCAGTAAAAGAATACCTTGCTTGCCAACACTGTTAATCTATAACAAGTTGCTTGAGTATGAATTATGTGGGTTCTTGGAATAATTTGTTTTTCACTTGTAATACATAAAATGTTTAATCATGTTAAGGGATATGGAAAACATGCTGTTTTTTACTTATATTCATTGTAATCATTCTCTTGAAAAACAGAATGTAACAACATTGTAATTTTTATATTGCTTGAAAGATTTTGCAGGGGTATATAAGCTGTAAGGGAAAGAATAAAGATAGAAAGAGTTAGAAGGAAAACATCAAGAATGAGAGAAGGAAATAACCAGGAAAATAAAGAATAAAGAGAATGCAAAAGAAGAATAAAGCAAAGATCTGAAGGAAACCATCAAGAGAGTGTGTGAGGGTCTTTTCCCTTACCCCCTCAGATAAAAAAAAAGTCACAGTACACTGACTCTGTGGACTTCCCTCTGAGCCCTGCAGCTGCTGGAGGCTGGTCCTCCAGGCAGTGAAACTAGACTAGTAATCCTGGATTCTACAAGAAAACAGACTGAGCAAGCCATGTGAAGCAAGCCAGTAAGCAGTACCCCTTCGTGGCCTCTGCCTCCAGGTTCCTGTTCTGTTTGATTTCCTATCCTGACTTCCTCCAGTGATGGACTATGATCTGGAAGTGTAAGCCAAATAAACTCTTTCCTCCCCAACCTGCTTTTTGGTTGTGGCATTTTGTCATAGCAATAGACAATAATGGGTCTTTTAACTCTTCATAGGGAGAAAAATCAGTTTGTTGACATCCACAAAATACCTTCTACACATCCAGTCTGGAAGAACTGACTTCTTGACAATAATTATTCTTCTTCCATTCATTCATTCATTCATTCATTCATTCATCATTCTCTCTCTCTACTTAGTTCTATCATGTAGCTATTTTCATTTATATATTATATATATTATCAAAAGTATTTAATTTTTGAGTGTTTTATTATAAGTGTTATGTCTTTTGTTTCAAATTACACATATTCACTGGTGATGTAAAGAAAAGTAATTGACATATCATAATCTTATATTTGTAACCTTGCTGTAAGTGGTTATTAATTTCTGAAGGATATTTTTATCAGTTCTCAACCATTTTATACATAGACAATCTCCAAAGACTTTTTCATTTCTTCCTTACTCCTCTGCACACATTTTATTTCCTTTTCTTGTCTTGTTACATAAACCAGGACTTCGGATACAATGTTAAAAAGCAGTATCTAAGGAGTGCTTCCTTGCCATAGTTAGTCTTCTTTTGTGGGCAAAGTTTTCAAGCATCAAATATGACGTTGACTGTGGCTTTTTCATAGATAATATTTATCAAGTTGAAGAAATTACCCTCTTTTCCTGGTTTATTGAGATATTTTATAGTTACTTGGTTCTCTCTCTCTCTCTCTCTCTCTCTCTCTCAGAGATAGTATCACTACAAATAGCCCTGGCTGTCCTGGAACTCACAGAGATCCACTTGTCTCTGCTTCTCAAGTGCTGGGATTAAAGATTTGCACCACCATACCTAGCCTTTATTGAGTCATTTTAGTCATGAATAGGTGTGAATTTTCTCAAATTTCTTTCTTCTATTTATTGATATGACTATGTGTTTTTATCCTCTTTAACATGTCTGTGGGATAAATTTTATTAGCTGATTTTTTTTTTTTTTTGGTTTTTCGAGACAGGGTTTCTCTGTGTAGCTTTGTGCCTTTCCTGGAACACACTTGGTAGCCCAGGCTGGCCTCGAACTCACAGAGAGCCGCCTGCCTCTGCCTCCTGAGTGCTGGGATTAAAGGCATGTGCCACTACCACCCGGCTATTAGCTGATCTTTTAAAAGTTGACTATGTCTTACATTTGGAATAAATCCCACTTGATTATGGAGTGTAATTTTTTATACATTGTTTGATTTGCTAACATATCTTGTTAAGGCTTTTTTACATCCATGTGTATGGGTGGCACTGGTCTGTAGTTTTCTTTCCTTGTAATATTTTGCCTGGTTTGGATATTAAGCTAATGCTGGTCTCATGGAGTGACATGTTTACTCTGCTTCTATCTTCTGAAAGAGACTTTAGAGAATTTGGTGTGATTCTCTCTTAAATGTTTGTAGAATCACCTGTGAATCTTTTGAGCCTGTTGTGTCTTCCAATTTTGAAAGGTGATTAATTATTAATTTAATTTTAATGAATACAGGCCCACTCAGATTGTCCACTACTCAGTGAGTTTGGCAGGTTGTGTTTACAAAAAAGTGGTCCACTTTATCTAGCTTATTGATTTCATGGGCTTAGACTTCTTTACTCTGTCCTTTGATTTTATTTATCCCCCGTACATCTGTAGCAACATCCTCTTTTTATATTATTAATAAATGGTATCTTTTTCCCTTTTCTCAGTCAGCTTGGCTGAATACCTATTGATTCTATCAGTATTTTGAAAAGAACCGGATTTTGGTTTCATTGATTTTTCTCTCTATTGATTCTTGTTTTCAACCTTATTGATTTCTTCTGTGATTTCTTATTGCTTCCTTTCTTCTACATTCTGTGTTCTGAACAGTCTAATTCTTCTGGCTTCCTAAGGTAGAAATTTATGTCACTGATCTTAACTCTTTCTTCTTTCGAATTCATCATATAAAATTCTGTCTAGGCCCTGCGTTCACTGTACTCTATAAATTTTAATAATTTGTATGTGTATATATGCATGCATGTGTGTGTGCTTGTGTCCATGTGCGTGCATGGGGGCCAGAGTCTCTCACTGAACCTGGAACTCATCAATGTTTGGCTATACTGGTGGCCAGAAAGTCCCGGTGATTGTCCTGTGTCTTCTGTCCTTGCCTCTGGGGTATAGGCCTACGTGGCTATACTCTGTATTTGTGTGTGTGTGTGTGTGTGTGTGTGTGTGTGTGTGTGTGCACGCATGTGTGTGTTGAGTGGTGTGGTTCTGGGGATCTGAACTCACCTCCTCATACCCGTGCAGCAAGTACACTTACCCACTGAAACATATCCTCAGCCTAATTTTAATAATCTTTTTAAGACTGGGTCTCATTAGGTAGTCCAGACTAGCCTTGAACTCACAATTTTCCTGCTTCAGCTTGCTAAGAGACAATTGTCACTTACATTGGTGACAATACATGTCCTTGTCACAACCTATCTTTTAGGAGTTTTGTTCTCATTATGAAATTGTCCACATTCTGAGGTCCTCTGTCCATGTCAGGAGGGGGTTCACAGGTCAGGAAATGTCCTCCACGCAAGTGTTCATCCCTGTCCCAGCCAAACGTTGCCTTGGACTTCAGACAGAACCAGACACACATAAATACCTGCATACACATACTCATAGCACCACATGCTCAGTTAGGTGGTTTGTACTTCAGGGCCCTTTAATGATGTTGTGCCTCAAGCTCCTCCTGATAGTGGGGAGGGGACTCAGAAAAAGTGAGGGAAGTAACTCTAAAATCCTGTAACGGTTCATATTAATTGATTGTCACCTTCATCAGATCTAGAGTCACCTAGGAGACAAACCTGAGGGCATGTCTTGAAGGAATTCCTAGATTAGGCTAACTGAGGTTGGAAGACTCACTCTAAACATGGGCAGTATCATCCCACGAGCTGGGGTCCTGGACTGGATAAAAAGGAGAATGCGAGCTGAGCACCAGCATCCATCTATCCTGCCTCCTGATGGTGGATTCAACATGACCAGCTACTGCAAGCTCCCACCACCTTCCCCACCATGAGAGACTGATTCCTCAAGCTGTGAGCCAAAATAAACCCTCATCCGCCCTCCCCTTCCCTCCCTTCCTTACATCTTCCCTCCCTCCCCTTCTTTCCCTCCTTTCCCTCCATTCCTTCTCCCCCCTTCCTTCTTTCCTTCCCTCATCTTTCCTTCCCTCCCTTCCTTCTTCCCTCCTTTCTTCCCTCCCTCCCTTTCCTTCAGTTGATTTTTCAGGCACTTGGATGCAGCAATGAGGAAACTCACTAATGCAGCCCCTCCCGCAGCTCAAACTCATCATCACCCTGCCTCAGAGACCTCTGCACTCATCACGTCTGTTTCTCAAGGCCTTGTTTCCTCAGACAATGAATTGTCTGGACTGATACACTACAAGGCACCCCAGACAAGCTGGAGGCACCCCATTAGGACATCAGCTCTGGAAATCTGTGCTGTAGGAACATGGCCCTCTCTCTGCTCCACTTCAGGCCCCTGCCTAGAATCTTCCCTTTTGCTTCTGAGGATTAACTCTTCTGCATATTGGGCAGGAAATGAGTTCCTGGCTGTTTATTGTGGTCAAATCCGTCAATGAAGTCAATACAGCAGCAAAGGCCAGAGACGCTGACGTCTCTTTATTAATTCATGAGGTGCTTTGCAGTCCACTACTGTCCACACCGAGATTGATGGAAGCGGAAAAAGAAACGCAAGTTAAATTATGTCTCTGATAACTTCTGCTTAACTGGCCTGCCAAGACCAAAGAGATTAAACATCTGTGATTTATTCCCATGTTAATCTCAATAAACGCACGCGCAGGCGCAGGCGCGCGCACACACACTCATACACACCAGCTAATGAGAGACTGCACCAGACTGCCTCCCAAGCACGGCTCTAACCGTTTGCAAATGTGGAATCAGAGGAAGGCCACAGCCGACGAGACGTAACAGGAGGCTCATTATCCATTTCTCTCAGTCCTTCAGTCCGCTGTCCGTTTGTTCATTTAATCTTTCCTCACCAGCTTCCAGGCCTGCTATAAAAAGCCTTGTGCTAGACCAGAAGAGGATTCTGGGAGATAAAGTTTGCCCCCTTTCTACCAAAGAGTCTGGCAATAATTAATCTAAATGTGTATTTCACTGCCTCTTACAGGCCCTGTAGCCTTATGCAAACCAGTTAGTTCCGTATGTACTCTCTTCCCCGTGAGTGAAAGATGAACCTGAAGTGTTTAGTTATCACAGAAGCCACCATTAACTGACACTTGCTGTATACTGGGGCTGACAGGAGTCCTGGCTACAGATTATTAATCACAATCTACAATCCTGTGAGGGAAATGTTAGGAATTTTTCTTTTTCTTTTTTTTTTTCTTCCTTTTTTTTTTGTTTTTTCAAGACAGGGTTTCTCTGTGTAGCTCTGATTGTCCTGGAACTCTCTCTACAAGACCAGGCTGGCCTCGAGATCCACCTGCCTCTGCCTCCCAAGTGCTGGGATTAAAGGTGTGTGCCACCACACCCTGCTATTCTTCTGTTATTCCTGAAGTGTGTGTGTGTGTGTGTGTGTGTGTGTGTGTGTGTGTGTGTATGTGTACGCACACATGCACTTGAGAACAGTGTCCACAGAGGCCAGAAGAGGGCATCAGATCCTCTGGACCTGTAGTTATAGGCAATTGTGGGTGCTGAGAACCAAACTTGGGTCCTCTGCAAGAGTAGTCTGTCCTCTTAACCACTGGGCCATCTCTGCAGCCTCCAAATTTGCTATTGTCACATCCTTGTAATCCAAGGCTCAAAGACAATGTACAAACTGCCCCAAACCTGCAGGTCACAAACTAGGTAATCTAAACTCATGTGGTAGAACTTCAGAGCCCTGCTGGTTGTTTTTAACTCTTTTTCTCTTTGGGGACTCACCACCCAGCTCCCAAATAATCACACGGAATCCTTTTCTTACTTATAAATGCCCAGCCTTAGCCTGGCTTGTTTCTAGCCAGCTTTTCTGAACTTAAATTATCCCATCTACCTTTTGCCTATAGGCTTTTACCTTTCTCTATTTCTGAATCTTTTCTTTTCTTCTTATTCTATGTCTGGCTGTGTGGCTGTGTGGCTGGCCCCTGGTATCCTCTCCTCCTTTTCTTGCTCCCTGATCTTCTTTTCCCAAATTTTCCTCCTACTTATTCTCTCTGCCTGCCAGCCCTGCCTATCCCTCTCCTGCCTCACTATTGGCCACTCCGCTCTTTATTGCACCAATCAAGTGTTTCAGGCAGGCAAAGAAACAGCTTCACAGAGTTAAACAAATGAAACATAAAAGAATGCAACACATCTTTGCATCATTAAACAAATGCTCCATAGCATAAACAAATGTAACACATCTTCAACTAATATCCCACAACAACCCTGTTCCTAAAGGCTGCCTCAGACTCTAAGGCCAGGCCTCACATGCTAATGTCATGGAAGTTATGTGCTCTTACAGGTCTCTGGACTCCTCTGAAACCCCAAGGCCACTACTTCTGATCCCTATTGTTTTCCAGGGATTGGCTTGTTACCACCCATGCAATGTTTTCATGACCTCTTTACTCCTGGGACTTTCTGCTCCTGGTGCTAGTCCTGTGGAAGAGATGTCTTCTAACCTGGCATTTCAGGCTCCCAGGGTTGGCCACAGAGCCAGAGGAATATTAGGTGATTGTACAATGAGAGCAAAGTATACAAGTGCACCCTGATATATATGCATAGGAACCTTGGAGTTCAGGCCCTTCTCACTGGGACAAAGGTCCCAAGGGTGGGCCCCATCCTGGCCTTTGGAGGACCCTGGCCTTGGGATTCTCTCTGGACAGAAGCTGGTGATCTCATTCCCCCTCTGTTGCTTTAACCCTCTCAGGCCACAACAAGCTGATGTCATGGCTGCTACCTCAATCCCAAGACCAGTATACACAGCTCAGCACCAACAATTGTCTCCATCAGAGGACCCAGCCTCTTCCAAAATAATATGACCCAAGCTAGATGCAGTACCTTCCCCCACACCTATTTCTTCCCATTTCTTTCACCTCCCTATCTTCGTGAGAAGCAGATGGCAGACCTTGGGATCTCCCTACTTGCTAATGTCACCTCGCTCCATTTCTTTTCCTCCCCCATAGTGGATACCAAGGTTATGTCTGTACTTCTTGTCTAAGCCAGCACCTCCAACAGAGTTCCTGTCTCCAGGTTCTAGACCTCCCTGTTATCTTGTTGGCCAATCTGAGGTACACAGTAAGAGGAAACTTCAAGAGTCTTTCAATGGTGTTAGCTAAGAGTTATTTCCTGAACAAGTGCCCTTGAGCATGTGCTGTGAGCCAGGCCCCACGCTGGGAGCTATGGGAGGGTGGCAGTAACTATACGCCATGCCCTTGTACTCACACACCAAGGGGAGCACTGTGAGAGACAAAGAATGGCTGGACAGAAGTGAATGTCAGACAGTGGTGTGCTCAGTGGGGGGAAAGGCACGGGAAAAGAATGATGAGTGTCAAGGTCGAGACCTGTCTTAGCTGGGATGTTCATGGATTGTAAGATAATGCCGGTTAAACCCTTAGAACACAAAGGCCAGATTCTAAGTACATTGTATTCATTCATGCATTTAACTGCCCTAGCAACCCACTGAGGTAGACTATTAGTCTCATTCTGAAGATGAGAACGTTGAGCATAGGGAATCCATGTTCACAAAATAGCCAGGCTTCTCATCTAGGCAATTTGATTCCGCCCCCTTCCCTGTTGTTACCACTGTGGTAAGCTACCTGTCCCAGGAGGTGATGTCCAAGGTGAAGCCTGGTATAGGAGAGGCTAATGAGTACAGATTCTTCCTGGAGTGAGCCTAAGACAAACCATCATAAACAGGTGGCTTATGTGAAACGGGGATCTCGGGAAGAAGCCATGGAAAGGGAGTGAGGAAGTGAGACAGAGAACAGACATGTGACATCTAATCTTCAATGTCACCTTGACTAGATGTAGAATCACCATGGAATTCTACATGTCTATGAGAATGTTTACAGAAAAAAATTAACCGAAGAGGGAAGATACGTCCTGAATGTAGGAGGCATAGTTCCCTGGACTAGAATCCTGGTCTGAGTAAGAAGAGAAAAGTAGGCTGAGCACCAGCATCTGCCTCTCTCTGCTTCCGGACTGTGGGAGCAACATGACCAGCTGCCTCATGCTTCTGATACAGCACCTTTTAAACCATGATGGGCTGGACCTTCAAACTATGAGCCAAAACAAACCTTCTACCTTTAGGTTGCTTTTCATCTAGTATCTTGTCATAGCAACAAGAGATATAACTGATACAGGAAGGAAGCCAGTCAAGGCTGTATTAACAGTGTGTTACCTCCCAGGGACACTAGGATCTGGTGTAAAGCATGAGCCTCTGCATCTTCCCCAGCCAAGTCCCACCTCTTCTGGTGATAGCTCCTGTCATGGAGCAAATCTCTGGTGCTTATGACCTGTTCATTTAAAGGGACAATACAGGTTCCCACCAGAGAAAAAGCTGCAGGCAAAAAGACACATAGGTGCTAGAAGGTGTAGTTTGGCCATCTTCACTAAAACCCGAGACTCAAGCAGATATGATATAGTCAAGGCATCAGAAGCACCTACTAGAATATTCCACATAGAAAGGATCCCTCTATGGATGAAGTCCCAAGGGCAGTGATTACCTTGGTATATATGCCAAAGAGGAGAAGCAAGACTCAGGCTCACAGAGCCAAGCTATGTGGTGGAAATTGCCACCAGAGAGGGCACTAGAGGCCAGATAGAACTTTAAATGGTCTTTCTAGTTGCTGAGAGGGGAAATGATTGCAAGATTCAAGGACAGAAGGGATCCTTAGGAGACCATGATATTAGTCCCAGTGACATGTGTTGTGTTGCCTTGCCTTAGGGGAGCATTTTGTTGGGGTTTAGATTCAGACTATAGTTAGAATTGACAGCTGATAAGAACTGAAGATGGAAAAGTCCATCCTGGGGTACAAACAGAGCTGAGGGCTCATCTACCAAGACAGGTATCAGGGCTGGTGCAAGCTCAGAGAAGCAGGGGTTGGAAACTGAGAAGTCTGTTTTAGACAATAAGTTGGAGGGGTGCTGTGGGATGGTCTGTATGTCAAATGTGTTGCTCTGATTGGTCAATAAATAAAACACTGATTGGCCAGTGGCCAGGCAGGAAGTATAGGCGGGACTAACAGAGAGGAGAATTGAGAGAACAGGAAGGTGGAGGGAGACACTGCCAGCCGCCGCCATGACAAGCAGCATGTAAAGATGCCGGTAAGCCACAAGCCACGTGGCAAGGTATAGATTTATAGAAAAGGATTAATTTAAGATGTAAGAACTAGATAGCTAGAAGCCTGAGCCATTAGGCCAAACAGTTTAAATAATATAAGTGTCTGTGTGTTTATTTTATAAGTGAGCTGTCTGACTGCCGGGGCTTGGTGGGACCCGGAGAGAAAACTCTCCAGCTACAGATGGGCACACTAGTAACTAGATTCTTAAACACAAGGACTAGAGGTCAGAAGACAGTCCAATTAGGCTTGCTGTGCAATGTTGTAACCACCTCCAGGTCCCCTTGAGAAGTCCTCAAGATATACTAGGAATCTCCTAGTAGGTAGTGTACAGGTAGCACACAGTTGGAAGAGGTTTGATGAGCTTAGAAACACAGGGGAGAGCCGAGATGAGCAGGAGAAACAATGCTCATGAGGTACCATGGTTCCAAGCGCTGCACAGCTCACCTTAGATGTAAGATAGGCAGAGGCTTGCTCGGGTCTGGCAGGCCTTGCTTGCAGAGTGTGGAATGGATCAGATTGCTAAATTTCAAGCACAAAGTCCCTGTCCTAGTTTCATCTCTGTTGCTGTGACAAAATAGCCTGGCAACAAGCAAATTAAAGAAAGAAAGGGTCCATTGGGTTTACAGTTGCAGGTTACAGTTCATCACTGAGCGGGAGTCATGGCAGGAACTCACAGCAGCTAATCCCACAACATCCACCATTGTCCAGAGCAGAGAGAAACAAATACCCCCATGTTGCCTGCTTGCTTTCCTGCTAATCATCGAGCTTTTCCAGCTGTTTCATAGTTCAGGGCCTCCTGCCTAGGGAATGGTGCTACCCACAGTAGGTTAGGATTTCCCATATCAATCAACAATCAAGATAATCCCTGCAAACACGCTCTCAGGCCAACATGATCATGGTGGGTCCCTCTCTTCCCAGGTGACTCTAAGTTGTGTCAACTTGACATTTAAAATCAGCCAGCAAAGTCTTCTTTAGTCCTTGAGAGCTCTTTTCTGGTTGTGTTATTGGATTATTTCTTCTAGTTCCCCATTTCCGGTCTAGTCTTCCCTCTAATACATTAATCAATGCTGCTATATATCTAGGTATCCTTGAGAAATATATTGTGTTGGTTTATGTTTGCCCCATAACTCAAAACATTATAAATTATATTCTTTACTTGATACTGTGTTATAATCTATTTGCATTACTATCAGTATATTTAATTTATTTTTCTGACTGCATCTAGTTATAAAAAGAAAAAAAAATAGATAAGGGTTGACCAGATAGCTCAGTGGGTAAAGGTACCTGCTGCCAAGCCTGACAACCTGAGTCCCATTCTTGGGACCTGTATGGTAGAAGGAAAGAACCAACTTCTGAAAGTTGTCCTCTGACCACCACACATGTGTGGTAGAATGAGCACGCACACGCACGCACACACACACACACACACCCTACAATAAATAATTGTAAAAATATAAAATAGATGTTTAGGTTATATTTTCTTACCCAATCTTCTGAAGAGGACTGCCTGGGCTTCCTGAAACTCCTTTATAAATTTTGCTACAAGGAATAGTTTTCATCTGTGCTGTCAAGACAGTGTCTGAATGAAAGCATGTGGTCTTTAGGAACATGAACAACCATGTGAGCACTGTGGAAGCAATGGGGCAGCAAAAACAACAAGATCTTATGCTTGGCTGTGGGTGACTGATAGATTGGACTTGTGTGTATCTTAACTAGCAGACCAATCCTTCCATAGTGCCAGAGGGCATGGCACCCCCACCCCATCTACTCACTATAGCCTATACTCTCTGCTCCTGCAGAAACACTCTGGGTTCCATATAGCACTAGTTAATCTTCAGTGTCATCCTGGTGAGATTTAGAGCACCCAGGGAAACACCTCTAAATGTGTCTATGAGGCATTTCCAGAAAGGTTTAACTGAGGAGGGCGGACTCATCTGAATGTGGTGACGTCATCTCATGAGCTGGCATCCTGGACTGGATAAAAGGAGAACTGGAGCTGAGCATTCCTCTCTCTTTGCTTCCCGGCTGTGGTTACAATGTGACCACCCACCCCCACGCTCCTCCTGTCCTGACTTCCCTGCCGTGATGGCCTGTGCCCTCAAACTTTCCTTAAGTAACTGTCCTCATGTATTTTATCACAGCAAAAAGAGAAGTAACTCATACACACTGTTTCCTTTTTTCCTTCCTTTTCCCCTCCGAATCTTAAGAATTCAGGTTGATATGGTGATAAAACTAAACAACTGGGAGAGAGAGAGAGATGCTCAGAGGTTAAGAGTGTGTAGATAAAAACATGACCTCTCTACTTCCCACTCCAGCTGTCATGCTGTGCACCCCCCACCATGGTGAACTCTAGCCCTATGGAGTTGTAAGCAAGAATGAACCCTTTCTTCCTAAGTTGCTTTTGATCATGGTATTGTTTAATCACAGCAACAGTAAAGTAACTAATATAGCATATTATAGTAAAACCAAAGTGATCTCCCACCCAAACTATCTTCATTCAGTTTAGGAACCGAGATTACATTCTCTGGACAAAATGATGTCACAGCTCTTCCTTGACTTCTATTCTTCCATGCAGTGTTTTCAGGGTATGATTATCGGCTCTTCGATGGCATTGTTAACACAGCTGTCACAATACAGTGCTATGGCCTTCATTGTAACTCCATTTCCATTTCATTAAGACTCCTAGTTCTGCCAAGGTCTTGGGCCACCTTTGGCATTTTATGTATTTCTAGAGTTTTATCTAGGTTAAGGGTTTTTAAACTTTTCCCACTTACAACCACGATGAATTTCACCTGAGGAACTGTGTAGTGTATGTAAATGTCCACATGAGTGTGTGCACATGTGTATACAGGTGTGCTGGTGGAGGCTAGAGGTCAATATTGAGTGTCTTGCTCCATTTTTACCCACTTTATTTTTTTGCAGATTTTGTTTTTCTTTTGTGTGTGTGAGAGAGGGAGAGAGTAGCGGAGGGGGGAAGAGAAGGGGACTGTGTGAGTATATATACATGCATGTGTAGATAATCACAGAGGCTAGAAGAGGGTGTCAGCTGGGTGGTGTGAGCCACCTGACATGGGTGCTGAGAATGGAACTTCAGTACTTTGCAGGAACAGAAAGCACTCGTAACTGATGAGCCATCCCTCCAGCCCCTCCATCTTAAAGTATTTGTGACACAGTATCTCACTGAACCTGGATCTTGCCATTTCAGCTAGAATGTGATGGCTAGCAAGTCTCCAGAATCTACCTGTTTCTACACCCCACCTCACCCCACCCCTTGTGCTGGGGCTATAGATATACCACCATGTCTGAATTTACATGGAGTCTGGAGATTGAAACAGCAAGCACTTGACCATGAAGGCAACTCCCCAACTCAGACCTGATAATTTACAGAACTCTGGGTGTGTTCTATGCATAAAATAGCCATACTAATCAGATATTTATTGGCAATAAATCTAAAGAAATTTATTTTAAAACAATTGCCTCAACACACACACACACACACACACACACACACACATACACACACACACACACACACACACACACACACACACACACACCATACAATATGGGAGAACTCTGACAGAAATGTCTTGGATTCATTAAATACTTGCATTTGAATCACTTTTTGGTTATTCCATGTTAAGAAACTTTTGCTGTTGTCAAATTCTTTGCAATCCCTACCTTCAATTATGGGACCCTTCATATGGGTTACAACCCACAGTTTCCGGAGTTTTGATCTTCCTTGCTTTTATCTTATGTTTTTCTTGTATTTCTTCCTCTCCCATCAGTCTTGTCTAGTTGATGAGTGTTATGGTTTGAATTTCAAATGTCCCTCGTTAGGCTCGAGCGTGTAAACACCTGATACCAGCTTGTGTGACTTGGGAGGTCATGGAACCTTGAGGAGGTGGAGGTTTGTTGAAGGAAGTACGTCACTGGAGGTGGGCTTTGACGTCCTGTAGCCCAGCCCCACTTCTTTTTGTCTCTTTCTGCCTCCTGTTCACAGATGAAACAGCCAGCCTCAGGTTTCAGCCACTCTATTTTCCCCGCCATGATGGACTCTGTCTCTCCTGGAACTTTACACAAACAAAACCCTTCCTCACAAACGATGCTTTTTTTTTTTTTGTCAGGGTGTTCCATTACAGCAACAGCAAAGTAACAGATATAGTTAACCTTTCTAAAGGACACTCTCATAATTGTTAACTTCCTATTATTTTTGTCCTCTGGATTCATACATCCATTTTTTAAATTTTTATTTATTTATTTCTTTATTTTGAGACAAGGTTTCTCTGTGAAGCTTTGTAGACCTTCTGGAACTCACTCTGTAGACTAGGCTGGTCTTGAACTCACAGAGTCCGCCTGCCTCTGCCTCCCAAGTGCTGAGATTAAAGGCACGAGCCACCACTGTCCAGCCCTCCCTATATTCTTATGCATATCTTTTTAACCTACTTATCTGGACTTAATCTGTTTCTTTGAACTTTGTAAGTTGAAAGATTAACTCTCTTGCTGTCATTATTTCTTAACAAATAGGTGTATTTAAAGCTATAAATTTATTTCTGAGTACTGCTTTGGACATGATCCATAAAAGTTGACACATGTCACTGTCTTTCCCTTCTAAGTATTCAGTGGCTTCTCTTTGAATTCTTTTATAGCTCAATGCCATTTGGTAGTACTTGTGAAATTTCTAGACATAATTCTAAAATTTAATTGCATCATGGTCAGAAACATTGCATGAAAGATGTTAATTCTTTTAAATTTGTAGATTTTTAAGTTTTTAGTAAAGCTGCTTTGAAGGCTACTATGATTTGGATGTCTATCCCCTCAAAAACTCACATTGAAATTTGCCACTGTCAGGGGCTAGACAGATGGCTTAGCAGTTAAGAGCACTTGCTTCTGCAGAGGACCCAGGTTCAGTTCCCAGTACCCATATCATATCAGATGGCTCACAAATACCTACAACTCGAGCTTCAGGAGACCTGACACCCCCTTTGACCTGCACAAACCCTGACACACAGACATACAGGATGAGGTAATTTGAATAAGAATGGCCCCCATAGGCTCATAAATTTGAATGCTTGGTCACCAGGGAGTGGCACTATTAGGAGGCATGGCATTGTTGGAGTAGGTGTGATCTTGTTGGAGGAAGTATGTCACTGGGGGTTAGGCTTTGGGGTTTCCAAAGCCCAAGCCAGGCTCAGTGCCCCCTACCCTGCCTCTCCTTTCTCTCTTCCTGCTGCCTCTGGATCAGAACATAGAACTCTCAAGCTACTTCTCCAGCACTATATCTGCCTGTGTGCCATCATGCTCCCCACCATGTCAACAATGGACTAACCTCTGAACTGTAAGCAAACCCCAATTAAATGTTTTCCTTTATAAGAGTTGCCATGGTCATGGTATCTCATTACAAAAATAGGACACTGACTAAGACATATAATATGAAGGCATTATCTTTGGATGGGGTCAGTGATCAGAGGAGTAAGCACCTGCTATACTATAGGGTGAGCACTGATGTCTCTCTGCCCCTCCCAGACTGTGTCATACCCTTTGCCATGGTGCTAGAACCACACTGTTATGCTTCTTGGTCTCTACAATTGTGAGCCAAGTCAATCATATAGACCCAGTCTGCAATAACCTGCTATAGCAACAGAAGACACACCAAGACATTTTGCTGAGCATGTAGTAATTTGATGGGTTGCTGCATGTCTGTGAAAAGTGTGTATTTTGTTTCTTGAGATAGCTAGGTACTGGTAAATTATATTACTGTAGTCATCTATGTTTTTGCTGATTTCTGCCTGCAGCCCAGACCAGTCTCAAACATGTCTAGGCAAGGATTTTCTGTAAACTCCTGATCCTCCTGCCTCTGCTTCCTGGGTGCAGAAGTCACAGTTTTAGAGTACCCATTAAGTCACTAATTTTTAAGAGGGTGTTGTTGTGGGATATTTTGATCACACTCTGACACTCCCAAGACTGATAATCAAGTTTACCTTGAATCAGAGGACAGAGCTAGCTACTAGCTGACCAGAATTATCCATAGAGGTTTTGGAGGATGCAGGACATAACACTGGAAGTAGTAGGGAGGAGCTTAGAAATATTCCTGGGCCCGCTGGGTGGTGGTGGCACATGCCTTTAATCCCAGCATGGGAGGCAGAGGCAGGCAGATCTCTGTGAGTTCGAGGCCAGCCTGGGCTACAGAGTGAGATTCAGGACAGGTACTAAAGCTACACAGAGAAACCCTGTCTCGAAAAACAAACAAATAACAACAACAAAAAATAAATATTCCTGGGCCCTTTTGGATGGAGGAAGGAGAAAGAGAGGAGGTCACTGGTCACTTCTCTGCCACTTCTTTGATCATTCAGGTTTTTGCCTCTATATCTGACTTCTAAGTTTTTATTAATACTAGAATAATTAAGGCAAAGGTATTATCTGACATCCAACGTATGGCAAGATCTCCTGGCAACTTTTTAAGCTGCCACTTCTCTGTGCCACCACGGGTCACCAGCTTTTCCTGCCAGGGGTTTTTCCCATTGCAACCTCTCTGCAACAGCCTTGCCCCAAGCCGTGCACCCCTGGCTGCACACCCCGGCTCCAAATGCTGAAGCTGCAGCCACCCACTGGCTCTGCAGCCACCTGAGTCAGCCACCCGTCAGTGACTCTGGCATTCAGGTGGCCCGGTATCATCCCGTACCATGTCCTAGCCACATGGGCTTCTCCTGCCTGTTTTCCCCTTGTGTCTGTTTCTCAGGCCTCTTGTTCCCCTTCCCATGGCATGGCACAGGCACCTGGGCTGAGCAGAGCTAGTCTGGCTGCCTGGCCAACCCCACCCCCACAGCCAAGCACCACCTTCATAGCTGGTTACCCTTGCATAGTTTCACCTTTGCTGGCATCGTCAGCAGATCTGGTGAGGCACCTGGGAATTCTTAAAGGGGGAATTCGTTTTAAAAAATAAAACTAAAAAAGTTTTTCACATGTTAAAAATGGGAAACAATACTATGATGCAGGGAGTTAAGTCTCTGTATGGTTCCTCAATGGATGGTTTGAAAATGGAAAAATTAAATAAAGGGACAACCAACTTACCTTGGATTGGCATAATGTAGATTATGATTATTATCAGTTCAATAATTCATGTTTTATCCTTTAAAAGTGGTTTGATATAAGCCAAATATGAGAAATTGACTGATAAGATACAGTCCTTAGCAAGACCTACTAATGAAACTAAGAAAAATATTCACACAGAGACAGAGGAGTTTAGAGCATAACCTACCTCACCACTGCATTATGCAACTGAAGAGGAGCGGCCCAAAGTTATTAGAAAACCAACCTTAATTTATCCAGTTACCATTAAAGAATGACCACCAGATGATAAATATCCCCAGGCTATTCAGAAGTTAACAGAGATCCTATAGAAATGTGAGATTTAAGGAAGCAATAGTTTCATATGGTATGCATTCACCCTTTCTGAAGCAGATGGTAAATTTATGAGCAACTTGGAACAGAATTATTCAACAAGACTGGAAAGGTTTACTATAGCAGTATTGGAAGCTAGTCCTCAGTTACAATGGAGAACATGGAGGAGAGAGGAAGCTAGGCTCATAGTACAATGAAGTAGGGCTAGAGGTATAGAAATTTCCCAATACTAGCTTCTCAGTGAAGGACAGTGTGCTGATTTTGCAAAGACAGTTTATATTTGATGATCACACCTTGGCCCTATGCTGTACAACAGCTTTGAATACTTGGGACTAAATAATCAGGAAAGAGGACCAAATCATTTACTAAAATTACACAAGGCCCAAAAGAAGCCTTCACTGATTTTTTTTTTAACCAAGATTGACTTCAACTGTAAAAGAATTATATCGGACCCAGAAGCTAGACAAATATTAATTGAATATTTGGCTTTTGAAAATGCTAATTCATAATACAAAAGGGTAATTATGCCTTTAAAGGCAAAATCAGCCCCCATAGATGAATGGACCTGAAATACAGCTGATATTGGATCTCACACTTATGATAATATTTGGATAGGAGAAGTGATTTCTAAAAGTTTCAAGAAAAATCAAAAGGTCAGATGTTTGATAGTGGTAAACAGGTCATCTGAAAGGAATTATAGGCAAGGTATTCCTAGAAACAATTTTTTTTCTAGGAAAAAATCTAAACAGAAGGCCCTAGCCTTCCAGAATAAGCAGAATATGTGGCGAAGGCCAGCATTGGACTAATGAATGCAGATCAACAAGGGACAAGCAATATAACCCTTTGCCATTGGGAAATGCCTTAGGGTCCTCTCATAGGCCCCAATATCAAATTTTGTTCAATCATTCATTGTCAGCATTGGGAAAACTCATCCACAAAGCAATTAAAAGACTTAATGCCTATTGTTAAAAACCATACTGCTCTGGATGACAGAAAAGCTTCAGAAGATGAAACAACTTTTTAGGAGAGGCCATAAAACAAGTATTTTGGCTAACTTCTAAAAATACAAATAAATGACATTGTAATTGAAGGCTTACTAGACATAGTCACAGATGTAACAATTTCACCCACATCTTGGCATCTAGGTTAGCCTTTTCAGGAAGTAAATATTTAGCTTCTAGGGACTGGAACTTAATCTGAGGTAAAATAAAAAAAGTACAAGGTGGGTCAGATGTATAGTGCCAGAAGGACAGGTAGGGAAATTAAAGCCATATATGGATAACATAGAAATGAATTTATGGGGACATGATTTCTTACAATGGAAAACCCAGATTAACATTCCTCCATTCTCAGAAACAAACCATAAAATAAAGAATGCTTCTGAGAGAAATAGTAAAAGGTATTATCAAGAACAGTCACCAAGCATTCAGGTTGTGCATAAACATGGTACAACAGTTGTTGATCTTTCAGAGGTACCAACAGCCCTACCTTTAAAATGGTTAACTGACAGACCTGTCTGGGTGGAACAATGACCTTTGACATCAGAAAAGTTACAGGTACTAGAACAGCTGGTACAGGAGAAGCTAAATGTTCAACATATCGAAGAAATTGACCAGTCCTTGGAATTCTCCTATATTTGTCATAAAAAGAAATATGGAGAATGGATAATGTTAACAGATTTGAGGGCCATAAATAAAATAATTTAGCTGATGGGTCCTCTACAACCTGAAATTCCCCTGGCTTCTCTATTACCTAAAGGATGTTCTATTATAGTTATTGATTTAAAGGACTGTTTTTTTTTTAACTATACCTTTACAAGAACAGAATAGAAAAAAATTTGCCTTCATAATGCCTACTTAACAAAAATTCCCAGCCTGTTAAAAGAGATCAGTGGACAATTCTTCCACAAGGGATGTTAAACAGCCCCACCTTATGTCAATATTTTGTACAACAGCCATTGGAAATAATTTGTAAACAGTTTCCCCAATCCATAATTTACCATTATAGGGATGATATCTTATCAGCTGATTCAGATGCAGATACCTTAGAAAAAAATGTTTGAAGAAGTAAAGAAAATTTTGCCTTGTTGTGGATTACAAATTGCTCCTGATAAAATACAAAGAGGAAATTCTATTAATTGCATAAAATATAAGATAGGTTTACAAAAAAAATTCAACCACAGAAAGCACAAATCAGGAGAGATCAATTACAAACCCTTAATGATTTTCAAATATTGCTGGGAGATATTAACTGGCTATAACCCACAATTGGATTGACAACTCAAGAACTAAGTAATTTATTTCAAACCTTAGGTGATAAGGACTTAAATAGTCCAAGAAAATTATCAGCTGAGGCTGAGAGAGAATTATCTTTGGTAGAAGAGAAATTAAGGATACACATGTGGATCGCTTGGATCCAGAGATTGATTGTATCCTTATACACATTCTCCTACAGGAATTCTTATGTAGAGAGAAGATAACATAATAAATTAAAATTTCTACCAGTAAAACATTGAAGACCTATTTAGAAAAGGTTTCTGAGTGGATTCTGAAAGGAAAATTAAGACTTCATCAATTAACAAGAATAGACTCAACAGAAATTGTGGTACCTTTTACTAATGCTGAAATTACCTCATATGGGTAGAAAAATGAACATTGGCAAAGAGCTTGCAGTAATTTCTTGGAAGAGATTAGCAAAAAAAATCTCAAAATCAAGAGACTTCAGTTTATAAAAAGAACTAATTGGACACTTCCTCATATTGTACAAGAAACACCAGTTTCTGGAGCCCCTACATTCTATACCGATGCAAATAAATCAGGAAAGTCAGGTTATAAATCAAGAAATTTAAGTAAAGTGGTTCAAAGCCCCCATGATTCTGTTCAAAAGTCAGAATTATATGCTATTCTCATGGTATCATTAGATTTTCCAGAACCTCTTAATATAGTTATTGACTCTCAATGTGCAGAAAGAGTTGTTTTATCTATTAAAACCACTTAACTTATTCCAGATAATTCAAAATTAACTTTGTTATTTATTCAATTACGAAAAATAATCAGAAATAGAAACCATCCCTTGTATATAACACATATCAGATCTCATATGGTTCTACCACGCCCTCTAGCACAAAGTAATGATGAAATTGATCAGCTGTTGGTAGGAGATATGCTAGAAGCATCAGAACTTCATGCTAATAGCAAAGGTTTGAGAAAAGATTTTTCTATAACTTGGCAATCAGCCATGGAAATTATAAGTAAATGTCATACTTGGTTTTTGTATAACCAGGTAATTCTATTACCTGCAGGAAGTAACCCAAAAGGTACTCAAATGAAATTTGATAAATGGATGTGTTGCATTTTGTGGAGTTTGGAAAATTAAAGTATGTGTACCATACCACAGATACATATTCAGGATTTCAATGGGAAACAGCTTTGAGTTCTGAACAGGCTGATTCCGTAATTCCGCATCTATTAGAAGTCAGGGCCATCATGGGAATACATGTAAAAATTAAGACTGACAATGCTCTAGCATATGACTCTAGTAAAATGAAACTGTTTTTGCATATTACAATATAAAGCAAATTACAGGTATACCACACAGTCTTATACAACAAGCAATTATAGAAAGATCTAATTGCACTTTAAAAGATATGCTCAATAAACAGAAAGGGGTAATAAAGATCCCCAGAGATAGATTATATAAAGCTTTATTAACTTTAAATTTTTTAAATGCTAATGAGAAAGGAATGGCAGCTGCAGAGAAACATTGGATGATAGAAAAAAAAACCTGCTGAATTAAACCATTCTGTATACTTTAAGGATATGTTCACCACAGAATGGAAACCAGGATATAGTTGTTTTTTTTTTTTTTTTTTTTTTTTTTTTTTTTTTTTTTTTTTCAAGACAGGGTTTCTCTGTATAGCTTTGCGCCTCTCCTGGAACTCACTTGGTAGCCCAGGCTGGCATCGAACTCACAGAGATCCACCTGGCTCTGCCTCCCGAGTGCTGGGATTAAAGATGTGTGCCACCATGGCCCAGCTGGATATGTTTTATATTGGGGAAGAGGTTTTTCTTTTGTTTCCATAGCAAAAAAAAAATCTATGGATATCAAGATTGATAAAGATTAGATCTGAAAACGAGAAACCTCTTAATTAAGAAAGGCAATATTTATCAAACAGCATGGCCATTTGATTTAAACTAACTTATAAGACTTACAAATGCCTTTTATTTGATGAGATATAACCTTCCAAAAATAGAGACTCCCCCAAATTAGGGTTGGGGCAGGGTATTGCATTTGTCTTTCTAAGAGAATAAAAGCATCCAATTAAGGAATCTGAAGACCACTGGACAAATGAGACATCTGAAGAAGAAGGATGAATCATCCAGAGAAAACGTTCCAAGAAAATGAGTAAATTGGCCTAATAGTATAGCACACCTCCAACAGGATAAAATTTCATAAGTCTTCCCAAATGTTTGTTTCTGTTATTCTCTACATACATATAAAGCAAATGGTCTTTTTGTAATCCCAATTCAATTAAAAGTTAAATCTGGCTTTGGGGTTGGGGCATGGCTCTCTTCTTCTCTAAACTCAAGCATGCTTTTTAAAAAGAAAATCCAAAATCTCTGTCTCATGCCAGGTATGGGACAGAAGAAAAAAAAACAAAATTAAGGAACTATTCTATTATTATTAATCTCATAATCCTTTAGTTTTATTTTGACTCTTTAGAATTTTTCTTAAATATTATCTCAAAATTTATAAGATTTATGTATATATTTAAACTTTCTGTTGTGATCTTAATGGTCATATAAAGTACTAATTAATTCTAGAACTAGGCTTCATCTAGCTTCCTGTGTGTGATTTCAGGTTTGAGTCTGAAGTAGGTAACTAGGAATTAAGTTTGTGTACCCTAGATGTACTTAACAAATTGTGGTCTTACCTCTCAGAGGTCTGCTGCATATGACATTTAAAATGTTTAAGTCTTCTGAAGTGACACATGACCATTCCTGTCAATGACCTTTGAGGTCTCTAAGAAGATGATGGGGCCCCATAACAATGAATCCATTTGGAGAGTGGTAATGCCACTAAGCTGACAAACACTACCCAAAGATTAGCTCTGAACTACAAACTACTCAGGACAACTTCAAAGTGGCTAGCTATGATGGTACAGCCTTGTAGACTACTCCAGTCAGGACTACAGATGAGCCCTGCACTTTCCCATCACACCTGGACAACAGCTAGCTCTCAAAGGACTTGACCATTATCTCAATTTTCTCAGGGTCCCCTAAAAATGCTGCCACACACACACACCCTGAAACAGCAGGAAATAATTTTAAAAACATGATGCCCACATTCCCAAATGGTGGGGTATGTGGGTTTTGGTCTTTTGGTAGATTATGAATATTTGTCATCATTTAGGGGATTTGGTTGCAAGTTGTTATTGATCATAGTCAGGGAGGAAACTAAGCAAAGGAAATTAGATTCAGGGATCTCGTTCTAAAAAGAAAAAGGAGGATATAAGAATAATAGGATAAAAGGGTAGATTATTCAATCTACTTTTAAACTATAAAAGCAACTACTAGTCTTAAATATTTTACATTGGTATCGATTTTTGTATATTGATACAAATTTGAGGCTATTTTTGTTATACTGTGTATATGTTTCTACTCTTGTTTAAGGTATTGTACCTATGCAGCTCATTTAACAATGTAATGTAAATTTCTAGTCCTTTAAAGTTATTATTACAAACTATTTGGATAAGTAAGAAATACAGGTTAGTAGTTAGTTATCTAACAATCAACTTTGTGGCCATATTAGGTATGTTTTCAAGGTCAGAGATATATTTTAGATAGACAGATGGTCTTCAAATACTTCAGAGACCTACAGAATATGGCACTTAAGGTATTTTATGTTTTTTGTTTTTCTTTTTTCTTGTTTTTCAAGACAGGGTTTCTTTGTGTAGCTTTGGCACCTTTCCTGGAATTCACTCTGTAGCCCAGGCTGGACTCAAACTCACAGAAATCGGCCTTCCTCTGCCTCCCGAGTACTGGGATTAAAGGCATGCACCACCACCACCCAGCTTTTCTTGACAGTGAGACATGTCTGTTCCTGGCAGCAACCAATTTACATAAAAAAGGATGATAAGCATTGAAGAACCTCCATATGGAGTTTGCTTTCATTATGACAAAGTTAGTCACTGGGCAAGAACTACCCTTGCCTTGACTGCTGACAGTATGCTGTCCAAATTGGACAAGCAAGACACAAAAGAAGGTGACTGCCCAACTTCGCCAAGACAAAGTAGGACAGTTCTTCAAAATTCTTGCTTCACAGAAATGTCTGTCAGATATTCTAGGTCTGTAGGCTGAAGATGGATGCACCATTGCAGAGGAACCTTGGGTGTCTGTCCAGATGTCTTTGTCATTTCCATAGTTCTACATGTTGTTTGCTCTGCATTTCTTGTTTCCTTGGGTAATATTATAGCCTTCCCAGGTCTCTGATGAAGTTGAAGACTAGATAGTTATAGTTACAGTTTTCCTTGTTACCAAATTCAGAAAAGAAACTCACAAAAGAGGTGTTAAGTGTATAAAAGCTTAAGTTGTTTATCTAAGAAAATGTTTAGAGGTGGTTTGGGTTGGCAATACAAGTTAGGATAGAAAGTGAATTAGGCACAAAACTTTGAACTCACCAAGATAAGATAGATAATGGAGTATTTTATTTAAATTTGCCAAATGCAAATGGACTGTACATTCTGAATGTAATTCTTACCTGTTAATTGTTCTTATTGTATATAGTTTTACCATGTTATAGTTAAAACCTTTCATTTTTATGTAGACAAAAGGAGGAAATGTTGTGGGATATTTTGATCACGCTCTGACACTTCTAAGACTGAAAGTAAAATTTACCTTGAATCAGAGCATGGAGCTAGCTACTAGCGGACCAGAATTAGCCATAGCGGGTTTGGAGGACCCAGGACATATAGAGAAACACAGGACATAGTATGGAGGGGCTCAGAAAGATTCACGGGCACTTTTGGATTGAAAAAGAAGAGAAAGAGGAGGTCACTGGTCTCTTTCCCACCCACCACTTCTCTGATCAATCAGGTTTTGATACTGGTATCTGATTCCTGAGTTTTTATTAATACTAAAATAATTAAGGCAAATGCTTAGGGTATATCAGCATCTTACATGGTTTTTATTTCTCAGCCTATTCTATAACCATTACTTTATTTACTTTTATGTTATGTTGTGAGGACATGAATGTTCATGGTCATTATATTTCTTGATCTATTACCTATTTTGTCAATATATAATGTCTTTTTGTCTCCTTCCATTATTTTGTGACTTCATTACTACTTCTCTGATGTTAAAATTTCTAACTATCTATCTTGATATAGGGGACCATTATAGGGTTAGGAAGAAACCTGGTGACAGGGAAACTCCCAGAAATCCATAAGGATGACCCCAGCTAAGACTCCTAGCAATAGTGGAGAGGGTGACTGAACTGGCCTTCTCCTGTAATCAGATTGGTAACCACCCTAATTGTTATCATAGAACTTTCATCCAGTAACGGATGGAAGCAAATGCAGAGACCCACAGCCAAGCACTGGGCCAAGTTCTGGGAGTCAAGTTGAAGAGAGGGAGGAGGGATTACATGAGCAAACAGGGCAGGGCAAGATCATGATGGGGAAATCCACAGAGACAGCTGACCTGAGCTCCCAGGAGCTCACAGACTCTGGACAGACAACTAGGGAGCCTGCATGGGACCAACCTAAGCCCTCTGCATGTGAGGGATAGTTGTGTAGCTTGGTCTGCTTGTGGCCCCTAACAGTGGGACCAAGATCTGTCCCTGGCACATGAGCTGGCTTTTTGGAACCTATTCCCTATGGTGGGATGCCTTGCTCAGCCTTGATACAGGGGGAGGAGCTTAGTCCTGCATCAACTTGATATGCCATGTGTTGTTGACTCCCATGGGAGGCCTTACTCTTTCTGAGGAGTGGATGAGGAGAGGTAGATAGGAGGTGGGCGGGGGTGGGGGAGGAATGGGATGAGAGGAGGGAGGGGAAGCTGTGGTTGGTATGTAAAATAAATAAAAAATTGTCTATCTATCACAGCTTATTACTTGGTAACTGTTTTCCTGTCTTTTCTACAGCCTTTCATTTCTAATATATAACCTGTAAACATACTGCTGGATATTAAAACAAAATTGATTCATATAGAGAGCCATTGTGGCTTTATTAATGAGTATAATGTAACTTATAATGACTGCAATTCTTTCTTTATTAACATTTATTTCTGCCTTTTTATGTTTTCTGTTCCCTGTGCTTTCTGTGTATCCCTTCCTTCTAATATTTTCTTCAGGTGGTTTGCAAGTTAAACATTAGATTCATCCTCTTCAGGGAGCTGCCCCTCAGCTATTAAGAATGGCCTTAGGGGGCTGAAGAGATGTCTCAGCAGTTAAGAGTTCTCACTGCTCTTGGAGGGGACCAGGGTTCAGTCCCCAACACCCACATCATACAGCTTAAATCACCTGTAACTCCAGCTTCAGGTGATCTGATGCCCTCTTCTGGCCTCCATGGGCAAGGCATTCATGTGCACACATCCACACACAGACACATATACACATAATTACAATATGTAATAGAAACAAAAGTTTTGACAAAACCATCTTTTTCTCATCTTTAAATTATTCAAGATACTAATATGTATTTTTCCCTTTAAAAGGAATTTCTGTGTAAGTCCGGCATTGTATTGTACACCTGTTGTAATCCCAGTGTTGGAAGGTGGACATAGATAGATCCTGGGAGCTTACATGCCAGTCTGTATAGCTGAAATGGTGAGGTTCAATGAGACTCTGTCTCAAAAAATAATATAAAGGGACTGTAGAGAGAGCTCGGATGCTAAGACCACTTGCTTCTCTTACAAAGAACCTATGTTCAGTTCCCAGCACCTACAAGGTGGCTCACAACTACCTCTAACTCCAATCAGGGGATCTGTGCCCTCTCCTGATCTCTATAGATACTACAATCACATGGTACACCTACATGCAAACAAAAACACATAAAAATAAATAAGACTTTTTAAAAATACATGGTAGAGGTGTAACTGAAGAGAATAGCTTGACATCCTCTAGCCTCATGCAATGGCGAGGATGCATGCATGTACAAGAACACACACACATTTCAGAGGCATAGACAAAACTGAAGAGACAGATGGAAGAGTGGAGGGAAGGAGATAAAGGAAGAAGCAAGAGGCTAAGGAGAGTAGAAAGATGGGTAATTGACAAAAGGCACGAGTTGGGATCTGAGGGAAGGGAGCCGAGATCTTGCATTTACGACACGGCCAAATTCAAACAGTGAGAAAACTCTAGGTTTCCTTGATGCTGTTCATAGTGTCCCAAGACTGTTTTTCTTTTGAGAAAAGATTCTAAACTATTTGATGACTACTTACGAATAACCACTGTGTTCAAAGCCCTCTTTTAGATCTGGGGACAAAGTAGTGAGCAACAAGGTTCAGTGTGTTTCTCAAATTCCCAGTCAAGTGAGTAGGTTCCAAAGCATCACCACAGAGTGTGAAAGTGTGGGGCATCTTGGGAGCATCCAGCAAGAGATGCTCAACCTGTCTGTGGGGACCAGGGACCTCTCCTGTATTATGTAATATCTTAGGTGGTACCAGTACCACCACAGAAGTGAGCTCTACTGCTGCCTTCCTGCTGAACACTGGCTCTCCACATCCTATGGGTTACATGAAAACATCCTAGGTGTGGCCAAGGCATAGTGCTTGCACTGAGCAGGGGCCAGCCTGGGTTCTCCGGCAGCCTAGCATGGGATTCACATGGTCCCTCCCTACCCTGTCTCCTAAGCTCGAGTCATTGGGTAGTTGTAAACTCATGTCAATGTGGGTGACTAGTTGCTTCCTGAGGCCACCACCTTCACTCTGAGCCTAAGTGCCACATCTGCTCAGCATCTTCATTTTCATTTCCACATGATCAGATACACAAATTTGGAGAGATTAGGGAGCAAATATTTGAAGAATGGAACCAGTTGTTCATGCTTCAAGACAGTAAGTCACTGTGCTCATGTTGATTGTACCACTTGTCATCATGACCTTGGGAAAACTCTGGAAGCTCCCAAGCCTCAGTTTCCTCATCTTTAAAGACATTGTGATAATTCTCATGGTAGTAGTGGGAACTAAGTGACGCCATGTGAAACAGAGCTTGGGACTCAAGAAGGACTTTGAAAGAGAGTCACTTAATAGTCATATTAGAATTAGCATCATCATGCATATTAATGTTAGCATTAGCATTGCTATTCTGTAGGCTGGTAGTACTAATGAGGGAGATAATACTGCTATTTTTTTTTCTGGTTGAAAGTATGTTTCAGATAGAAGTTTTCTATAGTTGGTCAAAACATAGAGAAAATACCAAGCATGGTCTCCAAGGGCTATATAATACAGTATTCAATGCTCTTTTCTAAATTTGGCTGGAAGAATACACAAAGTTCTCAGTCATAAAGATCATTTTATATTTAAGAAACTATAACAGATTCTTTTGTGGATCTTGGTCTTATCCTTAGGTTTAAGAGTCCAAAACATCTGGTCACGTTTTCATCAACTTAAATTTGTTCCCTCATTTGTTCCCTCATCCATCCATCCATTTATTATTTATTCACCAAATAATTCCTGGATGCCTATCAGAGAAGCACAAAGTAGGCATTCAATTAATGTCTGTTGAACTAAAGAAATTAATTACCAGTATCCAACTATACACGTGTCTATTTGATTATATTTGTAAATGCAATCAACACAAAATTTACTTTCTTTAAACTCTGACACTAATTAGCTGACCCGTGGCCAATAAATTTTTACTCCTTGAGGGTTGGGTTTTAGAAATTTTTGTTCTCCGGGCTGGAGATGAAGCTCGGTTGCTAGGATATTTGCCATCATGTAGGACCCTCTGGGCTCCTCTGCAGCAGGGCATGAATGGGGTGTGGTGATACTTGCCTGCCATTCCAGCACTCAGGAGGTGGAGGTAAGAGACTAAGACTGTCCTCATCCACATAGTTCAAGGTCAAGGTCAGCATGGAATGCGTGAGACCCCATCGAGAAAGAAAAAAGGAAAAATGGAGAGAAATTTCCCATTGTGTTAAGCTTCCTAGATCATTGAAGGGATGTATAAAGCAAGGTTCAAATGCTCTGCAAATTATAGTACCATAAATAGAAAAACAGATAAAATCATTCCCATCCCTAAATGTGAGACTCTATCTTTTCTATCTAATTATCAATTTTATACATCTTCCTTTTCCCATCTACAATTGACGTGCTCAATAAAAACATTAATATTTACCAAAGTACAGTGGATATTTTCACTCTGGGGTTAATCACCTGTGAGTTTACTGGAATTGAAATTCTCACAGCATTCCTCCTCTTGAGGGCAAATGCAGGAGGGAGTTGGAAATGTGACACCCCAATGCCACCACTAAAATGCTTCCCTGACATTCCTGCTGTCTCAAGATGCTAGGAAGACATGCTAGTATTTATTTTTAAACTATGTATTTACTGAAGGGTGGCACGTGTGCCATGGCACCCATGTGGAGGTCAGAGGACAACTTGTGGGATTTGGTTCTCTCCACTCTGTGGGTCCTAGAGACCAAACTCAGGTTTTCACTCTTGGCAGAAATCCTTCGTTAGCTGAGCCATCTCGCTAGCCTTAGGTCAGTGTTTAAAGCACACAGGTGGCTAGAAGAAAAAAAAAATCAGGAACTCAGATGTGTCTCATTCACAGCTCCAAAGTCCAGAGGGACAGCTGAGAGCTTCCTGGGGGCCAATCCATATCTGGCCATGGGCACAATTCATTCTTATATCCATAAGTCAATGACTTATTTATTTAACTGTATACACTAGGAGGCTTTGGCACATTGTTCAAGTTTCATATAAAAACTGTCCAATAATTTAGTCTCATGAGAACATGAAAGCAGAAGATATCTATTGCATTGGCGGCATTACATTGAATTTAAAAGGTCAATCATAGCATTCTCAAAGAAGCAAAATTATAGGGAGTGCTTGCCAGGCATTGGGGCTGGAAATGCAAGTGATTGAGAATTACTGTGCTGGTGACAAAGCTCTGTACTGCAAATGGGGTGACATCTATTCATGTACTTACAGATATACACATAGATAATGCACACTATAAAACCTTGGGAGCCAGGCCGGATGGCACAGGCCTATAATCCTAGCTTACTTGAGAGGCTGACATAAAAGGATCACAAGTTCAAGGCTTGCCTGAGTAACTTTGTGAGACCATATTTCAAAATAAGTAAAGAGAGGGTTGGGGATGAAGGTTATTGATAGAGTACTTTGCCTAACATGTGGGAGGCCCTGGGTTTGATATTCACTACCTTAAGTAAACAAACAAACAACACTTGTGGAATTCAAATAAAGCCCCAAAATGATTTAAAAGTCTTGCCCTACTATGAATTTCCCGCTTCTGACAATACATCCTGGTTGTGTAAGATATTATCATTGACAGGAGTTTCATGAATGAAGTGACCCAGGGTTTTGTCTGCTTCTGAATTGTAAACTATTTGAAAGCAAATTGGGGGGCTGGAGGGATGGCGCTCAGGGGTTAAGGACACTTCTTGCTCTTCTAGAGGCCCCAAGGTCGGTTCCCAGCACCTATGTGAGGCTCACAACCACCTATAACTCTCTCCAGGAGATCCAGTGCCCATTTCTGGCCTTCACAGATACACACGTGTACACACGTACATGTACACACACACACACACACACACACACACACTTATAAAATAATAAAACTAATTCTTTAAAAATAAAATTTCAAAGAAGCCAGGGAGCCTCTCTTCACCGGTAACTTTTCACGGATCCACTCCTACAGCTGTCAGTCAACTAATAGACTTTTAATTTGGGAGAAGAACATGAATTTTGTGTCCAAAACATAAGCAAAGTGTACTTTGTATATAGAGGCCACCAATATGCTTTTGTAATCATGACAACCTTTCTGTCATAGTTGAATGATATAGGAAATGGGGTGTTTTCTAGTGACATCATTGTGAGAGAGAGAAGTTGGAGGGAAGAAGTGTTTTTTGTTTTGTGGGCTATGTTTTGTTTTGTGGCAAAAGCTTGGGCTGACTTGCACTTGAGATCCTCTTGCCTCAGCTTCTCCAGTGCTGAGATTAGAGACAGGTCTGTGCCACCACACCTAGCAAAGAGTAAAACTGTTTAAGCTGGAAGCCATCTTCTGCTTGCTTTGAGCTGGTGGAGCACTTGTGAGTTCATCTGGTACCAGGTGAACGTAACAGCAAGGACCTCCCCTTTGGGCCTTGGACCATAAGAACAAGCTAGGGAGGCCACACAGAAGGTCAGGGATGCCAGCCAAGCTTTGCTTCTGAATAAAGCTGGGGTCCTCAGCCTGAAGAGACATTGTGAGGAGCTATGTGCATGTGTGGAGCACAAGACTGGAGTGCTTTGAAAAAAATTCCCAGGGAGCTGATGACCAGATTTGTCGAACATGAGCGAAGGGTGGAACTGTATCTGTGGCTGAAAGCTGGCTTCATCTCAACATAGAAAATGCCCCCCAACAGGCTTCCCTGGACAAGCAATGTGTTCCCAAACATTGGAAAGATCTGAACATGGATCAACTGGCTAGCTGTTAAGAATGCTATGAGAGGACCCAGCTAAGGGTCTCCACCCTACCCCTGAGAGAATGATGCCTATGTGAGGACACGGGGTAGGAGTCCAGATCCAAAGGTGAGGTTCCCCGTGTTTCCTCTTTCTTATTTTTTTAATTCCATTAGTTAATTCTAAACTCATTAACTCTTCATTAGTTTATGTTGTCCCTAAACAAATCTCACATCCACAGAAAAATGAAAATGTCCCTTCTGTAAGGGACATGGTCTAAACTGATCCTGGTGGCCTATGTCTAATTCTAATACTTGAAAGATGAAGGCAAAGAGGTTAGAAGTTCAAGGTCAGCCTAAGCTACATGAAACCTTGCCTCAAATGATGAGTGAGAGACAGAGACAGAGACAGAGACAGAGACAGAGACAGAGAGAGGAGAGAATGCCCAAGAGCCTGGCACTAGGTCACTGAGGATATAGATAGTAGGGATCTGAGGCCGGGAGTTTGGCGGCTCTGGTGTATCCATGCCAGGATGCTAGCCTGCTTGCCCACCTCAAGTCCCCTCACACTGAAAGTCCATATAGTTTATGAGCCCTGAGCACTGCCTGGCACAAGCTTCCCCGGTGGAGATTCATTTCTCCTTTGCAGCTTGGCTAGTATTTGGATTTCCCACTTAGTTCTCATTGAACTAGCTATCATAGTTACAGCTCCCTAGAAAACACCATACAGTAACTCTGTCAGGTTTTTATTTGCTTGGACAGATCGTTGTATTTCAGCAAGGTATTTTATTACCTTAGAGAGTCATGAATCACTTCAAAGGGAGATGAGCGATGACCCCCCACACGATTTTATATGGGAGGCTGCTCTTCCTACTGTAGATCACGTGTTCTTGATTAAAATGTGAGAACAATTTCATTTCCTACATATCTTGGGAAATGGAAAATAGAATCACACCCACATGTCCACATGCCCACGAAGGCCAGAGCTGAGAAGTTGACTCCAAGCCCTAAGCTGATTATCATCACTCAGAAATTTTTCCAGCACCAAAGCAGGTCTGTGATGGCCTGTTGTGGAATATTCCTTTACACTGTGTGAAGGATATGTCACTGTGATTGGTTTAATGAAAAGGTAAATGGCCAATAGCTAAGCAGGATTTTCAGGGCAGAGAGAATGCTGGGAGGAAGAAGAGTGGAGAAGCCAGACAGATGTGGAACAAGTCAGACACGCAGAATGGGAGAGAGGTAAAAGAATGTAGATTAATAAAAATATGGGTTAATATAAGTTATAAGAGCTAGGTAGGAACAAGTCTAAGCAATAGGCTGAGCTTTCATAGTTAATAAGAAGTCTCTATGCAGTTATTTGGGAGTTGGCTGTGGGAGCCCAACAATGTCTCCAACCAAGGCAATATGAGGATCTTCTTGAAGCTGCATCTTTCTGGACAGAACCATGCCAGTGTCGAAAGACCCCATGAAGTACAGGAATAACATTGAAAGAGGATTTATACTTGCAAGGAAAATGTTTCACTCTGCTGCTATAACAACCAAGTCCTTAAATCCCTGTTGCTCAGCCTAACAAAAGCATAAAGCTTCACTGGGACTGTTAGGTCACATTCCATGGCGACTTGGGAAGTAATCCAGTCCTTTCTATCTTGTTAAAGCAGGAAGAAGAGAGGACATAAAGAAGATGGAGGCTAAGGGGAGGAGTAGCCCAATTGGTAAAATGATTGCCTTGCAGTCACAAGGACCCGAGTTCAATCTCTCAATCTGTGTTGGGGGAAGGGGGAAATGGAAGGAGCAGAAGGATGCATGACTTTATATTTCCAGTTCTGAGAAAACAAGACACAGACAGACTCCTGGGGCCTGCTGGCCAGCCAGTCTAGTCCTCTGGGTGAGCTCCAGGCCAGGTAGATATCCTTATCTTTAAAAAAAAATGTAGAAAGCACCTAGAGGACATCCAAAGTTGTCCTCTAACCTCCAAACACATGTGTGCATGTGTACATGTGTGTGCGCACGCGCGCGCGCACACACACACACACGTGCACGCGTGCATACACATACATAAATAACTCCACCTACTTTGAAATATCATTGCCTTTACTCACACCCCACAAGCCAGAGAAATACCTGATAAAACATCTCTGCCTCAGGACTTTGCTTCAGGAACATCTTTCTCAGTGCCTGGATTCCATTTTGCCTGCCAGGCTCTGGAGCTGGTGGCCACTGGGATACAGGTTTGCTCTGGTGTGCAAGCAGTCTTCATTTCTCTCACTAAAGTAGAGCCTGACTTCTTCCAGAAAGCTTGTCCTGGAAACAAAGGCCAGGGTTGGATGTGCTGAACCCGGAACACTTGGTACACTGGGGGTGCCTAATAGAAGAGACAACGGTGCCTCTCCTCTGCATTCTAAATATGAAAACAACTGTCCGTAAGGAAGCATGGACCAGGTGGGCCCAGCCCTACCTCCTAGAGCCCTTTGCTCAAGGGCCTGTCTGGAGCACCCATGGTTGAAACCGACATAGCATCCCATGTCTGTACCACTCAGGGACTGGTGAGGCTGGGCAGCTAAAGTACCCATTAGGCAAGGCCCTAATCTCACTAGGCTCATACTAACCAAAGTCTTCCTAGAAAAGTCAAACATGGGAATATTTCCCCACATCTTTTAATTCTCCAATTAAAAACAAAACAACAAAACATAATTACCAAAGAAACAGCTTCTACTCCCCAGTTCATGAACCTGCCAAGCTGCTCCGATATCATATTATATAACATTAAGAAATTCACATTACAGCGTCTTCGACATAAAGAACTATTCTAGGGTACAAGGCATTTTCTTTTTCTTTTCCAAATCCAGCTTTAATTAGAAAAAAATTGATGGAAAATATAGAACTACCTCACCTCATAACTACTTTTAAGAAATCTATTTGGGAGCCTTGAAAATATTGGTGAATTATAAAAGAAATTGAACTCTGGTATTTTTTTCCTGTTTTATTATTCCCTATTCCCTAAAAGCCTCCGACATTGGATTTCTATAGCTCAGGAAAAGGATGTATTTTCCCCCTTAGAACCTGTAGGTATTCTAATTATATGTAAATCAGTTCACAGAAATAAATATCTGTGGTTAAAGGGTATTTAAAATGTTAAAAGCTTTTTCTCAACTGTTCACTGTTTAAAAAAATGAAAGTCTATTTCTAGAACCCTGGAAGCTTAGAGGCTGTGTTTCCCTTTCACGCATGCACACAAGAGCATTCCCAGGCAACATTGACTCCTGGATGCTTAGTCTAAAAGTGCCTCGAGTGGGAACCACAGTTTGATTACAATTTTGGAGCCATTCTATGTTAATCTCCCCCTCTCAATGCTGAAAACTTCCCCTTCTTTATCCAGATATAAAATATACAGTGGGGCAAAGAAACAGGATAGAAATTAATTTGTTCTGATATTGAAAAAGAATCTTACCAGATGGGTGGGGGGATGGACAGATGGATGATGGGTGGGTGGATGGACAGATGGATGATGGGTGGGTGGATGAATAGATGATGTGTATGTGGGTAGATAGATAGATCACATGTGGGTGGGTGGATAGATAGATGATGTGTGGGTAGATAGATGGATGATGTGTGGGTGGGTGGATAGATAGATGATGTGTGGGTAGATGGATAGATGATGGGTGGGTGAGTGGATAGACAGATGATGTGTGAGTGGGTGGATAGATAGATGATGTGTGTGTGTGGATGGATGGACAGATGATGTGTGGGTGGATGGATAGATGATGGGTGGGTCGATAGATAGATAGATGATGTGTGGGTAGATGGATGGGTGATATGTGGGTGGATGGATGGATGGATGATGTATGGGTGAATGGATAGATAGATGATGGGTAGGTGGATGGATGGATGATAGGTGGATGCCCTTCAGCTTGATGAATATATTTTTAAAGATTTATTTTTTAATTATGTATATGGAAGGGTATGTGTATGTGAGTGCAGATGCCTGTAGAGACCAGAAGAGGGTGTTGGATCACCTGGAGCTAGAGTTACAGATGGTTGTGAGCATTTGATATGGGTGCTATGACTGGAACCTGAGTCCTCTGCAAGAGCAGTAAGTGCTCTTAGTCATCTCTTCAGACCCAGGATGATGCATTTTTAAAGAACTCCTGTTTTCTGATACCTGGACTACATTCTGTTCTAGTCTCCTAGCTACAAACAATAGCAAAATGTTAATGTTTCCTAAATTCCACCTCTGGATTCCATGCCCCCAAACCTATGAAATACCTTCACCTGCCTTTGCAAACAGAGACCATCAAAACCCAAAGTCCTGGTCTTTGGGCAAAGGGTCCCTCCCCTACGATCTCCACCTCAGAGAGGCAGCACCATGCATCCAGTTCCTCAGATCAAGAACTGCTCTCTCCAATTCTGCTTATTTCTATCCTTTCTTTACATTCCACTCTCAGGTTGTTGATTGAGTCCTATTGGCTCCTTCTTTAAAAATATGTTCTGTCCCTGAGGCACCATTGGGAGGCCGCCCATCTTCAGGGGAGGATGGTTTCAGGGTTGGGTATGTGCTAGCTAATAAAGGCTGTGATCAAATACCTGACAAAGCCACATAAGGGAGGAGGCTTTGCTTGGCTCACAGTTTGAGAGGGTCCAGTCCATCATGGCGGGGAAGACCTGGTCACACTGGTCCACAGTCAGGGAGCAGAGAGAGATGAATGCTGGCGCTCAGCTGACTTTCTCTTTTTCCCCTTCCGATTCATTCAGAGTAGGTCTCCCTCCTCAGCTAAACACACAGTCACACCCAGAGGTGTAGCTCTTAGGTTAGCCTAAATATAGTCCAGTGGACAGTGACAATTAACAATCCCAGGGTGGCATGGCATTCAGCTCCTACCCCCTGGACTCGATGTAAGGCATAATGCAGGGGAGTTTCACTGAATGCTGGCATCAACACCTGTGGACAGGCTACTCTACAGTGGAGAGAAGCAACATCTTCCTTGGGACACACAGCTCCAGCTCCTCTGGGCTCAGTGAAATACAGGAACAAACCAGCCTGCAGATCTGAGACTTCCAAAGTGTGTTCCTAAACACACCGAAGGGCTGAGATCCTGAGCCACCATGCACAACACTCTCCTGTCTATCTGGCTTATGCTGCTTATGTGACTTCGCAAGTGACCATCAACTAGTTTGGCCTAGGGATAGTGGGGCCTCTTTTAGATCACATCAAATGGCAGGGCATCATAGAGTTGCATCAGGACCAGATCTCTCTGCCTAAGGAGAAGTGATTCTTGGATATGAGGTCTAGGTCCACAGAACACATGAGCATGGGCCCACTGGGCATGATGTCTTAGGCAGGTCCTGGAAAACTCAAAGACATTCTGAAACCTAACTAAACATGTCCTAAGCAGAAAGGGCTTGAAGGTCCTCTGTGTTTCACTTGCCCTTAATGAAGTGACATCAACAGAGAAAATGAATCAGATAAAAAGGAGAAGGCAAATTATGATATTAAAAATTCATTTCCATTTAGCAAATTTGCTATTAGCATCACAATTCGGGATATTTTAATAATTATGGCCTCAGATAAGTGGCATAATTGGATGTCTCGCTGATAGGATTGAAGAGGCACCAAAAAGAAAAAAAAAATCCTTCCACCCACACAGCTTCCGGACCAGCCCAAGAGCTCACCCTCTCACCCGGCACTGGCTCCCCCAGGGATGGACCTGGCCCTTCCCCCACTTCTCTTCTACAGTTGACTTCCCTCGGAGTTCGGCCAGCCAAGGCCCAGCTCTTCTTGGTGAGCAGGAGACACAAATGAGGACCCAGAATTCTGAACCACGGAACAGGAAGTGAGACTCCCGGAATGCCACCCTGCACTCCCAGAGTGTGTCTTCACACACTGACCGAAGTACTCTGGAGCACAGCCCACACCTTAGCCATTCAGAACAGAGGAAGTTCACAGGGAAAAGGCAAGATCCGAGCAGCATGCCATCCTTTGGTGAACTACCATCCTGCTATGGGATGGCACCAGGAAGGGCTGCACAGTTCGCTGTCCTCTGTGGTTAGTCCTGACGGCACTCACGTGGCATGTGCTGAGGGCCACCGGCCTCTCTCTAGGTAGCTTCTATGGAGCTTCTGGAATGAGCAAGAGAGCCTGCTACCACCTCATCTCAAATACTCTACACACTTGACAGACACCAGGCAATTCCAGAAGGAACTAATGCTTGAAACAAGCTTGAGGAGCTAGAGGCTGTTAATGAAGGGTAGAGGAGGGAGAATTATGTTCTTCAATGGTATAGCCATTGGTGAGGTGCCTATGCTCCTGCAAATAACCCCTCCATCATGCTCCTCTAAGCAGGCCTAGAGGAACTCATTCAATCACACACACAAAAAGACATGGAAGCAGACAAGAGAGGGTAATGAAAAGGTAAACAGGATCAGGATACATTATACGTATGTATGAAAATGTCAAAATGAAGCCCATAATTATGCATAATTGATATATGCTAATAAAAACTTCTTTTAAAGAGCAAGGAGGATTTTGATGTTCTCCTGGCCTCTTCTTTCAGCATCCCACCATCACAGGGAAGGTGACTTCCTCCAAGGGCTGCCACCCCCCCACACACACAAGTCCCAACCTGACCACTCTGTGCCAAAGAGTAGGACTTCTGAAGAGCAAGGGTGAGCTCCAATCACACAGCCATCAAGAGCTGTCCATGAGGCAGAAGATAAAGGTCCAAAGCCTGGTGTTGCAAGCAGTGTGTGATCTGAGTTCCACCCATATCTCAGTCCTCCCTGTTCCCACCACTACTCCATTCCCACAAAGCCCTTGTATTTAGCTGCATACTCAGCTTTTCAAACACCCATCCTCTCTACTACGGGATCCTATGACTCGTTCTACCAACACACTCTTCTCCCTCTGCCCCAGTCAATGGAACTGCAGCTCAAGTCCTACTCCAGAAGGATGGGAGGGAAATAGAGAAGCTCAGTCAGGAGAAAGCTTATTTCTGTTAAGACTTGATCAGTCAGGGTTCTCTATAGGAAAGGAACTGATAGACTGAATATACAGTAACAGCAGATTGAGGAGCTTACACAATACAGTCTGGGTAGTCCAAAAATGGCTGTCTCACCCAGAGAGGCTGAGAATCCAGTAGATGCTCAGTCCACAAAGCTGAACACCACAGTGGTCCCAACCTGGTACTAAGGCCCAGAGGATCCCTGAAGACCTGCTGGTCTTCAGTCCAAGCTGGAAGCCATAAGCTGGCTCTTAATATCAGTAAAGGAATGCAGCAGTGGCAGCAACAGAGTAGATGAACTTGCCTATGAGAGTGAAGACAGCCAGGCAAAAAGCAATAGCTTGACTTCTCCTGCTGCTTTTTATCTGGGCTGTCACCCAAAGGTTCTGCTGACATTGTTTTAGGGTGGCTGTTCTCAGTTTCAACAATCTGATCAAGTATGAGCACCCAGTGGCTGGCCTTTCACTGACTGGTTAACCATTACAAGATTCAAATATCTGCTTTTAATAAGTATCCTTTGTATTATTATTTGCAAGCCTTACATTTTTCCATGGCTCTGATAAGGCTGGCAGGGACCAGATTTCCCAGAATTCCCATTGTGTATATGTTAGAACAGATTTGTAGAGGTGCTTTCTCTGCTCAGCCAGATGTACTCTGACTGGAGACCCAAGCTCTGACAAAAGGGCAAAACTAATTCATTGGGTAAAGAGCAGCCTTTTCAGAAAATGGGCTGGAATAATGAGAGATCCATCTGTTAGAACTGCCCACATTCCAGGTGCTCTCCCATCCTCCACCCCACCTTCAATCTTCATTGTTACTAAAGGTCAATGTGACATGTTTCTCTCTCTCTCTCTCTCTCTCTCTCTCTCTCTCTCTCTCTCTCTCTCTCTCTCTCTCTCTCTCTCTCTCTCTCTCATATCCCCACTCAGAGGCAGCCTTTCATGCCACCCCAATAAATCTTTTTTTTTTTCCGAGACAAGGTTTCTCTGTGTAGCCTTGTCTGTCCTGGAACTCCCTCTGTAGACCAAGCTGGCTTCGAACTCACAGAGATCCACCTGCCTCTGCCTCCTGAGTGCTGGGATTAAAGGCGTGCGCCACCATCGCCCAATAAATCTCTTGCATGAGGTCTGTTGTGTGGTGTGATGCACAGTGTTGTGCGGCATTCTTGGCTCTCCAATCACCAGGATGCCCTTTCACCACAAAACCATTACACCATCTGCAATCAACTCATCAACTGATCAATTAAAAAAACCTTTTATCTATACCCTGGCTCATACAAAACAATTAAGACAAATTGATTGGCCCAAATGCAAAGCTATAAATCTTCTGGAAGAAAATCACTAAAAACCCCCATGACCTTGAACATTTCTTCAGTGCAATGCTGAACACCAGGCCCTTAACAGAACAAACTGCTGAACTGGACTTCATAAAAATTAAGACCTTCTATTACTTTAAATCACTGTTAAGATTAGAAGGAATGGAGAAGTGGTTCAGCAGTTAAAAGCACTTGGTGCTCTTGCAGAGGACTCAAGTTTGGTTCCCAGCACCCTCATCAAATGATGCATTGGACTCAAAGCCCACACTTTATTCACTAACAAATAGTCCTTAAAGACATGATTTTTGAGTAAAGGATAAGACCAGCATCAGTATCCTAAACAACAACAACAAAGACAGAGAGGAGAAATTTAAAACAATAGATAGATGAACTGGAGACAGCGGAGGTCAGAGTTGAAAGCATCCAGGAAGATGTAGGAAAGTAGATTGTGTTGCTGAGGAGAGTGACAATATAATCACTCACCTCCAAAGGGAGAATTGACTCAAAGTAGGCCCCCTGGGGCTACCAGTGGACACCCAAGTAGCACTGCCAGGCTCTCTGTGAAGTAGGGACCTCATCAGCCACAAGGCAGAGACAGCTCCAGCCTGTTCTGTCTGCCAGCTCTCCCCAATACTTGTCACTGATCATTATGGACCTTCCTCCTCCAAAATGAGATGGAGCAGGGTGGTTCTCTGCACACAGACCTCTTGTACTCAGCAGAACCAAGAGCAGTCCTTAATTTGACATTCATAGTGTCCACCAGTAACTATGGGTTCTAATTGGATTCCTCTGACTCTAATTTGAGTTACCGGGCTCACTCAACTCTTGCAGGTATCAAACTTTAATTCTATGCAAATCAACAAATGCTTATCTGGAGCCTATTATGTGCACAGAGATATGGCCAAGGAATCAAGAAAATGTCTGCTCTGCCCCCCGGGACTTGTGATCTAACAAAAAAGAAAGATACAAGTAAAGGGGCCATAATTCCAGGTAGAGTACGATAAGGGCTGTAATAAAGGGACCTCAACAGTGAAGACAGGGAAGAGAGACAAGACTATTAAACTCTAAAAGTTTCTCAGTGCCAGATCACACAGGTACGTGTGTGAGTGCATGCGTGCATGCGTGCATGCGTGTGTGTGTGTGTGTGTGTGTGTGTGTGTGTGTGTGTGTGTGTGTATTTGTCTATGTATGTTCATGGAGACACATACATGTGAAGGCCAAAGGTCAACCTCTAGTGTCATTCCTCAGGCTGTCTACCCTGTTTATTGAGACAGGGTCTCCCACTCTCCCGGAGCTCACTGAGTAAGCTAAGGTGGCTGGCCAGCAAGCCCCAGGGGTGCTCCTGCCTCTGTCTCCCCAGCACGGGTGTTATAGTTGCTCACTACTATACCTGGCCTTCTTACTTTTTTCACGCAGGTTCTGGGGGCTGAACTCAGGTCCTCAGGCTTGTATGGAGAGCACATTATACCATCTGAGCCATCTCCCCGACCCTAATATACTTTTTCTACAATGCAACATTATTATTTGTCCCTTAATAATGAGTAGCCTTAGGACACACTTAAACTTAGAGGTGACTCTGGCAATTACTCTTAATAGCTAACTGCAGTACAAGGCTGTGAAATACACCAACAGGGCTTACTGCAGACGGTGCTGGACTATACTTAAGCCCAGGTCACTATGCTGTATGAGGATCACCACGCTCTTTTCCACAGGGAAAGGCTTGGTTTCGTTTGCTTACTACTGCTGTTATTAAAAAAAAAAAATGACCAAAAGCAACTTGTGCAAGGAGACTGTTTATTTCAGCTTGCACTCATCGCTTGGGGAAGCCGAGGCAGGAAAGCAAGCAGGGTCTTAAAGCTGAAAGCATGGAAGGACACTTTGCTGGCTTGCTCCCAGGCTTCTGATCAGCTAGCTCTCTAATACATCTAAGGAGCACCTGTCTAGGGATAGTTCTGCCCGCAGTAAGCTGGGCTATCCCACAATGATGCTCAATTAAGACAGTCTCCCACAAACATGACCACAGGCCAATCTGATCCAGGCAGTTCCTCAGTTGAGACTTCCTCACACGACTCTAGGCTGTGTCGGGTTGATAGCACAAGTTAACTAAGACAAGACACCTTGCATTGTCACCTGATCACAACTTTTTTCATCCTGGGTGGTTTGTTGTCTGAGACAGAGTTTCGTGTAGCCCAGGCTGCCGGCAAACTCTCAGACTTGCTGGGTAGCTGAGGATGATCATGAAATTGTGACCCTCCTGACTCCAGCTTCCAAATAGTGAGATTATAGGTGTGTGCCAGGATATCCAAACCCCTCATCTGTTGCATTTAATTTTGCACCGAGGGCTATCTTGTCTACCACTCAAATGAAATGCCTCTATCTACTTCCTAACTGCCACTCTCCCCTCTGCTGGAAACTTTCTCCAACCTACTTCAAAGCGTTTGGCTATCTTCCTAATGGTGAGGGTCACCACAGTCCTAACCTTCAGACAAATGAAGATTACAGCCTCATCATGGCTGATGGCTGCCAGGAGAGTCTGCCCATCACACCGAGGAGCCGGGACAGGAAAGCAACTGTTAGAAGCTATGACTAACAAGAGAAACAAACTTTACTAATTCAGAAGCAGGGAGACAAAAAGGCTTTGACCCTTCAGACAGGAAGTGAAGCAGGCAGGAGCTGTGATGCAGTTCAATGACAGAACACCTGACAAGTGCAGAAAAGGTCCTGGGTTCGATCCCCAGTGTAGGAAGACAGCCAGGCCTGGGGTGTACACCTGCAGTCAGAGAACTCAGAAGGTGGACACAGGAGGACAAGGAATTTAAGGTCAGCTGGGACTCCATATGACCTCTTCAGAATGAAAGGAAAGAGAGAGGAGGAGGAGGAGGCAAGACATGAAGCAGACAAGGGCGACATGTAGCTTGGTATTGGAGCACCAGCCAGGTGTGTGCAAGGCCCTGGGTTCCATCACAGAAAGAAAGAGAGAGGGAAGATGGGAGGGAAGGACAGAGGGAGGGAGGGAGAAAGGAGCCAGTCAGAACTAGGGGCCTGTCGTACATGGACACATGTCATGAGTTCATAAAACTGTACAGATTAGAAAGAGATCTTACATGTTCTGCTGCATGAAGATCACAGGGAGTGTATGTCAGAGCATCATGGCTGACACACAGCAGTGTTCAATAAATGCGAAAGGGTACACGACACTGCACATGATCTGTGGCTACCAGGAAGGGAACCCGCTTGTGTCCGTTAGAGTAGAAACCTGTACTGGCAGACTTCTCACTGTGACCTCTTATTCATTAATTTAGCCAAGTCATTTGGTCCGTACTTGTGTTGTGTCCACATTGTATATTAGGAAGCATTTTAGGCTCTTGACTTATCGCAGTGGACAAGCCTTCACAGAGGCCTTCTAGGATGGGCCATGAGCCCTTTACCAAGTCCGGTAAAAGACCTGGGATTTAACCCTTCAAGGCTAACTTACCAAATGGGGATGAAGCAAGACTACTCTCAGTTGAAGGGGATTTGAACTAGACAAAGATGAAGACTATACAAAGTTGGGGTGTGGGAGGAACCAGTGAGGCAAGCCTCCTTAACTCACTCCAGTGGCTCTCAATGGTCATCTCAAGGGTCTGCAGAAAGGCAGGAGGGAGCCATTTTCCCTGAAAGCCTAGGTAGGGGAAACCCTAGGGTCTGTGTTATAGCCTAGAAAGAATACAGAGAAGCACAATGGGGCCCTGGCAGCCAGCTGAGATGCCCCTGTCCTCACTTTCTTTGCAGGGAGAGACACAGGTATGAAAGGATTAAATGGATTCTTCACTTTCTACAGGATGAGGGGGTAGATATAACAGGTTTTGTAGGGGCCACAGCAAAAACATAGACATGACTGAAAGACTAACTTCTGTTCATTGTGTTTGTTCGTTAATTAAAAAAAAAAAAAAAAGATCCCAGTAATGAAATTAGTGTGGAAAATGAGACTTCCCTTGCTTGGGACCACTACCTCCTCTGACATCCTTTGGGTATTTTCTCCACTCCTTCCAGACAGGAGACTGCCTGTAACAATTCCCTTTGTCGGAAACACTTTACATCCCAAGCAGTCTTGGCTCTCTGAGAGTAATCCTGCTTGTAATGAGACTTTATATCAATTAGTTTCCTCTTTCAGGATTCCTGTTCTCCAAGCTTGCTTTGAAATACAGCTCTCCGGACTTAGTCGTTTCCCATAGACTAGCTTTCTTCCCAGCCTTCGAAAGAGCTCAATAACAACCAATTTGGAACTTAACAGCAAAAAAACATTAGTACTAATTCTGCCAATTTTTCTATGCCATGAAGACACAATTAAATTTGATTTGAATTAAATCTACAAGCTCAGATTTTTTTTTTAAATAGATCTTTCTTTTGGGTTTCCTGGGACAAAACTGAATCAAGTTGGGGTTAGCCTGAAAATTAAAATGTGAATATTGTCATCATGAAAATTTCTTACATTCATAAGCTGGTCAAGAAACTTGAAAGTGTGGGGTTGGGAGAGGGGGAGCCCTCTAGTCCTCTTACCTAATTCCGTATTCTGTTAGGCTTTTGCTGATAACAGTTTAAATTATTCCTAGCCTTTCTCTGCAGCAATGATTTTAGTTTCCTCTTTCAAATACCTATGACTATAACGCCACGCTTCCCCAGACGCCATGAGGAGTCTGATGAACTCTTTTAGTGCCTTTCCCTGGAGAAGGCAGGTTTAATAGACAAAAATGTCATGTTTCATTAGCACGTCCCCGCTCACACAAATTTAGACTTCAGAAAAGAGACCGCTTGTAAACCGAACCCAAAATTGACAAATTGTGCCTCTGTTTAAAAGCCGAGATCCTCAAATAGAGACGCATGCTCACACATGTCGGCCTGAATCCACAAGGCGTTCACTTTCTCCTGAAAGACAGACAGCTCCTGTGAAGACTTCCTGCCAGGGCAGCACATCTACACAGACACATCCTGAAGTGGCACTGAAGGTCACTGGGTGCTGGGGACTAGTGGGCTTTCAGCCACCATTTGTCACCTACATGGATCAGAACATAGAGTTGGAGTGCCTTTCACCTCACTGTTCATGATGTGCGAGGTCTTCATGTGGCCATTAAGACAGCACAGACATCCTGGCATGGATAAAGATAGTCTAAAGAGACTCTTGTGTCCCACAGTTGTGCTAGCAGACTATTGAAACAATAGACCCCATGAAGCTGGAGTTCCCCCTCCCATCCCCCCCCCGGGGGGGGGGTCTCTCATGCTGGGAGAGGAAAAAGCCTAAACCCCTAGTCAGCAGAGAGGAAAATGCTAGATCACTCACAGAAGAGATGGCAATGGGTCCACGGTGGGCAGAACCACACCTGGCTAGGACTGCTTAAGTGCTCATATCTCTGAACCTCTATTTAAACATGAACTAACTCCTCTTGAGGACCCTGAAGACGGATGAAGATGACATGGGTTAGATGGCATGGGTGGTCTCTTTGTCCCTATTCTAAATGTGGCCAATGAATGAACCCCCCTTTTCAGCTTCTCACTATTAATTTGGCTTTTTCAATTGAGTTATGGAGAATGAGTGGCTGAACATGGCTTGTTAGGGTCACAGTCTATGACCCCAAATGTGGTGATATATTATGTCTCCCAATATATTGTGTGCCCTAATAAAGCTTATCTGAGGATCAGAGGAATAGGACAAGCCACAGCCAACCTCACCTCACCAACTCCTCAGCTTCCAAAGAGACCTACTTCCTGTATACCCATGCCTACATGTCTTTCTGTCTTGCCATCTAATTTCCTCTCTCCAGCCAGCTACATCACTTCCTGTCTGTCTGTACAGACCTCCAGACCTCCACGGTTAGTGCTGGGATTAAAGGCATGTGTCACTATGCCTGGCTCTGTTCCCCAGTGTGGCCTTGAACTCACAGAGATCCAGATGGATCTCTACCTCTCAAATGCTAGGATTAAAGTCATGTGCTACCATTGCCTGACTTCTATGTTTACTATAGTGGCTGGCTTTTTCCTCTGATGCTCTGATAAGCTTTATTAGGGTGCACAACATATTGGGGGGGCACAATATATCGCCACACCTAAATCCTGTCATAGAAATGCCTTGTACAGAAAAACCATAAAGTGAAGGAGCAGAGACTCCAGCCACTGCAGACACCCACCAAAAAGCTCTGAGCAGCCTGGCAGGTGGCCAGCAGAGAGCACCCCAGATTCTGGGGCAGATTCAGAAGCTGCCAGGCACTGGAGAGTGCAGCAACACGGGGCGAGTGCTGGCCTCTTTGAGTTTTTATTAGCAATTAAGATGTGTTTATTCTATTTCACACATAATACCAAAAGCAGACCATGTGCCCGGGACTATTCTAGATACTGAGTGAACAAACCAGTGAAGTCCCCACACTCAAAGAATTCATACGCTTAATGATTTGGTTTGATTTTTAATTACATGGATAGCACATATATGTGTGTATCTTGTGGGTGTATGTAAGTGTGGGAGGGAGAAAGCCAGAAGAGGGTGGCAGGTCCCCTGGAGCTGGAGTTATAGTGGTGATTATGAGGGGCCATCACATGTGCTGGGAACTGAACCCAGGTCCTCTTGTTACAAGGGCAGCAAGAGGTCTTAACCACTGACCATCTCTCCAACCCTGATGTTTTATTTCACTTTGTTTTAATCTAATGGTTAGATCCCAGATCCTTTCCGTGCTGCTATGAGGGGCCTTCCAGGTCTGGCCACGCCCTCTGCTGTCTCTTTCCCCTCCAGGTACTGCTATGAAGAACCGACAGACAACGTCCAACCCTTGCAGCCTTTCTCTCCCAGCTCCCCTCACCAGCATCAGAAGTGACTTGATTGCGGGCACACAGCGTACGTGACATATTAACCACACCTGTGCGTTGTGGGGTAGGACCTCTCTGCTTCCTCAGAAACCCTTGAAGGCTGGTCCTCCGCTTTCTGAGCTGCTCTTCGGACCCCCGCTACACCCCTACAGCACTAATAGACCTTTTCACAAAACTCTCACCCAAAGGACTCTCCGCCTCTCTCTGCAAGGTCCTCTCCTCTAACAATCCAGTAGCTATTTATCATGTACACTCAGGCATATCCAACTCGTGACCTGAAAGGCAGCTACATGGCCATTGTGAAGTGGAGATCAGCCATATCCCACTAGAAAAGACCCCAACCAGATGAGGGGTGGGAGTTTGGATAGGTCAGCAGAAATGTCGGCTGTGGCCTTGTGACCGGACACAATGCCCGGTTTCTCTACCTGTTTCTTCTCCTGCTTCTGCAGCCAAATTCTCCTTCTCTTCCTCCCCTCTCTCTCTCTCTACATTAATTAATATGAGGGCTGACTAGTGATTAACCTCCAATTCAGTCTCTTCCAGGTATTTATGTGGAACTGTAACTGAATTTTAAAAATAATTAGTTTCACCTGAGATGGATCCAGTGACTGCTGGAGCTGTGTGTCCTCCCTTCAACTTGAGCAGGAGTGTTCATTTGTACAAAGGATAATTTCATCTCGTGAGGTGACCACACAGGTTCATCTATAAAAGTTTAAATACGCATGTACCCGTGGAGTCACCAAGGAGGCAGGCAAAGTAAATCAGCCCCCAGCCCTCTGGTCTGGATTGTTCTTTGGAGTTTGGTTCTGGGATTGGAGATGAGGCTTCTTTACTACTGACTGCCGAGGCCCTTTCGAGATGGAAGCAGGAATCGTGGAGGGGAACTCCCTCAGCCTGCCTCTCCCCAGAAGCGGCCCTCTCCTTGGCTTGGCAGTTGAGTTCAATCTCTATTTTAATGAAATTCATTGAGCAGACCCCACCTCAGACATTGGGGGTCCCTGCTCCCTAAGACTTCTGATAGCCTAAGTCCTGGTAAACTCCCCCTCTTCCTTCTCCTTCAGGCCTCAGACTAGGGTCACTTTCTACAGTGACCTCGGGTTACAATAAAGCATTCTGTTAATGGATTCCATTTTCCCAACCTGACTGACTGAATTCTGACAGTACTGACCCAGCTGCTATGTGAAGAAAGTCCCAGGAAGCACAGTGCTCAATATTGTCGTTTGTCTGTAACCGTGTGTGTGTGTGTGTGTGTGTGTGTGTGTGTGTGTGTGTGTGTGGTCACATGCAAGGGATCGTGCATGCATATAGAGGCCAGAAGACAACCTCAGGACTTTTATTCGTCAAGGACTATCCTCCTCTTTTTATTTTAGAAAGGCTCTCTCCTTGATCTAGAATTCACCAAGTAGACTTAACCAGCCTGTGAGCATCTACCTGTCTCCCTAACATGGAGAGTATAAGCATTCACCACCACATTTGGCTGCTGCTTCTTCTTTTGCTTTTTAATGTGAGTTCTGGGGAATTGAACTCAGGTCCCCATACTTGCAAGACAAGCACTTTACCAATACCATCTCCCCATCCCCCATCAACACCATCCAAGGCTTCCCAGAATAAGCATCAGGGCTGGGCTTAGAAGGCACTCCGGCTGATATACGGTAGAGACACAGGGCTGAGCACGGGTTCTCCACACACATAGCAAGTTCTCAACCACTGGCAGGCACTGCAGTTTCAGATGCTTCTGTTCTTGTCATTACCTTCTTCTGTGAGTCAACATTGTCTGGTCTCACGTCCTAGCCTCATCAGACTGGCCTTCAACAATCAGACTCCTTCAGGCACCACGATAAGTAGTCATCATATTCACAGTGCAGGAACAATAGAGTGAAGACGCAACAGTGAGCAAGCTCCTTTTCCTAAGATGCTCACGACCTGGAAGAAGGTGGAGGGCTGCTGTTGGTAGGTCTGTTAGCTGTTCCCAAGGCTACATGAGTTCCACTAAGATACTCAGCAGGAGGCTGTACTTAGAGCAGCTGAGATTTGCTACCATGACAGGTGTAAATAATACTAGACCATGAAGAAAACAGTTCAGATCCACAAGCAGGAGTCCACCCACTCTCCCACCATGAGGGGATCCATGGACCTCTCTCCATGCACCATGCAAATTCTATTTCTACTCAGGGAAACTCATCAGAAACAAAGGTTTTCAATGGAGGGCTGGTCACCCAGGCAACCTCTGCCTAGCATGTACCAAAAGTCCAGACTCCCAGGAAGAAAGCAAATGTTGGACAAACAGCACATGGTCCCCTTCAGACTGATTATTGCGTCTTATCCTCTGGTCTCTTCTCAACCACAGGACAAGAAACAGCCCAGACTTTCCTATTACAGGACAACTTGACTCCCTCTGGGTCCTCAGCACATACCTGTCCAGGGGAAACCCTTCCTGAACCCCAAGAGTGAAGGATTCCTCCTTACAGGTACCCTGTCCTCTCCCCCCCATGCAACAGAAAACACAGAGTACCTGAAGTTACCTGGTAAACACCCCCAGAATAAATTTTGAATTTATGACAGCCAGCATTCACCAGGAAGTCACTGCACTCCAGGTACCCTGTTGTCTTTCTGGACACTCTCATCTGGTACAGGTGGGAAACCCCAAAACTCAGAAAGATGAATGATCTGGGTGGTACAGGTGGTCATGGGGCAGAGCCAGAAATGAAGCCAGAACTGGAGATCAGAAGATTCTCCATAGTGTGCTGTGGTCTGCATTAATGACAACCAAGTGAGGTAAGGGCAGCCAGGTCAGCCAGAGATAAGCAGGACACAGTCAAGCCCGGGTATAACAGGTAGCCACCTCCCCCTCAATGGACCCTGGTTCTGGTGACATTTGATGAATAGCCCAATGGCAGTTTTATAGAGGAGGCAAATGTGACAGGGACAGACAGGCAGCAAGGTGTGCTGGCAAAAGTCCCCCTCAACCTCCTTCTTGCTTTATTTCCACTGCCTTGCTGTCCAGGGAAGGCAAACCCTGAGGCAGTCCTTGGGAAATGATTGCCTTATCCACAGCTTTCCTGTCCCCAAATGGTCAGGAATGAGGAGGAGAGAGGACAACCCCATTACCTTGAGCATATGTTCTCCAGGCACAGAGACATGAAGGGGACAGCCATTCCTCACTCCAACAGATCCAAGTCACATGCTAACATCTGGAGCCACAGATGGACTTTGCCACGGCCCCCAGTGGGTCTCTGTTCCATCCATCCCTGGATATGTTAATATATTCTAAAGCCAAAGTGTAAAAGTGATTTACTCATTGAAAATCAAAGAGGAGAGTATCTGATCGTCCTATTATTGAGGAGAAAGAAGAAGAAAAAAAGAAACTTGACAATTGTTCTTGATAATAGGATGTACTTGACTTACATGTTCCCAGGGCTGATTATTGCAAATTGTGATTTCAGAAATGCTGCTAATCAGGGTAAATTGGGGGGCCACCCGAGGAGGAGAACAAAACTAGAGGGAACTCCAGCTGCTGGAGACTCTGCATGATGGGAAAGCAAGGAGAACTCTCACCCACAGTAGAGCAGGACTGGTCTCTAAGGACTCAGTGGCCCAGGTTCAACCTTTGGATTAGCAGAGAACCTGTTCTAGAAGAGAAAGCCAGAAACTACACCGTGGCCCTAACCAAAACCAAGGCCTGCTCTACTCTGACAGCCTTCCCTGAATCAGAACCAGAATTTGAGTCAAGCCACATCTGAGAAATGAGCTCCTGGTGTGGAGAAAGTAGCACCCCACTGTTTGGTGTGGGACCAAGGAAGAGAGGCCTCAGTTTGGCTTGCAGAAGGGCTAACTGAAGCTCTCGGCACTTCACTGTAGACTGGAAGATCTTCCCACAGGTATAGCCTCTTAGTCCCATTGTTGCCCTGTGTACAGGAATGTCCCATTCATAACTTCCTGTGTCTAGAGGGAATGGTGTTGGGCTAGCCACGTTTCAGAATGGAACTATAGAGTTACTGTATTTTTATTGTTGGGCATGTATGTGTGTCTGCACAAATTCATTCCATGTGAGTGTGAGTGCCCAAAGAAAGTGAAAGGAGGTGGATCCCCTGGAGTGGGAAATACAGGTGGTTGTGAGCTGCCCAATGTGAGTGCTGGGAACCGAACCTAGGTCCTCTGGAAGAGCAGCAACTGCTTGTAACTGCTGTGTTATCTCTCTAGCCCCTAAAAGGGGTCTTTGATGCCATGAAAACCTTTTACGGGCAGTAATGTGAGTTCAACCTTCCCAAAGAGGAGTAAGGGAACTTCCTACTCTCCCACCCAAACCCCTCATCTGGTCTTCATCTCAGCTCCCACCACCTTCTACTTGACACACTGAGGGCAAGAACTGTCTTGAATTAATACCTAAGAAAAATGCTGCCTCCACCTACGTATTACTCATTGGGTATATACTAGTCAGATTTCCATCACTGTAATGAAATGCCCGAGTCAATTAGCTTCTAAACAGAAAGGACTCACTTTGGCTCACAGTCTTGGAGGTCTAGTCGGTGTTTTGGGTAGACTCATTGCTTTAGGGCTCTCGTGGGTGTGTGGGCTATGGCCCAGAGTGTGGAGCAGAACTCACTGCTAACTCATGGCCAGAAAGCAAAAGAGAAAGAGAAAGGGGCTTAGGTCCCACAGTCTCCTTCAAGGACACACCCCCAATGACTTAAGTACGCCCCATTAGGCCCCTCCTCCTGAAGGTCCACAACCTGTCCCCTAAGTGCTACATGGGAGATAAGCCTTTGGCACATGGCCTCTAAGGACATCTGACATCTTGCTGAACACCAATGTCGTACATGAACATCCACGTATGTATGAAGCAAAGACTGAGAATAGGCTGCCACTCACTCACTCCATTCTAACAGGCGTGGGGGTGGTGATGGAGCACAGTCCAGTCAGAGCGCCACTTGTCCCTACACTGTACCTACCCATTCAATACATTTGGCCCAGTCAGGGAAAGTGGGCAGTCAGGTGACCTCCTGCCGAAACAGAAGGGAGGTATGAAGTCCAATTTGTGACCAGAAGTCTTGGCACTCAGGAGATTGTAGCCATAGCTTCCCTCTGCTGGTACCCTCCCTATATTGGAGCTGAGACCCACATGGGGACAAAAGCCCCGGGAAAAAACCACCAGGTCCCCATATAACAGAGTAAGGTCTGTGTAGAGTCAGCCCCAAGATTTTCTTTGGAAACCCCTTAGCCATCTTGATGAGGAACCCGAGTGGCTCATTCAAGTTGCTTAGAAGAAATATGTGTTCAGCCTGTGGGATCTGCACAAGTCTTTGTACATCACGAAGAAACAGAGAAAGAGATTTGACACCGTTCATGTCGTCTTAAGCAATTTCTCAGTGTGGTAGTTGAGCAGGGTTGGAAACACACAAAACAGCAGCCAACGTGTGAAAATCTCAACAACAGCTACAGGCGCAGGAAAACCCTAACGAGAAAAGATGAATGGTATGTTTGTTATTCAGGGAGGGTACCGGCGGACAGTTACATATGCCGTCCCCTAAATTAGAGCTATTTGTTCTCATAGAATTAATTGCAGAAATAAATAAAATTTATCTTCAATATTTGACATGTGATCCTAAAAATTAGAATTCATGAGCTCACGTTTTCAATAACTCACATATAAATATAGACAAACGGATGTTTTAATGCAAATTTAATATACAGTAGTTAAATTAATGATTTTTCTCTGTTCGTTTTTAATTGGGAAAAAAACCCTCACTGCCACACCATATAAATCAAACTAGTCCAGCATGTCGGCGTGAGAGAGAAGTCTGCACGTCCGCGGCCACGTGTCAAGATCCGATTTGTTCAAAATAAATGGCTCCTGTTCCCAGTTCCATATACAGCATCATGTTAACGCATATTCATAACCGGCCATTTCTTTTACCATTTTTTTTCTCTTTTGAGTTTAATATTTTCGGTGTTAAAAAATAATTACTGAGGTCATCTGTTCCCAAGGGCCATGCAGGCCAAGAATGCTGTGTACACTGATAGTAAAGGTGTGGCCGGGCCTGAAGACAGGGCTTCGTGAGTAAACGCATTTGCCACACAAATCTGAGGACCTGAGTTAGAATCCCCAGAACCCACATAAAACTGGACGTGGGTAGGAACATGTTTAATCCAAGCAGCTAGTCTGGTGTAGACAGTGGAAAAACAGCAGAGACCCCGCCTCAAACAAGGTGGGCGGTAATGACGGACAAGTGAGGTTGCGCCCCCCCCCCCCCCCCGCCCACGCACACAGATTGAATGAAGTTGTCTCCCACTGTCCTGAGGTTTACTGTTCAGGACTGGATATGGGTTGCAGGGTTTTGTATGGAGCCCCGCTACGCAAAAGCGGGCCAGGTGGTGCGGGCACCAGAGGTGGTAGAGGACAGGACCCAGGACACGCACATCTGCTAATTGCTCCTACATTGAGCTCATCTCGCCTCATCCGTGGTGATTGCCTCTTGATTTCATGCTAGATGGCTATACTGCTACCGAGAGCCTCTTGGTGAGTTTGTGGACCGTACCAAAAAGGCATTTTTATCACCGGTTTAATGCCCCATGGCTGACAGGGAACAGGCGAGAGAGAGGAGTGATGCTGGCACTCGGGCATTAAAGGGATCATTAAGCGTCGCGTTGGGGAGAGGGCTTGTTTTCAGTTACATGGCTAGCGCAGGCCTGAAGTGATGCGTAAGCAAAAGATAACCGGGGGGGGGGGGGGTACACGACACACGGGACACTCACCTTGCCTTGCCAGCTGCAGCCCCGTGCCCCCATTACCTTGTCCTCCCACCGCTCTGCCAGGTCAATTCAGGGCAGGCACAGAGGGGCATTTGCCCTTAACTCCCCTCCTGCCTGTGCCCCCTGGGCAAAGGATGCAGCTTGTCTCCCTTCCCCAACCTGTTGCTTCTCAGCCAAGCTGAGCATCCCAGAGAGGCAGCCACTACTCCTGACTCTGTCTCAGCCAGACTACTCACGCAACAGAGATTTTACAAATTCTCCCCTCCCACTACCCACGGGGGTCCCCGTGTTGTGCCAGGCAGAGAGGTATACACAGGTTCTCTGTCAAACCTGAGCCCGCCTTTTCTCTCAGCTTCCAGTGTCTAGGGACTCATCACCCAGAGGCAGAGTCTGTGGAACGTAGGCATTCGATAACAGGACTAGAAGAGTTTCAAGGAACAGGAAATCAGCTTGGTGGTAGAGTAACTGATGCGTGGATATCACACAGGGGATGGCAGTCTGGAGGGACAGCTTTACATAAGAAAAAAAGAAAGCAGGCGTAAGTATGGGCTGCATAATTTACAGATGACCCAGGGCAGCTGTAAATAACGAAAATCCTGAAATTATTATTCATTGTCTTATCAGTCAACCTGCTCCTTCCCAAAGAGAAGCTCCAGGGATGGAGCTATATCTGTGACAAGATTTAAATGGCAGCCACGTCGCTGGAGTCTACAGTCAGGGGGCCTGCTCCGAAGAACCTATGAATTGTGTCCTAACAAATAGTTGGGAGCATTCAACTCCAGACCATGTGAAGAGGACCCATTCAAACCCTGGTGGCATCAAAAATACGCAGTCCTAATTGTCAAGATCAGTGACTCTTCAGGTGTCTGTGTGTGTGTGTGTGTGTGTGTGCACACTCATGGGGGTATTTGTATGTGTATATGTGGGTGTTGGGGTGCATGCAGGTGGTGTTTGGGTATATACAGGTGGTGTTTGGGTATATACAGGTGGTGTTTGGGTATATACAGGTGGTATTGGGGTGTATACAGGTGGTGCTTGGGTATATACAAGGTGGTGTTTGGGTATATACAGGTGGTGTTTGGGTGTATGTAGGTGGTGTTTGGGTGTATAAGGGGTGGTATTTGGGTATATACAGGTGGTGTTTGGGTGTATGCAGGTGGTGTTTGGGTGTGTACAGGTGGTGTTTGGGTGTATACAGGTGGTGTTTGGGTGTGTACAGGTGGTGTTTGGGCATGTACAGGTGGTGTTTGGGTATATACAGGTGGTGTTTGGGTGTATACAGGTGGTGTTTGGGTGTATACAAGTGGTGTTTGGGTGTATACAGGTGGTATTGGGGTGTATACAGGTGGTATTGGGGTGTATACAGGTGGTGTTTGGGTGTATACAAGTGGTGTTTGGGTATATACAGGTGGTATTGGGGTGTATACAGGTGGTGCTTGGGTATATATAGGTGGTATTGGGGTATATACACATGGTGTTTGGATGATGCAGGTGTGTATACACCTGTGGGTGTGGGCGTATGTGTGAAGATCAGCCCTGGGTATCATTCTTCAGCTGTCCTCCATCATATTGGCTTTTTTTTCCGTTTTCTATTGTCATATATGTCTCTGCATATGTATGCTTTGCATATGTGTGAACATACATGTAGAGGCCTAAACCTGATGCCGGTATTCCTCAATTGTTCTCTCCCACCTTATTCATTGAGGCAGGGTCTCTCCATCAAACCCAAAGCTGGCTAGTTTGGCTGGCTTCACTAGCCACCTTGCTCTGGGGGCCCTCTGTTTCTACATTCTGATTTTAAGACCATAAACCCTTTCACTTTCCCCTTCAATTCCAAGTCCACATTTTTTGCATATGGTACCTCAGATGGACAGGACAATAAACACAGAAGTAAAGTCCTGGGTTGGCTGAACTGGGAAGGGAATAAAGAAATGGTTTCAAGAGAATATATCTGTCCACACAGCGATGGCCGCTGAAGGCCTGGCACACTGTGTCTATGGAGAGAAAAAATAAACACAAGTTTGAAGCCAAGGGCAGTCACGTGTCCTTGGAAACAGTGAAACACCCTGTATACATAGAGCTGGCTATTCCGTGTAGCTTTGAGGACTGGGTGCTGATGCAGGCCCTGCCCAGGATGGGGCTGTCCCCTTTCTGCTACCCACAGGCCACTTGGTGGAATTCTCCAGGGCTTATCACATGGGTCACAGTCATAATGCAGTCTGAGAACACTAGAAGTAGATGGGTCTTAGCCAGATGCAGAGCACCCGGGTCCCCTGGGCACAGATGCCTATGTACCCAGCCTGCATCATTCTTGCCAGCAATTGCCTTCCAAACACCCGTCCTTGTTGTGATCCAGCAACGTCCCTGAGGTTTATCAGCTCTGACATACTCCTGACTCATTTGTTTTTTCTGTTCTCCCCACAATCACTTCTAGAGGGGCATAATTTCCCCAGCAAATGGTGCGGTTGTCAGAGTCCCCTGATTAAGAGGTCTGCAATCATTACAGCAGAATAACGTCTGCACTGCGGCTGTGGACGAATGGTGCCCAGGACTGGGCAGGAGATCCCAGTTTTCTGACGCCAAAAGAAAGCCACCGTTAGGGGGTTCCTATATGCTTTCTGTGGCAAAGCAAGCGGCCTCTTGTCCAGGCCAGCCTGGGGACACCTTAAATGCCAACAGCGACAGTGACAACTACAGCCAGGCTCTGCCTCTTAAAGAGGTGTTTTCTATCTCTTTCCAGCACCTCATCTATAAAGCAGGGCTAAGAGAACAGCCTACCTGACCGAGAGGAGGTGATAGGATTAAGTGAGGTAATATTATAGAAATTCCGAAGTGGTGTCTGGTGCACGCTAAGTGCTTTTAAGCACTGGCACAAGCAAATGGGCTTCATTTGTTTCAGCATCAGAGCTGACCGTGAATACTGGATCCCAATAACATGACTCAGGAGTCTGATATGCATGGCCACATGCATGTAGAAGGTGACACCCACTCATGCTCCCTCCACAGGGCCACAGGAGACTGGCAACAGAAGCATTGTTGCCCCCATTTCACACTCAGAAAGACTAAGATCAGAGGGATAAAGGAGACGACTTCTTCAAAATTTCAAGCTGCTTTCTTTTCGCGGCTGCATCCACAGCTATGAGTATGCTCAGTCTTCAGAAGAGGCTTTCCTCTAGCGTCCACTACCATGGTAAAAAGAAGATCTGGTTGGACCCCAATGAGACCAATGAAATCTGCAATGCCAACTTCCGTCAGCAGATCCAGAAGCTGACCAAAGATGGGCTGATCATCCAGAAGCCTGTGACTGTCCATTCCAGGGCTCGGTGCTGGAAAAACACCTTGGCTCAATGGAAGAGGAGGCATATGGACATATGGAAGTGGAAGAGTACTGCCAATGCTCGCATGCCTGAGCACATGACCTGGATGAGAAGGATGCAAATCCTGTGCTGGCTTCTCAGAAGATGAATCTAAGACAGCCCGCCGTCTGTATCCTAGCCTGGACCTGAAGGTCAAAGGGAATGCATTAAAAGCAAGCAGATTCTCACAGAGCATATCCACAAGCCGAAGCCAAACAAGACCCACGAGAAGCTCCTGGCTGACCAGGCTGAGGCACACAGGTCTAAGACTGAGGAAGTTCAAAAGCGCCAGGAGGAGCGCCTCCAGGCCAAGGAGGAGGAGATCATCAAGACTCTGTCCAAGGAGGAAGACATCAAGAAATACGGCCTCCTTCACATCTGTACACAGTGGTTTGGCTGTGGCCTCCCGTGGATCAGTCATTAAAGTAAAACAAGCCTAAAAACAAAAAGAATTACAAGATACTGTGTTCCAAATGTCAAATGACCCCCAAATGCTCATATTTGAACACTTGGTCCTCATCTGGTGGCATTGTTTGGCAAGGTGGTGGAACCTTTAGGAGGTGGAGCCTCATCAGAAGTTGGGGGAAGCAGAGGCTTGAAGCTTTATGACTGGGCTCTACTTCCTGTCTACTCCTTACTTCTTGCCCACCATACCTTCCCCACATTATCACATCTTCCCCACCATGATAGATTATGTCCTCTCTGAACTGTGAGCCAGAATAAACCCTTTCTCCCCTAAGTGGCTTTTGTCAGGGGTAGTCTATTATAGCACTAGAAAATGAAGAAAGACCCAAGGACAGAACGAAACCAAGGTCTCTCATCCCATTTGTTATCTCTATTGATGTCTATGGTCATATCCACACAGCAGAACTTCAGATGTAGGCAGTCCTCTCTCTGGCTTCAGGCCGCCATAGAAACAGTGGAGTGGCTGACTTCTATGGAAGCTGTCAGGCATGGAAGGCGGGCGGGAAGATGAGCCTCAGAGAACGAGGAAGTAAGGCGGCCATGGCCACTGAAGGCCTCGGGGGCAGCTGTCCAAGTACCCACAGAACATGCAGCAGCCTGACATAAGCGATGGTACCACAGGCTGGGAGCTACAAGGGGACAGAGCCTGTGCTCGGGGCCACAGCAGGGGAACTGGGACTGAGGAAGCCGCTACAACCATGTGTCACTCTCTTACAGTCGGCTGAGCTATACGCTGGAGTGAGGGGCACCAGTTGTGTAGGTGAACGTATGCAACGGGAAGGGCCAGACCGGGGTAAGGGCTGTGGTCATCTGCTTCCCTTGCTGTGAAGCCGTTGAAGGGAGGAAGGTTTCACTGGGGCTCATGTTTTGAAGGATTTGGTCCATCACAGCGATGTAACCGGTTGCAGCCGCCATTGGGAAGCAGAGAGATGAATGTTCACATTCAGCCAGCTTCTGCCTTTTCACTCAGGGTGGGCCCTTTCCGCATCAGTCAAACGTATCAAGAGACGCCCTCAAAGATGTGCCCAGAGGCAGGTTCCCTGGGTGATTCTAAGTCCAGTCAAGATGCCATCATAGGGAGAGCTCAGAGGCTGGGACACAAAGTCTGAGCCTGCAGACAGAGGCCAGCCATCTAGATAGCAGCTCAAGAAGCACTGACTGGCGACATCGTTTCTGCCAGGTCCACCCTGCGGTGTCATGATAAAGCTGTGGCTAGAGCTAAGTCTGTCCCTTAGAGTTTACACTTCATCAGCAAGAGGTGATGACCCCTTCTAGCAGGGTAGGAGGTCACCAGACAGAGAAGAGCACACAACAGGTACATATGCAAGGGATGAGGGGGTCCAGAAGGGAGGTTTACATGTTTAGAAAGTCTTTCAGCCCTCTATGCACTGAGGAATATACCAAACAACACATTCAAATGCTTTCTTTTGTGTGCATAGGTATATGTGCACACACAGTGCAGGTGTATGTGTGTCTGTGTGTGTGTGCACATGCATCCATGCACACATATAAATATACATGCATATGAAAGCCAAAGATCAACGTTGGGTGTCTTTCTTCAGAAGTTGTCCATCTTGCTTTTTGAGACTTGGTCTCACACTGGGACCTGGGCTTCAACAATTAGGCTAGGCTCGCTGTCCACTGAGACCTCAGGACCTGCCAGTCTTTGCCTTCCCAGCATTTAACTACCAAGTTCATACCACCAAGCCTGAGTGTTTACATGGGGATCAAACTCTGGACCTCACGACTGCATGCAGCACTTTATCCACAGAGCCATCTCCCCAGGCCCGCACACTCAAATATTTTCAAGTGTTCAAAAACCTTCAGGTATCTTGTTTACATGCCTTTTCTGTTCTCCAACTGTATACATTCAACTCTCAAAATTAAAAATAGTAAGTGAGGATCTAGATGTAGTTTCTGAGAACACAGATCCAAAATAACTGTAGCCCCAGTTAAGAGAAATAGGAACACCTTGCATGGCAATGTGGGCATTATCTGTCCAGGCTGGAATGGCAGCTGTATGGGGTCAGGGTCCAGACTCTTGAATGTCCCACCCTCGCAATGGCCTCAGATGTCCCACCACCACTTCCAGATGAAAATGGAAGGGAAAGAGGGAAAGAGAAGGCATGGCAACTCAGAGAACAGCCTAGAAGAGCTCCCATTGCTGTCCTTGGCTCCCATTGGCTAAAACTCAAGAACTGGCCGGATCTGGCTCTGAAGGAGGTTAGAGAATGGAGCAGTGTGCCCTGATAAACACTGATGGCTCTCAAGAAGAGAATGGCTCTTGGGGACAATCAGTTCTCTTTAACAACAAAGGGTTTTGTTCTTTGTCATTGACTTAAAATGCTTTAAGACTTAGCTGGAAGCAGCCATCATTCTCTGCCTGTCTCTTCCTCGTGCTTCTGGAGACAGAGGAGAGGCTGTAGGCAGAACTCACACAAAAGCCAGATGCCTGAATTAACCTTCAAGGGGGATAAATAGGTCTCTTATGGGACTCCTTTTTTCTAAGTACAATTACTCTGACTTCCTGGGTAAACACGTGACTGATGGGGACTGGTACAGGGCCCAGGGCTTAAATCTGAGCCGAGTTGCTGGCTTTCCTTCACTTTCTATTTGTCCCCAGATAAGGCCTATGATGTCACAACTTTAGCCCCAAGCTAGAGGGGTAGAGGTCCTGAATTCGACAGCCTCTCACATAGCTTTATCTTTTTGGCTCCTGGAGATGGGTAGCAGCCACTCACTTTCCTGTTGCTGTGATAAAACACTCTAACAAAACCAACGTAAGGAAGAAAGGTTGTTGTTGGTTTGTTTCGTTCATTTGTATGTTTGTCTGTTTTGCTCACCTTTAGTGGCAGGGAAGTTGACGTAGAAGGAGCTTGAAGCAGCTTGTTACATTACGCCCGCAGTGAGAAGAATGAGCAATGAATGGATGCTGCTGCCCAGCTCACGTTCTCCACCTTGTACAGGACTCCTGCCTAGGGAATGGTCCCACCCACAAGTAAGGTGGGGTTTCCCACTTCAGTTAACATCAAGTCCGTCTGCCACAGGTATGCCCAGTGGTACATCTCTCGGGGACTCTAGATTCTGTCAAGTTGGCATCACAAGAGCCCTGGCCAGAGGTAGCATCTCTGAGAGTATTGATGTCCTCACTCAGCATCATGACCACCTGCTTACCATCTGCCCTGCACATGTATCTTAGGACTTCCCTCTGCTATCCACCCAACCTCCCAGTCTGCTGCCTTGTTCTCCTCATGGTGGCCCCTCCCTGTTAGCTAACCACTCCCCCATCCCATGTCTCTAATTGGCCCTTGACTCCTCTACTAAAGTACTTCTTCAGAGTCCATCCTGGGCCACCCCCTCCCTTATGAAAACATGCCCCAGGAGTGTCATCCCTCTGAGGCAGGAAGTCCTCAGCCATAGCAAACTAACTCCTAAACTCCACAGTCATTAACTCTGTTCATAACGTGATACTTGAGAGAAACCAGTGGAGCAGCAGTTCCTATTGTCAATCTTTGCAGTAATCCTGCATCTTCAGGTGACAGTCTCAGTGAATCAGACACAGCTATGGGTGTGTGTGAGTGCCATCATTCATTCCGTCTACCAGGAGCATGTGCTGTGCTGGGCATCCAGGTGGGAAGATGTTCTACATTAACTCAGCCACTCTGGGGGCCTCTCGATAAAGGGAAAACTTCGCTTGAGAACCCAACATCCTATTTTACATACTCTAGCTTACTACTCCTTCTTCCCCAGGTTCAGCCCACAACTGTGGCAGACAATGGTTTCATTATTCTCACCACCAGTAAAACTCCCCCCTGGTCCCCTCCTCCAAGTTATCTTCCCTCCCAAGAACACACCCATCTCCATCCTCTTACACAAAAGGACCCCTTCTCTCATCCATCTTCACTTCCATCTTAACATCAGATAAAGATCTAATCAGGGTATGATCTGATTAGACCCATAGCCTGATTGGACAAAGATCTAATTCTTCTCCAAGAAGCCCTGCTGGCTTCCCAGTCATTCCCGAATCCTGTCATAAGCTCAAGAAGAACCTCACCGCTAGCACAAGGACAGAACCAGATTTGAATCAGACTGCGCTTGCTGGGTTTGTTCCTGAAGCAAGATGCCTCTCTCCTTACATAGAGCCCTGTGGCTTATGTCACCTGCACTATGCATGTGCCTCACATAAGACATCAAGAAATACCTGATGGTTGATTATAGTTATTGACAACTTGCAAGTTGATTGCAGTGATCAGAGAAAGAATAAATCAGTTTCAATTCCTGTCTGTGCATTACAGCTGGCCCCATGGAGGGACTCTCAAGCATCTGGGCAGATGATAAATTCTGATGGCAATCCAGCTGTTTCCAAATATAAAGACTCATGGCAAACACTAGTGGTGTGAACTGAATTCTTGACTTTTCATATGAATATTTTAACACCATGTATGCACCACTTAAAATCTCTTCTGGAACCCTTTGCCCGGAGAGATGGTGATTGGCACTCCTCTTCTCCGGCGATTTCCAAATTCAAAACTTTCTATATCTTCTAACCGTTTTCCTCTGCGCCCCGCGTGCTGCACCACTGACATGGGTGAGTAGGGAAAAACAAGCCCACCTTTGCTGCCCTGTTTCCTCCACCTCAGCAGGCACATTCTGGCACTTGTGGCATCTCCCAGAAAGAGGGGCTGAGGGTTCATTGGGTAAACCACTTACTAACCATGATAGTTAGTTTCATCCACTAGTCAGCCTGCAGAATCACCTGGGAGATGGGTTGCTAGGCATTCCTGTGGAGATCATCTTAACTATGTCAACTGATAAGTAAAGACCCAGCTTAAAGGTGGGTAGACCCATACCCTGAGCAGGGGCTCCTGGGCTGTGTAAAACAGAGAAAGCAAGCTGAGCGGCAGCCAGCACCCATCATCGCTCCTGCTTCTTGACTACCGATGCCACGTCAGCAGGTGTCCCAAGCTCCTGCCTCTGTGACGTCTTTGTCACAGTGGAATAAGCCCGTTGTCCCTTTAGCCTCTCACATCTGTTTATCCCAACATCTGGAAAAGAAACTAAGACACTACAGAAGTTCTAGGACTTGAGTCTGGATTTCCGGAACTCACATAAAGACAGTAGCACGCATCTGTAATCCCCGCACTTCTGCAAAGAGATCGGAGACAGAGATGGGAGAATCCCCAGGAGCTCACTGGCCGACTAGTCTAACCTAAGCAGGAGTGGACAAAAGAACCTGCTTTAAAGGAGATGGAAGGTGAGGACTGATACCTAAGGCTGCCCTCTGACCCCCACATGTATACCATGTCAGGTGCATGCCTGAACACACACACACACACACACACACACACACACACACATACATACACACACACACACACACACACACACACACACACACACACACACACACACCATGAAGGGGGAAAGAGAGAAAGAATGAGAGAATCTGAGAAGATTCTGGGGACCAGGGTGACTCCCAAGCCCAGTCACACCTACCCTGTGCTTTGTGTCCAAGGCCATTGAATTGGGCCTTCCCCTTAACCACACTGGATTTCACAATTTGTCTGGGGAAAAAAATCAATTTGGAAAGGCATTTGGGGGGAAAAGCAAATAAAATTTTGTTACTGAATTTTATTTAGAGAAAAAAATGTAGTACTTTCCATAAAAATGCAATTTGATTATATTGCAATTTCATTTCTAATCTGTATTTCCTATGCCAAAACATTCTTTAATGGATCCGAAGTACATAACTGCCAACTGCAGAGTCTGTGGCAGCCTCCAGAAGCAAGATGGCTCTAATGTCTTCTCCCACAGCTCTGTGCCACTGGCAAGGCCCCGTCAGACTCTGGAGAGACTGTCCTATCAGCATGTCATCTGTAGTTCTCAGCCCAGTACCCAGAGCTTAGAACCTGGGGCGTCGGCCTTTTGAGTCATCTCCTTGCTCAGTTCTTCACTGTTCCAAGAAGGAATCGAGGCTGAGCCCCTGCTGAATGCCTCTTCGGTGTGCCCAGGCACCTGCTCACAGCCAACCCTGTAAGGTTAGACTCCCTCAATGGAGGGAAGGCTGTCTATCCCCCAGACTGACAAGCAGAGAAAGTGTGTGGTACAGGAGCCACTCTGTAATTAATATCCACACCAGCGGGAGGCCACAGCCTGTGCACAGCTAAGGGTAGGTGGGGACAATCCCTGGAAGAAACCATTCCAAAGTGCAGGACAGCACCCCAGTGAGAAGAGACAGGGTGAGCTGCTCCAACTGTGGCTTCACTCACACACACTCTTACTTTTTCTAATGTGGAGAGAATGTGGAAACCAGAGAACAACTTCAGGCATCATCCTCAGTACTGCCATCTCCTTTAAGATGGGCTCTCTCAAGGATCCTCTTCTCTCTGCTTCCCTAGGGCTGGGATTACAAGTATGTGCCACCACACCTAACATGTTCATGTAGATGCTGGGAATTGAACTCGGGTCTTTATGCTTGTAAGGCAAGCACCTTACCAGCTGAGCCACCCCACCACACACCCCAGCCCCTTCACTCTCTTTTGCTGAAAAATGTTCCCTGGGCCAGGCAGTGTATAAATACAAATGCCATGCTTCACCGTGAATAAAGCAGGTATGTGTTTGTTCCCATGAAAACGGCAGATTGACGGGGGTAAACATAAGACAGACACGTGACGGTGGCATCACAGAGGAGAGCAAGCAGCTGGGAAATGGTGTGCACAGAGCTGGGGGAGGCCTCCCTGGGAGATGAGAATGGAAGGTGAGAAAATGTTTGAAGATGGATGATCGAGCAGGAACCTGTTGGAGCGAGAAGAATGTTCCAGAAAGAATAAATGCCAAGGGTGAGGGCTCTACAGAGAATGTAAACAGGGTGCATCCACAACATTATCAGAAATTGGGTGTCCAGAATGTGAGTCCCTGGCACTCAGGGAACTTTGAGACTGGCAGACCCTGAGCAGGAGTTCCTTTCTCTTTCAGTAGGAAACACTGGAGAGCTTGGCCAGACTCCTCCTCCTGCATGCTGCTCCCTTAGCCTATCCCATGCCCTTTATTTGATGGTACCTTACTCATCTTTGATGAAGCTGCTCAAATGTCAGGTCCTTGGGAGACCTCCCATCAGCCCTACTGCCACCCACACTCACTGTCCTGAGCAGGCCACATCAAAGATACTATGATGTGCTACTTAGTTAATGAGATTACTGTCCATAGGTCTCACACCCTTACATGGGGAGCTCTACGACATAGCAGATCTATGACCAGGGCCCAGCATTTAGTAGGTGCTCAAGAAATTGAATAAACACACATTCAAGATGGTTAGATGACATTCTGGCAGGCATGGAGGACTTCTATGGTAAGAAGATTCTCCCACTCCTCACCCACTTTCCTAGGTGAAGAGGGCCTGGGTGGGGTCATTGTCTTTCTTTGAAGGAAAGATCTAGAATCACTGAAAAGCATCCATCTAGCATAGTTCAAGCTGTCCACTAACTTTCATCAGAAATTTTAAAATGGGGAAAACTTTCAAAGATAGACCATTCTACAGCTTTTAAAAACATGTACTACCATAATTAGAGGATTAGGGAGTCTTTTATGTGAACAGAACCATAATCATCATACTTTATTACAAGGAATTATATACAAATTACACAATTATAAAAAATTTGTTGCTTCCTCCAAAATTACAACACCCTACGCACCTTCTGAGGAAAATTGCATCTCTGTTTCCACCCAGAGGGTGAAAAGGAAGTCTGAACTGATGGTCTGAGGAAAATCAGTTAGTTGGTGTTAGTAATGGCAGTTTGCTGACATAGGGACCCACTGGGTTGTCTCAGCTCTGTCCTTCCAAGGGTCCTGGCTGCCTTCTTGATGTGGCTAACTGCTTCTTGTGCCTGGCCTATGAGCCCCAGCCAGAATCCGTGGGGAGGCCAGAAAACTCCACCATCCAAATACAAATTCTTCCTTCCATCTTCAGCCAAGCCATGGAAAGAATTCATGGATGAAACCTATGCCTAAGATGAGGTATCTGGGAGAGGAGACCAGTGACCAGCCCTCCACAGGGTGACACCGGTGTCCCACTGTCCCTGCAGACCCAGAGCAGCCCAACTCTGAGTACCTACTAAGCTCTTGGCATAGATGAGCTAGAGGCCCCACTGCTCTCCCCTGTAGCCCCAATGCCACAGGACTCTGCTGTGGGATGTTCTGTATGGCAAATGTGTTGCTAATTAGTCAATAAATAAAACACTGATTGGCCATTGGCTAGGTAGGAAGTGTAGGCGGGACAAGGAGGAGAATAAAGCTGGGAAGTGGAAGGCTGAGTCAGAGAGACACTGCCAGCCGCCACGATGACAAACAGCATGTGAAGATGCCGGTAAGCCACGAGCCATGTGGCAAGGTATAGATTAAGGGATATGGATTAATTTAAGCTGTAAGAACAGTTAGCAAGAAGCCTGCCACGGCCATACAGTTTGTAACCAATATAAGTCTCTGTGTTTACTTGGTTGGGTCTGAGCAGCTGTGGGACTGGCAGTTGAGAGAGATTTGTCCTGAGTGTGGGCCAGGCAGGAAAACTATAGCTACAGGACTCCCCAGTCTTCTCTGAGTTAAGGACAGTCAACCTACTGCCTTAGTCTCATTTTTGTCGCTATGGTAAGATACCCTGACGAAAGCAACTCAAAGGAGAGAGTTTGCTTTGGCTCACAGTTTCAGAGGGAATGTAGCTCATCATGGCAGACAGCAGGAACATGAGGCTAGCCTATCACACCGCATCAGCAGTCAGGAAGCACAGAGCAAAGAGGATGTAGTGCCTGGCTATCAGACCCCTGTACCAGCTTTTTAAAAATCAATTTGACACAAGCTAGGGTCATCTGAGAGGAGCGACTCTCAGTTGAGAAAATGCCATCATCAGATTGGCCTGTAGGCAAGCTTGTGGGGCGTTTTCTTGATTGACAGTTGATGTGGGGAAGGCTCAGCCCACTGTAGGTGGTACTATCCCTTTGCAAGTGGTCCTAGGGTATATCTGAAAGCAAACTGAGCAAGTCATGGAGAGCAAGCCAGTAAGCAGCATTCCTCCACAGTCCGGCTTTAGCACATGCCTTGAGTTCCTGCTCTGACTTTCCTCAGTGATGAAGTATGACCTGGAGACTATGAGATGAAATAAACCCTTTCTTTCCCTCCTTGCTTTAGGTGATGGTCTTTGTTGCAGCCATAGAAACCTCAGACAACCTCAAAGCCTGTCCCCAGAGAATCACTCCCTCCAGCAAGGCTCCCACCTCATAAGGTTCTACAAACCTTTCCAAACAGAGTCACCAGGTAGGGGCCAAGCATCCAAACACATGAGACTAGAGGGAGCGTTTCACACTAAAGCCACGACACCCACAAAATACAATCACACAAGTATTCTTGTGCTGTGGGATAATGCTCTTGTACGCTGTAAAGATCTGTCACTCGAACTGGTTTAATAAAATACTGATTGGCCAGTAGCCAGGCAGGAACTATAGGTGGGGTGAGCAGACCAGGAGAATTCTGGGAAGAGGAAAGGCAGAGATGGAGTCACCAGCCAGCCACAGAGAAAGCACGATGAGAACACCGAACTGAGAAAAGGTACCAAGCCACGTGACTAAACATAGATAAGAATTCTGGGTTCATTTAAGCATAAGAGCTAGTTAGTAATAAGCTTGGCCATTTATAAATAATATTAAGCCTCCAAGTCAATTATTTGGGAAGTGGCTGCTGGGGATTTAGGAATGGGCAGGAGAGAGAGAAACTTCCGCCTACAATTCTGTGCCTTGCACTCCTATAGTTTCTGGGGACACCATGAGAAGTAAAAAGAGGCATGGGTAGTGAGTTTTCAATTACTGTGACAAAATACCTGAGTCAGTGCAGAAACGAGGACCACAGCCTGCTGTCCAAGCCTTTCAAACACAGACCTTCAGAGGTATTCCAGACTTGGGCTGTAGCCCACGGTTCCTATCTTCTGAGGGTTTACAGTCTAACATCCACGTGCCGTGCAGATCTCTGTGAGAGACAGGCTCCCAGTGCCTTCCCTGTGTTCCTCCTCCCTGGCTCCCTTCCAGCACCTGTGACTCTCTGTCTTTTAAAAGTTACTGTCATCACCAAAGCACCCCCCTCCTTCATTCCATCATCTTGGCTCTAGGGTGTCAATATATGAATTTGGGAATGAACACACATTCAGTCCATGACATTTTCATTTTGAGACATCATTTTGTGGTGTCAGAAGAGGATCTGGGTCCTCAGATGCCTCACATCCCAGCTAGCCTCCCATTTCCAGCAGCCATGGGAAGTGACCACCACAGCCTGGCAAGGTCAGCCATGATCAGCAGTTCTGTGCGGATCTCTATATCCGGCCTCTCCTCCCCCATAATCAGGCGCATACAATGCTGAAGCTGAGAACCCACCAGCAAAGGGCTAGAGTGGTACATTTCCTCCTCTCCCTTTGGAGTCCAAACTGTTACCATCACCATGCGCGTCAGGTTCTGGCTCCCCTTCATGGCCCACGGTTCCAGAACCTGGCACAGCAGCCAGCACCCTCATCCCACACACCAGCTCTAAGGACAGGAAAACACAGTTCCCTGCTGTCAAATGTCAAAAGCAAAGGCAGACTACAAAAGCACCAAAGCATGAAGAATTTTTGCTTCCCTCAAATCATCATTTTCAAGAGATTATTCGCAAACACGGGTTCTATTCAAGTATGTCTCTCCTCTAACACCAAAGGTATCAGGGGCTATAGGCCCCACTACCATCACTGACCTTCCAATAAGTGACATGTGGGGGATGTCACCAAACCCAACACTGAAGCCTAGCTCTTGCCTCAGCCAAACCCTGTGCTGGGGTTTCAATGTATCCCTGCAAAGTTCATGTGTCAGACACTTCCCAAATTCGTTTATGAGTGGTACTTGGAGGTGAGGCCTTTGGGAAATGATTACAAGGGGGGACACCATGATGACATTAATGGCTTATAAAAGCAAGAAGACATGAGCTAGTATGCTTGCTCTGTCTCTCTACATGATGCGCTCTACCGTGGTGTGACACAGTATAAAGTCCTTTCCAGATGCTGAGCAGACACCACACCATGTTCTTCCAAACCCCTCCATCCAGAACCACAAGGCAAATAAACTTCTATGTTTATAAATTACCCAGCCTTTGGCACTTTGTTATAGTAACAAGAAATAGACCAAGGTACCCTTTGAATCTGTCCTCAGAAGGAGCCTAAAGCAAATCCCAGAATGGGGTATTACTCCTGTCTGAGACAAATCCAAGATAATCAAGACTAAATTTACCACTCTACACACAGTTACTGAACTAGGAGTAAAGAATGTGGGGAGCAGAGATGGAATAATATGGAAGTCAGGGCATGAATTGTCTTTGCAGAGCTCAGCCTTGGGCAGGTCCACCTTCCAACAAAATAGAGCCCAGAGATTTCTATGACTCTATCACACTCAGGCCTTGCTCCTCCCTTCTTTTGGATCAAGCCACACTTCCCATGGCTCTATTTCCATTAAGGCATTAGGACTTGTGGTAGTTTGAATGAGAATGGTCCCGCATAGGCTCCTATATTTGAAATCTTGGCCCTCAGTTAGTGGAACTGTTTGGGAAGAATTAGGAGGTGTAGCCCTCTTGGAGGAGGCGTGTCTCTGGAAGTGGGTGTTGAGGTTTAAAAGCCCACACCATTGCCACTACCTCTTTCTGCCTCATGGTTGTGTCTCCAGATGTAGACTCTCAGCTACTATTGAACTCCGTGCCTGCCTACTCCCTGCCATGATGGTCACGGACTCACCCTCTGAAACTGAAGTCCCGATAAACTCTTCTATAAGTTGCCTTGGTCATGGTGTTTCATCACAGCAGTAGACAGGTAACAAAGACAGAACTAAAGCTGTGTCTTCATTACCTATTATCCAATTTAATCTCATAATACAAACCCCATGAAGGCCAGGCAGTGGTGGCGCACGCCTTTAATCCCAACACTTAGGAGGCAGAGGCAGGTGGATCACTATGAGTTCAAGGCCAGCCTGGGCTACAGAGTGAGTTCCAGGGCAGCCAGTGCTGTAATATAGAGAAAACTTGTCTCAAAAAAACCAACCAACCACCCCATGAAGTGGCTCTTATCCTCTCCACTGCAAAGATGAAGGTTCCCAGAATCTGGGGGAAAGCTGTGTCCACACAGCTGCCATGGGGGCCTGTGGTAGACTCAGGTCTGTGATGACTCTTGACTCACTCTTTATTGCCGTGTAGTTTTCAGGGCGTATGGGGAACCTCTGGTCTGGGCTCTTTTGGCTTTGTCTGGGGCCCCTGAAGACAGGCATGATGTAGGGCTTTCAGTTGTGCCTAGGTTTCTAAGGTCCCGTGACTGTCCTCTGAAAGGCTGTTCTAACTAATAGTTCTTGACAGACCCTCAGAGCCCATCCCAAGCCCATCTGTACCTAGTGTCTCTGGCCATGCTGTCCCTGTCCCCAGATGTCCTGCCCTACCTTGGCTCTCCTAAAGTATTTTGGAGGATCAGTGCATGCCGACTCTGTTCCCTCTAAGCTCCAATATCCTCCATCTGGAGTCTTCTTTGATTGTGGTTACTCTTTATTCTCGTTAGTCAAATCCTTCTGCCCTGACAAAAGGTCAACTCAGACCATCATGGCACTCTACATTTGTCTGGTATATGACCACTCCTTAAAAATGATCGGTCAAGGGGGCTGGAGAGATGGCCCAGCGGTTAAGAACACTGACTGCTATTCCAGAGGACCTGAGTTCAATTCCCAGCACCCACATGGCAGCTCACAGCTGTCTGTGACTCCAGTTCCATAAGCAAAACACCAATGCACATAAAATAAAAATAAACAATTTTTTAAAAAATTATCAGTCAAAATGGATGACCAGATGGGGATATGGATTCCTTGTGTGGCTGTTTTTGACCAGGGTCAGTCAAGAGAGACCAGGGGGCGTGGATGAGTCACTGTCCTCATTGCTGTGAGCAAATGCCTGACGGGAGACAACTTAAAGGGAGAGGGGTCTTTGGGCTTACTGTCTGTCATGGAGGGGAAGGCATGGTGGCGGGAGCACCAGGCAGCTGGTCACACCATGTTTGCAGTCAGAAAGCAGAGTTTGAATGCTGGTGTTCAGCTCACTTTCTACTTTTTATTCAGTGGAGAACCCACATGGCGGCAGTGTGTGTGTGTGTGTGTGTGTGTGTGTGTGTGTGTGTGTGTGTGTGTTCTACCTCCATTAACCCCATATAGAAACTCCTTCACAGACAGGGCAACAGGTTGGTCTCCTAGGTGAGTCTAGATCCATCAGTGCTCACCATCAAAGAGAAGAAAGTCCCCACCGAGCATCCTCCTCAGAAAAGCACCACCCCAACAGTCTCTGCATTCACTGGGCATCCGATGAGCGTACGTGAGTGCATATGTACACACACATGGAGAGGCAGATTTCTGAGCTATGGCCTGGGTTCAGAACACCAGATGGACCCAAGCCTAGCCAGAAGGGCACTCCGTGGGAGAGTACCCCAACACTCTAGTGTAAGCTCCTGAGGTCAGACATCACTGTGCTCAGTGAAAGGACCTGAAACATGATTAGGAGGAATCAGCAGAGGACAAGGGGGAGGGTGGCTTGGAGAGTGCCATGGCAACAGTGGGCAGAGCTTTTGTGTGGCTCTCTCTCTGTCCCTGTCACTGAATAGTGAGGGCATTACATAACAGAAAACGTGCTCTATGTGGGGGCTATCAGCCCTGCTGGCTGGCCAGGGACTGAGAGATGACTTGTGAGAATCCCCTTCTTGTTGTTCACTACTGAAAGGAAGGACACAGGGAGCCTGGAGCTGAGGTCAGCTTGAGCCAAGCCTTGTGAAACCCAGCCCACCCAGTGTCCACACCTTCCACAGCCACACCGGGCAGCAAGAGTTGACACCAACGACAGCCCCTCATTACCCAGATCACGCTGACTTCCACTTGTCCCAACAAATGCACATATCACCCTCTCCAACATAACGAAAAGGACAGACCCCATCCCCTCCCTCATTTACATGAGTTCCCCAAGAAAACTCAAGGCTTACCAAGGGCTAATGAGGAGTGAAGATGGGAGCCCCTACTTGTCAGAATCTGTTTCTTTTTAAGATACTGAATTTATCAACGCAATCTGAAGTGGTCTCCTCTGGCACTGGCAGAATTCATTCAGAGGGTAGGCTTTGGTGAGCCTCTATACAGACTCTAGCCCCTAGAGTCAACAGACAGTGAGGGCCAGTGGCCCAAAGGAAGGTTGCCACCTTCCAGGGAACCCTGTGAGCTAATTCACCAGCATGGTGAGTCCCCAAGGCAAGGGGATAAGGTGTGACACTCACAGTGCCTGCCTTTCCTGTTGGGAAACATGTGTCCTTGGCATCCTCGCAGCACCTATTCCTGTCACTTGTAACAGGCTTTCTTGGACCACCAACCCCTAAATCATGACACAGAGACTTACTATTAGTTATGAATGCTCAGCCTTATGCTTGTCCCACTAGCTCTTTTAACTTAATTTAACCTGTTTCTATTAATCTACATTTTACCTTAGGGCTTTTTACCTTTCTTTCATTCTGTATGTCCTGCTTTTCCTGCTTCCTTCATGTCTGGCTGGCTGGTGGTTGCCTGGCTAGTTGGCCCCAGGCATCTCCCTCTCTTTCTCCTTCATTCTCTTTTCTTTCTCTTGAGCCTAGATTCCTCCTCCTCCTTATTCTCTCTACCCTACATCCCCACCTATCCCTCTATTGCCTAGCTATTGGCCATCCAGCTTTTTATTAGACCAATTGGGTGCCTTAGGCAGGCAAAGTAAAACAGCAACACATCTTTACATAATTAAATAAATGCAACATAAACAAATGTAACACATCTTTACATAGTTAAACAAATGCAGCAGAAACAAATGTAACACACCTTTACACAGTTAAAGTAATATTCTGCAGCATAAACAAATATAACACATCTTTACATAGTTAAAGTAATAGTCCACAACAGTCACTAGGAAAGAAAAGTCCTCAAAAACAAAAAAGAACTCCACTAGCTGCAGACTCCTCTCCAAGTTCTTACGCTCAGCACCACATGGATTTCTAATTGAGTATTAGCACATTCTGGATGCCAGGCTCTGTCTTCTCCTTTACATTTAACACAATGGACACATAGCAAGCACCCAGCAGGTACATGTCTACATGGCAGAAATCAAATAGAGACATAGTTTCAACATTCTAATGAGAAACTCAAAGTCACAGAGAGAAAAAACTTGTGTGGGTTAGTTTTTTGTCAATATGACACACTCCAGAGTCATCTGGCAAGAGAGAACCTCAGTTGAGAAAATGCTTCCATCAGACTGCCTGTAGGCAAGTCTGTGGGGGCATTTTCTCAATTAATGATTGATGTGAGAGGGCCCAGCCCGTTGTGTGTGGTGCCAATCCTGGGTAGGTGGGCCCTTGTTGTGAAAGAAAGCAGACTGAGCAAGCCATGAGGAGCAAGCCAGTAAACAGCACTCCTCCATGGTCTCTGCTTCAGTTTCTGCCTTGAGTCCTGTCTTGAGTTCCTGCTCTGATTTCCCTAAATGATGACCTGTAATGGGGCATATAAGCCAAATAAACCATTTCCTCCCCAAGTTGCTTTTGGTCATGGTGTTTTTCCCAGCAACAGAAAGCAACTAGAACACAGCTTCTTTACACCATTGTTTACAATGATTTCCATGCTCATGTCCAAGAAGCATGCAGACAGCACCATGGAATACCCCCAGGGTACTACTCCAAAGCCAAGAACTTCCAGAGAAGGAGCTCAGGTACCCAAACTGAAGACTTTGTCCGTTCTACTTCTGGCTAGTTTTTACGTCAACTTGAAATAGATTAGAGTCATTCAAGCCTCAGTTCAGAAAATGCCTCCATAAGATCCAGCTATAGGGGGGCCGGGCGGTGGTGGCGCATGCCTTTAATCCCAGCACTCGGGAGGCAGAGCCAGGCGGATCTCTGTGAGTTCGAGGCCAGCCTGGGCTACCAAGTGAGTTCCAGGAAAGGCGCAAAGCTACACAGAGAAACCCTGTCTCGAAAAACCAAAAAAAAAAAAAAAAAAAAAAAGATCCAGCTATAGGGCATTTTGTGATTGGTGGGGGAGGGGGGGAGACCTAGACCACTGTGAGTGGTGCCATCCTTGGGCTGGTGGTACTGGGTTCTATAAGAAAGCAGGCTGGGCAAGTGATGTGGAGCAGCCAGTAAGCAGCACTCCTCTATGACCTCTGCATCAGCTCCTGCCTCTAGGTTCCTATTCTGAGTTCCTGTCCGACTTCCTTTGATGATGAACTGTGATGCGGAAGTGTAAGTTAAATAAATCCTTTCCACCCCAAATTGCTTTGGTCATGGTATTCCATCACAGCAATGATAACCCTAACTAAGACATTACCTTTATTTTATTTGCAGAAAAAACAGAGGCTCAGAAGTTTGTACCATCCAATGAGCAAAATCTCCAGGGTCTTTTACTACAGTTTCTTCTCCAGATCTGGAGGCTGGTTAAAGTCTAGCTCAAGAAGCTACGGTTTAGCTGCCCCAGACTGGATTTCACATGTCTTGGTGGGCACACTTTTGTCCTTGATCTTTATTCTGAAGCCCCTGTGCAGGCTTGGCAGCACCTAGGGAGCTTTCTAAACCACCTTTCAAATGACACAAGAAAGCCCATGCATCCAAAAAGCATACCGGAAATTTCGACTCACATCCTGCTGGCTAATGTTCCATTGGCCAAAGCAAGGATATCTGGAGTGCGCATGTCCTCTGCTATGCCTAAGATGGCTAGCTGTATGCCAGGGTGGAGAGGAGAGCCAGCCATGATACCTTCATCGGCCAGCTGCAAAGAGCTCCAATATGGCAGTGTCGTGTAGCAATTTCCTCTGAAACGAAGCATTCCTTCCCTGGAAGGAGGAGACTCTTTAAAGCTCAGGAAGTAAACAAAATTCAGAAGATGCCAGAAGCTCCTGAAACTGAAGGCCTCTCTCCAAGGTTGCTTAGCAGTTAACAGTTGCTAAGCAATGAAGATGATGTCCAAAGGAGCTGTCTGCGTGTAGGGTGCTCCAGGGAGCTCTCACGGGTCCTCACATATGCTGGGGTGAGCTTTCTGATGACACGCTGCACTGGAGTCACTCACGCTCCTGGGAGTGTCTCCTTTACCCATAGTCCTGTAAGCCTGGGTCGCTGAGCCCGACTTGGTGTAACTTTGTAACTCTTGTCACTTAGGCCTGTCCTCAGTGTCCTATCTGGGGTGAACAGATGTTTGTTCGGGAAAATCACATAACATAGAGCCAGGAGACCGGGGTATCTGATTATCATTCTGCTTCCCCAGTGAATAGGCAATCTCTCGGGACCTTGGTTTATTTATTCATACAAACGCTGGGCACCAGGTCATGGCATGGGAGAGTCACAGCCATGGGCCAGGAAGAGAGCTTAGTCACTACAGTGCTTGCTTTCCAAATATGAGGACCTGCCCTACTTTCTCAGGCTTTCTGTGGGCAAGAGAAGAACAGGAATAGCGGAGGGGATCCAACTCTCTATTCAGGAGGATGTCACTTCCAGGCTTCATTTGTGAACTCCACTAGATTCTGACTCTCTCAGGGACAGACAATATCAGAGAAATGAAAGGATGGAACTTCTCATTGCCTTGAGAAGGGTGGGTCTCTCTTTGCCACTTCACACACACATGGATCCTGAGCACATTTTGTGTGAATGAGAAATGTCAGTGTCTTCATCAGGACTGTCAAGATTTGGCCTGGCTGACATTCCATGTTGATGGTAAAACCTAGATGAGATTCTCTCTCTCTCTCTCTCTCTCTCTCTCTCTCTCTCTCTCTCTCTCTCTCCCCCCCCCCCCCCATACACACATACACACTCAGAAGTCCCAGGTTCCCCAATTGCTAAGCACACACTGGCGTTGCTGGGCAGTACACTTAACCACAGAGGGCACATCTTAGCAGTCTATGATAGTCTGTCACCACTTGTCACAGATGCTTAGTTCCCTTCCCCACTCCTCTGATTGGCACGTGTTGACACTTTCTTTTCAGATCGGAATAACAGCACAAGGCAAACTTACAGACAGGGTGGTGGCTGATACATAGGAAGCGCAGGCTTGCTCGGCACGTTCACAGTAGAATTCGTTCACGTGCTTTTCCCAGTCAAAGGTAAGGGCACATGCCCCACTCAGACCCACACCAAATAGCTAAGAGAACATGTTTTGTGGGTTCCCTGCCTGGGCTCAAGTGACATGAGGATCCCCTAAGGAAATCTGTGTCAGCCACATGGTACGTCGTCTGGCTTCTGAAGCACCTAGTAAGCACTACCGTCGTCATCAATCCCACTCTGCCCCAGTTCCAGGCACTCTAAGAAACCGTCGTCCCCCCCCCCCCCCCCCGCCTGACTTCTCTCCAGCTCTTACCCATTCTGGGAAGCAGAGAGTCACGCGTCCCCAAGGAGCCCGTTTTAGTACTGAGCGCCCATCACTGCAATCTGATTTTAGGCATTGCTGTGTAAACACATGACCCTTTAATTCTATTTCAATTCAATTATGCAAATCTAATCACACATTCCGCTTCAAACCGTTTTCCTTTCCTCTCAAAATCTGTCTACCAATGGCCAACAGAACCTACTACCAATCCGAGGACTCAGAGTGAGCAGAATCCCAGCGTCTTAATTAAAAATGGGAAAATACTATTGCTCCCAGCCTGAGCACAAGGCCAGGCCAGCAGCAAGTGCTGAGCAAATGCACTGACAGCCCCAGGTGTCAGGGCAGGAGGCAGGACCAAGGACATCCTAACGGGCACATCCCCACTCTGCTCCTGGGGTCTCAAGTGTCCAGGAAGTGCCTAAGGGCCTCACTGCATAGGGAAGCACTGGGATCCATGTTGACAGGCAGGAATTCAGGACCTCATCCTCTATTTATCTGCCAACACCCCCCCATTTACCTGTTCTACAGCCTGGGGTTCCATGGAAACCTTGGCTTGAGATAAATGGTATGTATGTGTGTGTGCATAAATATGTATGTATGTGTGCGTGTGTGCACATACACAAATAAAGTGGTCAGTTAATGAACCTTGTTCTAGAATGCTCTAAAAGTGGAGAAACCTGAGTTCCAAGGAGAAAAAGAAATAAACACAATCCTCTAGGGCCTGGGAAGCCAGAGCCAGGAGTAACATCCAGATGCCCCCTCACCAAAGGAGAGCTGGAACACTGGAGCCTCATTGGAAGGTGACAGAGACACAGCCGTGACAGGGCGCTACATGCCCATGGCTCCTCTCTTGTCCACTTGGAGACAGGAGTGAAAGGTGCTGAGGACAGGGCCATGCATCTCAGCCCGCTCTCTCTGCAGGGAGGCCTGGAGGCAGGGCAGCAGGGCTGCTGAGGTGAGCCTGCACAGTCTTAATACGACCTGTCTTAGCTTATTAACTGGAGATGGATAATATCTGACAAATGACAGGAGATAAATTGTTAAGCAATATGCAAATATGCCTGCAGCAGAAATGGAAAATTACTATACAGTAAAAAGCTTTTATGGCTGCAAGAAAATTCAGAGGTAATTTGTCTCTGCGTCTCCTCAAATTCCAATCTCGCTGTTAGCTGTGGCAGAATGCTACATCCGTTACCACTCCAATTAGATCACCATAAAGGGGCTCCTACACAGGCTGCAGCTTGGATGGGCTGACTGAGAAGAAGGTAGTTACAAAGCCAGGGTCAGGCTCGGCCACAGCAGCCCCGGGCTCTATCGTCTCCTTAGACAGTCACTTACACAAGAGCCCACATCAGTTACCAGGAGAGTCTTCTGAACACAGCCATAAGAGCCGCTTCCCAGGCCTGCAGCAGGCTCGCTGGACCATCCTCCATCCGACACTTCTGTGAAACACTATACAGGCTGTGCAAATGACCGCAGTCTAGCCTGGCTACATGGAGGAGGCATAGAAAAGGACTGAGGCTGGGGAAGTTTCCAGAAATGAGGTGGAGCAGCCTACAAAGAGATCACAGTTCCTACAGAAGACCCAGACAGCATGATACAGGTAGCAAATGAATTAGAACTCCACAGATTCAGAAGGGTGAGGGAGTTCAAGAGTCCTGCAAGGTCACTCACTGCAGGACCTGGTGGGCTTCCAGAGAAGACGGTCCATGGGAAGGTGGGACAAGTGGACCATCCAAGCAAGAGGCATGACCTACACAGAACATGGGGGTCACACTGGTGGCAAGACTCGCTCTCCTCACTCCATGTTCTCTTACTTTGCCTCTGAACACAGTATAGGCAGAAAGTCTCTGCAGAGAAATAGTTGTGTTCCATGTATACTTCGGCATAGCTGCTACTTAGCATGGGACTTGAGCCAGCTGTCCTGTGAGTGGGTATAGTGACAGGCAGCAGACAAAAGCACAGGACCATGCCCGGGTGGGGCCACAACACCTGAGCAAGACTGAGCAGCCAGAAGGATGCAGGGAAGCCTGGGTTGCTAGTCAGCTGAGTTCATCCCTATAGGCTTAACCAGAGGGAAGCGGGAGGTCCCCCACTCCCACCCCAAAGCTCCCTTGAGCCAAGTTTTGCGTTTGTTTTTTTTTGTGTTGTTAATAATAAGAAACTGGTTTAACCAGTAGCTTTATTTGTGGGATTGGTGGTTTGGGGTTTTCTATGAGCACAGCCCTAATAACAGATTTAAAGCAATAAATAGAACCCCCTTGAGAAAAAAACAAAAAACTCATGTTTCCTCTGTCTCCTTACAGTCACAGTGACCAACGTCTTGAGACCCCTGACACAAGACAGACTGACGTGTAATATAATGCAAGCCCAAAATCCTGGGTCTTCACCAAAGAGGCCCCCAAATATAAGGTGATTATCCATGGCCATACAAAGAAAGGCCATACCCAAATATGGCATGGAACAAATGCACAGAGGCTCAAAGAGCCCTCTTCCATGGAGGTCCCCAGTCCAGCTGTAGTTGGGCACCATCACCAAGATAGTGTGTCTGTCGTTATAGCTTAGGGCCACTGAGAAAGGGGCCAGGTACACATTGCTGTGGTTTTCTTTTCTTTTTTTTTTTAAGATTTATTTATTATGTATACAGCACATGTGACTGCAGGCCAGAAGAGGGCACCAGATCTCATTACAGATGGTTGTGAGCCACCATGTGGTTGCTGGGGATTGAACTCAGGACCTCTGGAAGAGCAGGCAGTACTTTTAACCACTGAGCCACCTCTCCAGCCCCATTGCTGTGGTTTTCTATGAGTTGAGTTAAAGCATTCCATTCTGGAGAGAAGCTCCCTCAGAGTCATAAAGTTCTAAAGGGAGGTTCATTAAGACGAGGGAATTGAACAACTCATGAGTCTCAGGAAGTCCCTGAAACTGACCACATGCACAAGTGCCTCCCTCACCAAGGTTATATAAGCAGTAAGACTGCTAATGAACTCAGACCAGCTGGAGCTGCCTGAGAGACTCTTTGACTCTTGATCTATCTGTAAGTCAGACAGAGAACTTCAAGAGTCCGGGTTTTGTGAGTTGTCACCCATGCTGGTGTGGGCTTTCAGGGGTACCACTCACTGTCTTTGTTTTGTCAGTGTTCCTGTAAGTGATCCTCACTCATTCCCTGTAAGTAACCCCAAAAAGTGCATTGGTTCGTGGTAAGACATATTGGCTATTGCTTCCTGAATATGTCTCTAATAGCTCTGGAAATGACAGTGGTAATTAACAGACTTGATGGCATCAAGTTAAAATGCTTGTGCATTGCAAAGGAACCAGTTAACAGAGTGAAGAGACAGTTCACAGAATAGAAGAAAAACCTTGGCCAGCTATTCATCAGACAGTGGATTAATATACTATATAAATACATTTATATAATATATAAATTAATACAATAAAGAACCAAAAAATGAATCAACAAAAGAACAATTAAGCCTGTTTTTAAAATGGCAAATTAACTGAACCAAAACTTTCCAAAAGGAACACAAATGGTCGATAAATTCATGAAACTATGTTCAACATCTTTAGCCATAAAGTAAATGCAACTCAAAGTTGAATTGGTAAGCTAAAGACACTGAGGCTTCAAAGAACTGATTAAAAAAAATTCAAAACTTCCATTAAGAAAAATTCCAGGAAATAGTTTTTTTTTTAATGGACATAAAGCTGGTAGGTAGGGAAGGCGTGTGGATGTGGGAGGAATTGGGAGAGAATATGATCAAAACACATTGTAGAAAATTCTCAAAGAACAGTGATAAAAAGAAAATGCAAGCCGGGCAGTGGTGGTGCATGCCTTTAATCCCAGCACTCGGAGGCAGAGGCAGGTGGATCTCTGTGAGTATGAGGCCAGCCTGGTCTACAGAGTGAGTTCCAGGAAAGGCACAAAGCTACACAGAGAAACCCTGTCTCAAAAAACCAAAAAAAAAAAAAAAAAAAGAAATGCAAACCACAAAATATACATATATTTGTTTATTCTTTGAGAATTTCATATACAACATATTTTTATCTTCTTACCCCCGTCCAACAATTCCTCCTGGATTCCACCAAACTCATTTCCCTCTCTCAAATTCATGACTTTTTACTTACAACCCACTTAGTTTAATTACTGTTGCCCATATGGGCATGAGTATAGGACCACCCACTAGACGAGTATGGTCAACCTACCATGAGCTATACCCTTAGAAACTGACTGTTCTTCCCAGCCATGGAATGTCATTATCTCCCCAGTCAGTAGTAGGTGCTCATGGCCCCTCCCTCATCTATGCTGGAATGCTGACTGGCTTGATGTTTTGCAGGTATTGTGCAGGCAACCACAGCTGCTACGAGTTCATGAATGCAACGGTCCTGTATTGTCTAGAAGATACTCTTATAACCAGTCTCCCTCAATTCTATGGTTCTTTCAATCTTTCTGACCCCCACCCCTTTTGTGATGTTCCATGAGCCTTGTGTACGAGGGTGCGGTACAGATGTTCTGTTTAGGACTGAGCTGTCCACAGGCACTTGCTCTCTGCACTTTGACCAGTTTTTTTACTTATCTGCTGAGGACTAAGAGCTGCATTCTTCTGTGTTTAGAGATATATAGTTGGAAGGAAGTTTGAGATGGTGTCTAACAAAATAGTCGTGGTAGGTTTTCCTGGAATGGTTATGAGCTCCCAGCCATGAGTGCTTGGCCAGATTTAATGTAGTTGCCATGAATTTCCTCCTGTGGAATAGGGCTTGAATCCAGTCATAAAGCCATTGGTGACACTCCTAACGTTTGTGCCGCTATTGTGCCCATGGGCCTGTCTTGCCAGGCCACTTGTTATTGTAGCTTGCAGGGATTTGAATATTCCATTTCAGGCTTTGTTCTATGATTCCACCATCAACTGTCTGATTTGCAATTGATGTTGAAAATAAATCTCTCACTTGGGGAAAGACTGTATTGAGATTTCACTTCGTCTCTGTCAGAATGGCTAACATGCTTATAACTCCGCGTGCGGTGTTACTGTAATCAATACTGTAAAGCTGATTGGTAATATTTCATTTACTAAGCATGGCTACCAAGAAGATTTCTTGGTTAGTTAAGCATGTCAGTGAAAAGAAAAGCACTAACACTGATGTACTGGAATTACCAGTTTTCTAAAGAATAAAATAAAACAGACTGCGGCTTGAGGAGTGAACCACCTGAAGTCATTTAAGACTTTCCGAAGGCCCCCATTGCATTAGTCTGTTTCTGTTGCTGTAACAAAATGCCGAAGGCTGGATGCTTTGTAAAAGGGGAGGTTCACTTTGCTCATGGTTTTGGAGGCTGAAAGTCCAAGATAGGATGGCTTCATCTGTTTGTCTGTGGCTAGGGCTTCCTGATGGATGAAGCTGAATGATGGATGTGGATGCTAAAGACATTACATAGTAAAATAGGAAGATAGAGAGGACCGCACTTTTTTTTTAATACCAATTGGCTCTCACAGAATTAACCAGGGTCCCAAAGAACTACATTCATCCCTCCCAAAAGCAGCCTCCCCAGGGTCATAATCATCATCCACTAGGCTCCACCTCCTACAGGTTCCACCACCTCCCACCACAACATAATGGACCACCTTTGGGGTAGGTCACATAAAAAGTGCATCCAGATCATAACACAGCCAACTGTTGTATTGGGAAATTTCCTAAAGGCCACTTCCCAGAACGTTTCATTGCTACATCCACCCTTCCGTGTGTGCATTTCAAAACACACACTGAGACACTCATGAGCGCACACACACACACACACACACACACACACACACACACACACACCTTTGGCATGACAGGAAGCAAAATAGTCTGGTCTTCCCTTTTCCTTCTTGGTCTAACAGAGCCTTTAAATTTGGAAGTGTGTGCTCTCCTGGGAAAGGGGGTGATGGTGGAGGAGTCAGGGGACACATTTTAAAGCAATAAAGGGTAGTTCTCAGTGAAGGGCAATTTCCACACAAGCATGTGTGTGGTGGCTGGGAGTGGCCAAGAAGGGTGGGGAAAGGGGCTCTCCAATCTTACACCAGCAGGTCATGATCACAATGCCATGGTTTTAGCAGGAAGTAAGCATCTGGGGTGATTCCCAGGGAGTTGACTCTCCTTCTTCCATAAGGAGCGTGTTGGGGACTGAATTATCATCCAGCTCAGCAACAGATCCCAGCAGCTTCCTGCCTCCCCTTCCTTCTTGCTGCCTCTCCCCTGTGCTCTGACCCCATGTCAAGACTGGATTTGTTCAAACCCTGGGGATGGTTTTGTGCCTCGGGTCCTCCACCGCAAGCTCCCCTCTCGCTGGTATCTTGCCCATCAGAGAAGAGGTTTGCTAGTGTGGATGCATAAGGCCCACAAAATCCCCTGGAGCCCAGGAGCGGCTGCTGACATTTCAAAAGGTCAATCAATCACTCTGTTTCATGAAATGTAATCATCTCCCAGGACCTAATGTAACAGTAAAACCAAATAGAGCCAAACAATTAGAACAAAGCAATGATGCCCGCACCGGGAGAGGCTCAGAAAACAGCCCGCACAGCCTAGTGTACACACAACAGCCCTGGAGCCCAGAGCTCAGGATTTGAATCTCACCTCTGCCCTTGGCTCTGAGACTCCCTTTCCTGAGGGATAAAATGAACTGGCTTCTGACTGCTGTGTTCTGAAGACTGAGAAGCCCCTTCCTCGTGGGCAGCATAGGGAGCCAAAGGAATTCTGGAATTGTCTTTTCAGAAGATGGAACCCAAGGAGGAGGAGCCCCTGAGCCTCATCTCACATGCTGCAAACAGCCAGAGTCCCTCTCTGCCCAGGATAGGGGAGTCTAGGCAAACTGGCCTGGGAGAGGCTCAGAGTCAGCACGCCTCTTAGCTGGAGACCCAGAAGTCAGGTGGGAAGGGGGCATTTCCATTCCTGGACTTCATAGAGAGCCCCTTCCCCCCTGAGTAGACCTCCGGAGGCTGGGGAATGTTCTTCCTCCCTTCTTGGGTTTTCTAGGACCTTCTGTGCCACACAGTCTATTACACACTGGACCCAGTATTACATCCCTGATAAGGACCCACTAGGGACAGGGCAAAATAAGAGTTGGTCTTGGTTTCCATGGGAAAGGGAAATGGGTGAAGCTTCTAGAAAACCTGTTCCATGAGAACAAAAACCTTGAAGTTCATAGTCACTGCCACATCCCCCCAGGCAGTCCCTAGCCCGCAGTAGATGCTCAGTAAATATTACCCATCGTTATCGATCACAATCTCAATCTATCACCACATGCCCAGAGCGTTTAAAGGGATTTGGCTTATAATGATTTTAGACACCACATGTTAGACACATGGCTAAGCTGAAATTGAGGACAGCTGTTACAAGTGAGCAGGAAGGCCATCTGTCCAGGTGACAGAGCATCCATAGCAAACTCATTCTGACCATGTTCAGAGTTGCTGGGAGGACAGGAGGAAATGGGGGGTTTCTATGGAGACTGCACCAAGCATCTTTGCCAGAGAAGAGAGCCCAGCTCTCCCCTAGGATCAGCTGGCGGCTTCATTAGATCACCCACTGCTCTCTCTTGCTTATGCACAGACTCTGTGCTGACTTCTGCGTGAGATATGAGCTCCACGAGGGCTGGCCTCACTTCATCTAGAAACACAGGCTTCAGTATATTCTCCCCACCGTGGCAGCAGAAAGAATACTCTCAGGGATGTTTATGTGCCCTAATAAAATACAGCAAGGGCTGAGCCGATAGCTCAGTCCCTAACTGTTTGCCACACAAGCACGAGGACCTGAGTTTGATCACAGACAGAACACAGGGACACACTGTAACCCTGAAGCTGGGGAGGCAGAGACAGGTGAGCCCCTGGGACCTGCTGACCAGCCAGTCCAACCAAATCAGTGAGCTCGCAGTAGAAAGTGAGAGACCCTGTCTCAAAACACAAAGGAGAGAAACTGAGAAAGATATACAAGATTAAGCTCTAGCTTTCACATGCGCTTCCACATGCGCGCGCACGCGTGCACACACACACACACACACACACACACACACACACACACACACACACACACACACCACAGATGCACCATAAGCCCCCAGCTGTTGCACTCAGGCCACTCCAGAGCATCTCAGAGCATCCTAAGGCTCATGTGTCCACATTCCTGATACAGATGATGCCTGGTCATGCTATCTTTCCATCCTGCTCTGCACTCACTGCCCAGACACCTGAAGAAACAGCATCTCCATCTATAGCCACCTAAAGGGCCAGAGACCCCACTGTAATCAGGTTCCGGTGCGGATCTACTGCATATGCACCCCAGTCAGCTCTAAGGGAGCTGTCTGAGAGCAGAGCAATCATTTTTATGAGGGTCATCAATTTTATTTTTATTGGCTTGGAGATGAAGGGACTTTGACACATCTCTGTAAATTTGCAGGTACCCAAAAATTCTCTCCCTGGGGGCATGCTCAGCTGTGAGGCTAGAAAGATTAGGGTTTAGGAAACCTGGGCAGCTCCTTCCTTGCTGACAGGTGGGGCTAGGAGGTGAGGGCCACTGATCCAGCCTACCATGTAGGAGATGTGGCCTTTCCACATCAGCCCTCAGGGATGCCTGGTCCTTGGTAAGAGAGGTAGCATCTCCAACGTGCTTACTGAGATGGCCAATCCTAATCATCAACTAGATAGGATCCAGAATCCTCTGAACACATCTGTGGGGGAGTTTCTAGATTAGGTTAACTGGGGAGGGAAGAGCTACCCTAACTGCAGGTGGCACCATTCCATGGGTGTGGACCCCGAGATGAATAGAAAGAGGAAATCGAGATGAGCACCAGTCAGCTCTCCCTGCGTCCTGGCTGTGGATGCCATGTAACCAGCTGCCTGCTGCCGTGGCTTCTCTGGCACAGAGGACTGTACACCCTCAAACCGTGAGCCAAGATGAGCCCTTCCTCCCTTAGATGGCTTTGTCAGGACATGAACTAAGATGCTCACCACCATGATTGGTGCATGAGACCAGACCTGCAGCCTGATGGACTGTCCTGCCTCCCTCAGACTTGGCCTCCCCTGCTTGGATCTGAAATGCTCTTATTTAGTGTGGGTTTAGTTACCAGCCTGCAGCACTGACGGAAGTGAGGCCTATGGGAAGAGGTTGGCTCCTCTGTCTTTCTGTTTTCAGATGCCATGGGGTGAGAAGCTTTGCTCTATCATGTGCTGTCTGCCTCCACACACTATCCTCATGATGATCTGCCTCCACATGCTATCCACCATGATGATCTGCCTCCACACGCTATCCACCATGATGATCTGCCTCCACATGCTATCCACCATGATGATCTGCCTCCACACGCTATCCACCATGATGATCTGCCTCCACACGCTATGCTCATGATAGTCTGCCTCCACATGCTATCCACCATGATGATCTGCCACCACGTGCCATCTGCCATCTGCCTCATCATGAGACCAAAAGCAACAGGACCAAGCAACTACTGAACGAAACTGAGCCAGAAGCTTTCCCACTCCAAGCTGATTTTTCTGAGATGTTTTCTCACAACAACAGCACAATGACTAATACAGACTCCAAATACCCCGCTTCCCTGGAGCCATCCTGCTTTCTACCAACCAGTCACATCTATTAACTGTGTCTAGTGTCATGCAAGTGTCTCAGTTGGGATGACAACTGGAATGGGTTCTATTTAGCTTGCTTTCTAGTGCTGGGGCAGACACCATGACCAAAGCAACTTGGGGAGGAAAGGACTTATTTGGCTTACACGTCTGCATCACAGTCCATGGCTAAGGGAAGTCAAGGCAGGATCTCAAGGTACCAACTAAGGTAGAAGCCATGGAAGAACACTGCTGACTGGCTTATTCCTCACAGCTCATTCAACTTGTATTTTTATACAAGCCAGGACCACCTGACAGGTGACATTGCACTGCCCTCCCTCATCAATCACAAATCAAGAAAATGTCCCCCACAGACTTACCTACAGGCCACTTGGTGGTGACATTTTCTAAAAAGTGGTAGGGAGAAAAAATGAAAACAACAACTACAGTAAAAACAGCAGAGGTACCGTCTCGCACTTTCTCATCCTGGACTGCTCACTGGTGGCTGTCCCCACCTGTCTCAAGGACACATGCATTGTGTCATGAAACACAATTCCTCCTTCCTGGATCTGATGGGTGCTCAGGGAATCAAAGCACCAATTTCCCCTCTCTCACCCACAGTTCTCTGTGCATCACTCAGCCCCATGTGGCCATGTGAAGGTGCCGGCGGAGCTGGTTAAAAATTGTGGCCAGAGGGGCTGAAGAGTTGGCTCAGTGGTTAAGAACACATACTGCTCTTCCAGAAGTCTGAGTTCAGTCCCCAGTACCCACATCAGGCAGCTGCCAACTACCTGTAATTCTAGCTAGAGAGGAGCTAGTGGAATTTTCCAACCTTCAGAGGTACCTGGGCTCACATGCACAGAGGCACACAGAAATACATTTTTTCTAAAAAGCATGTCCAAGACTAGAAATGTCACCCAGGTGACAGAGTGTATGCCTGGTACACATACATGAGGCCATGGGTTCCAGCCCAAATACGGAGTAAATCAGGCGCAGGTAATGCACATCTGCAATCCCAGCACTCAGGAGATAGAAGGAGGAGGATCTGGTGTTCAAGGTTATCCACGGCTCTATAGCAAGTTCAAGGTCAACCTGGACAACATGAGAGCATCATCAGATGCTGACACCTGGCTGTATAGCCTGGCTATTATTGGATAGATGTGGGGAAATGGCCAGCAGAGTGGATCTGCTGTGGTCCAGCTTTCACATCTGTGGTCGGGAAGACAGCAGAGTAGCTCAGAGCAATCCCAACAGATAAGGAGTGAAATGTTTCACCCCATCAGGACGCCGTCCCGCTTTGTCCCATCACTGAAACACTGTTGGGAATGTCCTTTGCCTCCAGCCATGCTCACAGAGCCCCTCTCTCTTCTGAGCTGTTCGACTTCTCCTGGCTAGGGCTGTCAGGACCCATGGAGTTCTCTCAGTCCAAAAACTCAGAGTTGGTACCAAACAACTCCACAGCCTCTCTTGGGTCACACTGCTAGAAGAATGGAGCCTGTGTTTCTGAAAAGTGGCATTCCCAGAGGAAGGAAGATGATGCTTCTGATGACTTCTACCTTGAAATCGTCAGCAGTTTTCTGACTGGAGACTGTTGTGATTTAAGTGTAAACTACCCCACACACCACCCAGGCTCCTATGTGAGCACCTGGTCCCCAGCTGTCAATGGAGGAGATGTGGAGCCTTGAGGAAGTGAGACTCAAGGTTTATAGCCTGGCCTGCTTCCTGTTCACAAAGATGTGAGGATCTGAGGAGTCCCAGCCACACTCTCCTGCCACATGGAGCCACCTGCCGCCACGGAGCCACCTGCCACCACAGAGCCACCTGCCGCCATGGAGCCACCTGCCACCATGGAGCCACCTGCCACCACGGAGCCACCTGTCACCATGGAACCACCTGTCACCATGGAACCACCTGCCACCGCGGAGCCACCTGCCACCATGGAGCCAACTGCTGCCACGGAGCCACCTGCCACCATGGAGCCAACTGCTGCCACGGAGCCACCTGCCACCATGGAGCCACCTGCCACCATGGAGCCAACTGCTGCCACGGAGTCACCTGCCACCATGGAGCCAACTGCTGCCACGGAGCCACCTGCCACCATGGAGCCACCTGCCACCATGGAGCCAACTGCTGCCACGGAGCCACCTGCCACCATGGAGCCAACTGCTGCCACGGAGCCACCTGCCACCATGGAGCCACCTGCCACCATGGAGCCAACTGCTGCCACGGAGTCACCTGCCACCATGGAGCCAACTGCTGCCACGGAGTCACCTGCCACCATGGAGCCAACTGCTGCCACGGAGTCACCTGCCACCATGGAGCCACCTGCCACATGGAGCCACCTGCCACATGGAGCCACCTGCCACCACGGAGCCACCTGCCACCACGGAGCCACCTGCCACCACGAAGCCACCTGCTACCACGAAGCCACCTGCCACCATGGAGCCACCTGCCGCCACGGAGCCACCTGCCGCCCCGGAGCCACCTGCTGCCATGGAGCCACCTGCCGCCACGGAATCACCTGCTGCCACGGAGCCACCTGCCGCCACGGAGCCACCTGCCGCCACAGAGCCACCTGCCGCCATGGAGCCACCTGCCACATGGAGCCACCTGCTGCCACGGAGCCACCTGCCACCATGGAGCCACCTGCCACCGCGGAGCCACCTGCCACCATGGAGCCAACTGCTGCCACGGAGTCACCTGCCACCATGGAGCCAACTGCTGCCACGAAGTCACCTGCCACCATGGAGCCACCTGCCACCGCGGAGCCACCTGCCACCATGGAGCCACCTGCCGCCACGGAGCCACCTGCTGCCACGGAGTCACCTGCTGCCACGGAGCCACCTGCCGCCATGGAGCCACCTGCCACATGGAGCCACCTGCTGCCACGGAGCCACCTGCCACCATGGAGCCACCTGCCGCCATGGAGCCACCTGCCACCGCGGAGCCACCTGCCACCATGGAGCCACCTGCCGCCACGGAGCCACCTGCCGCCACGAAGCCACCTGCCACCATGGAGCCACCTGCCGCCACGAAGCCACCTGCCACCATTTCTTCTCTCAAACCAGGAGCCAAAATAAATGCATCCTCCCTTGAGGTCTTCCTGTCAGGTGTTGGACAGATTGAGAAATTCTTAGTTTTCTGTGTGGTTCAGAGACTGTGTGCAAACTGAGCCCTCACGCAAAATGGAAACACTCTGACTCCGCACAAATAGGAAATCCAGAGGGGATAGAAGGAAAGCCAGGCATACACCCACATGTGGAAGCATTCAGGGAAGGGGAGTGTGTATTGTCTTACACAGCCAGCTTCTACTGGAGGCCGGCACAGAGCACAGCACTGAGATTAAAGAGAAGAAAATAATAGACTGGGGAGATGGCTCAGTGGGTAAAGCACTTGCCACACAACCATGAGGACCTGAGTTCAAATCTCCAGAGCCCAAATAAAGCCAGTCACAGCAGAATGGGCCTGTAACCACAGTAATCTTATGAACCAAATGAGAGTGTATACACACACACACACACACACACACACACACACACACACACACACGAAAAGAAGCTAAGAGGGAGAAGAGAAAGCTGTCCCTGAGAAGCTCTTAATTTGAAATATTTCTGATGAATTCCTTTAAGAGACATGGATCCTGCCCCCACCAGCAAGACTTCTGTATCATACAAATCCTTCATTTCATCCTATGTGTGCTTGTGTCAACTTGACACCAGCTAGAGTTATCTGAAAGGAGGGAACCTCGAGTGAGAAAATGCCTCCATAAGATCCAGCTGTAAGGAATCATCCTCATTAGTGATTAATTATGGAGGGCCCAGCCCATTGTGGGTGGAGCCATCCCTGGGCTGGTGGTCCTGGGTTCTCTAAGAAAGCAAGTCATGATGAGCAAGCCAGTAAGCAGCACCCCTCCATGGCCTCTGCTCCAGCTCCTGCCTCCAGGATGCTGCCCTGTTTGAGTTCCTGTCCTGACTTCCTCCAGTGACAAACTTAATGTGGAAGTGTAAGCGAGATAAACACTTTCCTCCTCAAGTCGCTTTCGGTCATGGTGTTTCATCACAGGAGTAATCCTAACTAAGACTCCATGTTGGAAGCTTCCCAACCACCCCCATCTCACCCACAAGGGGAGGAGAAATGGTAGAAAGAAAGGAGTGCTGGTGTTCACAGGGCTCAGGGCCTTAACTCTCCTGGCAACAGCAGCCTGAGATGTGGGTTTCATTGTCCAGATGGGAGGTCGGAGTATAGCTCAGAGAGGTTGCATCATTTACCTGAGGACACACAGCTACACAATACCCAGAGCCCAGGGCTTTGGAATTTTCTCCCCAGCCCCAGGCTTCCTCTAGGAAACTAGCAAGGCAATGCGTGGTAGTCAGAAAGGATGAGCGCTTCAGTTCAGCGCAGGCAGTTAAAATACACCAAGGGCGACTTGGAGCTATAACTCCCCATCGCAGCTCATGATTTATGCGGGCATTTCCCATTAGCTCTAATGGATGTGGGGAGCATAAATCTTGGGGCGCAGCTTCAGACAGGCTCTTGTGATCTAAATGCCACTAAAATCAATGGCATCATCCTGGTATTGATACGGCACTGCGGCGCTTCATAAACAAGCCCGATGGGGTTGCAAAGAGAACAGAGAGGGCTTGCTGCTGCAGCCTGGGTCTGGAGTGCTCCTGTTGAAGGAAATAGTGCTCCTGAGCAGGAAGGCTAAAGGCCTAGACTAATAGCATCTTTCCAGAGCCAGGACACCAGGTTTCAATCCTGGCCCCACCTCTCGGCAGCCACTTGACCAGCTACTAAAGCAACCTTAGAGTGTCGGTATCTGTAAAATGGGCGTCAAATGCATAGTCCCTGAGGCCAGTTCCTGGCTCCAAGGTAAGGTGTGATAGCCATTCACAAGGAAATCACCTAGCTTGGTCACGAACACAGTTGAGCCTAAAAGTCATTAGGTTCCTCTGGGATGTGTCCTGCCCACCTTCCAGGTAGAATTCACCACCAAAGCCCAGCAGGCATAGGGCCTCGATTGCCAAGGGAGCCACTTTGAAGGGTACTGCCCATGAGGCTGTACAGTGCCTACAACATCAAATATGAGATGACCAGACACCTGGTTCCATCCCTGAATGAAGAGGTGGGTGGCATGTGAGTCTTATAGCCATTTGCCTCATCCCCTTCCTTTCTTGGGTCACACAGCAGGCAGAGGCACTGTGTAAGACCCCCTCATCAAGACACACAGGAAGCCTAGGATCAAATCCTGCTTCTGACTTCAAAATCTAACAAATGCTTGACTATTTGAACAAGAAATCTACAGGGCTGGGGACATAGCTTGCCTAGCATGCACAAAGTCCTGGGTTGGATATCCAGCTCCACAAAAAAAAACAGGTATGGTGGCAAATGTCTGTGGTACCAGTGTTCGGGAGGCAAGAGGGTCAGAATTTCAAGGTCAAGCCAGCTTGAGACCTTGTTTAAGAAGAAGGAAGGAAGGGAAGGAGAGAGGAAGGGAGGGGGGAGGGAGGGATCTACAAAGAGATCCTCCTTATGCCAAGGACCAGACACTAAATCCCGAGGCCTCAGTAAATTCTCTCAAAATCAACAGTGAAAAGAACCATTCATTATGCTTTATCTTAAAAATTAAAACTAAAAATGATTGAGAGATGCTCATTTTCAGCTTTTTAAAAAAAATTTATGTTAATTACAACCCCACTAATTATCAGAACAAAAAGAATAGAGTGTGGGTTGGCAAAACCATTCCCAAATCCCCCTAAGAAAGCAAAGCCAAGGGTATAAAATATCCAAGGACCACCCCTGCTGGCCTTACTGCCCTCTGGGCAGGTCCAGAACTTATTAGTGCTACTTTGTGTAGCTGAAGTTTTTCTGGTCCTGCCTGGCTCCCATGGCCCCCCCATCCCACAGCCACTCAGACCCAAATGAACACACAGAGGCTTGTATTAATTACGAACTGTATGGCTCCGTCTTCTCACTAGCTAGCTCTTATATCTTAAATTAACCCATTTCTATAAATCTATACTTTGCCACATGGCTCATGGCTTACCAGTATCTTTACATCTTGCCTCTTCTGGCGGCGGCTAGCAACATCTCCTCTGCTCTGTTTTCTTCTCTCCTCTCTCTCCAGTTAGAATGTCCCACCTAACTTTATTCTGCCTCACCATTGGCCAAATAGCTTTATTTATCAACCAGTCAGAGCAACACATATTCACAGCATATAGAACGTCACCCATCAACTTTGTGCCATAGACAAAGGTCAAAGGGGCAAAAAAGCCCATGGACCTAGAGGATCTCCAAGAAGAAAGGATACGTACACTGAATCAAGGAACCACAAATTCAGGGTAGCTATCAGGCAGCCTTGCCCTGCCTCCACAAGGAAGGTCCTCCATTTCCATGACAGCCCCTGCTTAGGCCAATACAACCTCAAACCAGGGAGCTTTCACCTGGCAGTGGGAACCAAGCAGCTGGGTCCTAGTGGGCAGTGACATGGTAGAGTTCATCTTTGGTCTCTGTCTGAATGAGATCTGGGGACTTCAGAGAAGAAACAACCAAACAAGGGAAAACGAGATTACTCCCTTTCTTCCAAACAGAAGTCAGGGAAGGAGCTAGGGCTGAGCCATGTTGGTCTTTTGTTGGTTTGAAATCCCCACTCTTACCCCCCAGGCTCCTTACCCCAACTGATGGTGCTGTTTTAGAAGAACACTTAAGAAGTGGCGCCTTAGCTGGGCAGTGGTGGCGAACACCTTTAATCCCAGTACTCAGGAGGCAGAGCCAGGCAGGTCTCTGTGAGTTCGAGGCCAGCCTGGTCTACAGACCCAAGACAGGCACCAAAGCTACATAGAGAAACCCAATCTCGAAAAACCAAAAAGAAGAAGAAGAAGAAGAAGAAGAAGAAGAAGAAGAAGAAGAAGAAGAAGGGCCTTGCTGGAGAAGGCAAGTCATGGGGTTTATGTCTCACTTCCTGTCCACATTCTCCTTGTTCTGCCTAGATGTGAAATTAAGAGGCCCAGCTTCACAATCCTGCTACCACGGAGCCACCCGCTGCCTTTCCCTCCGTAACGGACTGTATCCCCTTAAACTGTGAGCCCAACAAGCCCTTCCTCCTTGAAGCCGCTTCTGGTTGGGTTTTGATGATGGTAATGAAAAAATAACTACTGCATCCTCCAGCACCCATGAGCATACAGTGCAGCCCCAGGGGGCACTGGATGCATCTTTCCAGCTAGACTAGCAGGGACACAGTAACAAGGCAATGGCCAGAAACATTTGCTTCTCCTAGACTTTTGCCCATGGGCCCACAGAAGGAGTAAGTGGCTTCATACAGCACCAGAGACCCAACAAGACTCCAGGCTGAGGACACACAGTAATGGCATGGGCAGAGGCAACACCACCAAACCCTCCATCTAGGAAGGACACAGTGTGGACCTAGCACCAGTCTAGATGCAATTACAACTGCTGTCCACCATGAACCCTCCTCCCTAGCACATGAAACACCTATTGCTGACTGTGCCCTTTGCATTTTCTGATGCCTCATTCAATAGTCTCAATGATTCCTTGACTCCATGGTCCATTTTATCAATGGGACAGCACCGATGCAAGTGTGGCGAGCAAGCAGCCTAACCCAGATTCTGTCTGACCCAGAAGCCCGGTCAGTCACCTCATTTGAAACAGAGACTTTTGTATATCTGGTGGCTAGAACAGCGTCTGGCCCTGAATACCTGCTGAAACATCACTGCGGGCCGTTCCTGTTTAGGCAGAGCCCACACTTCACAGCAGCTTAACACAACGGAAGAATGTAGCAAGTGATCAGGCTCCGTAAAGCTTCGACCAAGCCGCTCTACGGAGTGAACCTCAGCTGTGAGCTCTTCAAAGGCACAAACCCAGTCAGATCCTTGGCTTCCCCTCTGGGTGTGCCGTGTGTCACCCCTGCTCTGCGTTCGACTGTGGCTGTGTGAGACACTTAGTCATGTCTGCTCTCCATTCAGGTATGTGTTACCCTGGCTCCCTCTCAATGACGGGCACATGATAAGCAAACAGTAGCTACCATTGCAGGAGATGCCACGGATGGGCAGCTTGGAGGCTGTTAGACCTGGCAGGAACAAGACTCTGAAGCCAGCCAGTAGCCCCATGACTCATCTCCCTGAGGGTCTCTGCATGGAGTCAACAGCAGGGATGGCCCTGGCTCAGCACCTTCAGCCTAGACCCTATTCAGTCAGACCCTCAATATGGTCCTCAGTCATTTGAAATGTGGAAATTTTATCCCAAACAGAAGAAAGTGCTCTGGAAAAAAAAAATTACGTTTTGCCTTTCAAATGAGCAAAGATTTTCAGAACTATGAAAGCAAACAAATTAGGGTAGAAGATCCTCAAATAATCACATAAACTCCAATTTCCTATGTTTTAACATAAACATCAAAATAATAAACTTGGGCATGTTTGGGGAGGGGGGGAAAATCTACAGCCTGACACTGTTGCTTCCTTTCTAAGCCGAAACCTAAATGACTAAATTGGCAGTTTATTAACAGGGAAATTATGCTAAGTAGCTTCGTGTTGATGTCAAGAATTTTATGCTGCGAGTTATGGCGCAATACCCTGAGTGCCTCATTTGCATTTTCTCATTTAGAGAGAACAATGGCTGCAAATGAGTGCAGCATGTTCACATTGCACACCCAAGAACATTAGCTCCAGACCCGATGATTACTGTTTCGCTTCCTTATGCCCCAGCACGGACTCGGGAGACTGGGGCAGATGAATACCACTTCGGCAGGTATGCAGGGGTCCGGGGCCAGAGCTCTTCAGCTTTGCAGAGAACTTGCCCTCACAGCCCATGAGACCTCTGCATGGCTTGCTTTTGTTCAATGAGAACTGGTAGGTGTGAGACCAATAAAGAAATACCTATCCTGGCTGACATCAGGGAAGGTCGTGTGACATTGGCCCCACCCACATGACATTCTGAAATAGTCACAAGGAAGACCCTTGTGGAGCCTGTTAAGCTGGGCAGGTCTGCTTTCCCAACTCCACCCCTGTAACTGCTTGCTTCCAGTCTGTTTTGTTCACCTGGTGTTCACTAAAAATCCAAGTAGATTGACCATTCACCATCTGCCTCGTCCTCTGCTATGTGGGGGATCCTATTCTTTATAAGATACCTGGTCTTGGGCATTTTGTTAGGGGGAGAGTAAATGGATGAAGACAGCTCTAAATGCATGCACAGTTAGTCAGACCAGGGGCCGTGCAGATGATCACTAGAAGCAGAAGAAAGCTTGGGGCAGACTCTTAATTTCTGGGCTGGGGAAAGAATTCTAAGGCAGGCTATGAAGCAATATCTGAAACAGTGTGGCTACATACAAGCAAATGCTGGGTGGAATGAGGTGATAAATCTTGATTGTTAATTTAATTGCATTTGGAGTCACGGGGAGATACACCTCTAGGTGTGTCTGTGGAGGTTCATCCAGAGCCATTTAAATGAAGAGGGAAGACCCACTCAGTGTGGGTTCCACCATCCCACAGGCTGGAGTCCCAGACCAAACAAAGAAGTGACATGGGTACCTGCAGTTCATCCCTGCGTCCTGATAGCAGACTGGACACAACCATCGATGGCCCGCTCCTGCCACCAGGCACTTTCCTTGATGATGGACGTATCCACAAACTGTGATCAAAGACACACCTTTTCTTCCTTAAGTTTCTTTTATAGAAGACTTGGTCACAATGAGAAAAGCAGCTAATTTGTATCTGCTACGATTTGAATGTATCCTTCAGACATTCATGTCTTAAAAACTTAATCCCTCCAGCCCTCCTTCAGCAACTCAACACCAGCATCTACATCATCACCAGCCACCAAATGCAACACATTTCCACTGTCTCCATGAGTCATGTACCTTTTATAAAAGCCCAGGTCATCTCTCTCTCTCCTCTCTGTCTCTATGTCTCTGTCTCTGTCTCTGTCTCTGTCTCTGTGTCTGTGTCTCTGTCTGTCTCTCTGTCTGTCTCTCTCTGTCTCTCTCTGTCTCTGTCTCTGTCTTTCTCTCTCTGTCTCTCTCTGTCTTTCTCTCTCTGTCTCTCTCTGTTTCTCTCTCTCTCTCTCTCTCTCTCTCTCTCTCTCTCTCTCTCTCTCTCTCTCACTGTCCTATCCCCTCTCAGAAGCGGCCTTTTGCCCCCCATAAATCTCTTGCGTGAGAAGAAAAAAACAGCAACTTAATCCCACATTCCTCTATTAATGGTACTTGGAGATGGGTGTCTAGGGAGGGAATTAAGATAGACGAGGTCATGAGGGTGGAGCTCCAGTGTCATTGATGGCTAAATTAATGGAAGAGAGAGCAGCAGAGCCAGTACTCACCATCCTCTGCCCTGTTACAAAGCAGCAAGAAAACTCTTACCAGATGCCAATACCATGCTTCTGAACTTCCCAGCTTCTAGAACCATGAGTCAAATAACCGTCTATTCTTTATAAGGTCCTGGTCTTAGGCATTTTGTTATAGTAAAGGAAAATGGACCAAGACAGTATCTAAATGGTTATTCAGTTAATCAGGCCAAGGACCATAGATGGATCACTGGAAGAAGTAACTCTTAACCAAATATCTAAGAATGTGGGTGAGTTTAGGTTCACCCAACAAGGAAACGGAAGGCATCCCAGAAGGAGGGCTTTGTGTAAGCCAAAGTGTGTACACAAATAAGTATTACATCCACATGACCCATCAGGAAAACAGATTCATTTCACGCAAGGCACATTTTCCCAAAAGCCTCAGGCCCTCTGTAGACATGGGTGTCCAGCTGTAACAGAACCTAATCTGTGTGGCAGAAATGGTGTTGCACATTCACCAAATCTCACCTGGCAGCCCTCATTTTCTGGGAATGTGAAGAACTATAGTAGCAGCCATAGAACTAATTCTGTGTGAAAGATACACGTCCGCCATGTCATCACACCCAATCGGGAGGGATGTTTGTTACCACCAAAGAATCTACTTTATACTGACTGATACATTGGCAAAGTCACATGCATTCCTTAAATCTTGACTTCATATATTTATACTATTATTCAAGAAGTGTCGCACCAGAGTCTATTGTGTGCCAGACACTGCACATGGCACTAGGGACCCAGGATCTAACTGAGCTTGGTGCTCAAGTGGCAGCTCAACTCTGAATATTCACTTGATTATAAGAATCATAAAATGAAACTTCATTTTTTTTAAAGTGGGCACTTTAGATATAGCACTTTTTAAGTGACTAAATTGGACAGCATCCTCCAAACTAGTGTCTTATCCCTTCTAAGCATCTATCCCTTGCCCAATGGCCTGTTGGACTTTTGTCAACTCCTGGTCTCTGAAAAATCCCAAACCAGAGTGACCCATTCACCTCTCTCTCACAAATGGTTTCCTGAGGTTCCTGTCTACAAGGCAAGCTCTGGAAGTTCATGATCACAGAAATAACTCAACTAGAAACATCCAAACATCTAACACTAGGTGAATGGATAAGCACATTATGGTACATCCAAACAGTGGAGTACTGCTTAGCCATAAGAAGGCCCTTACAACTTCTAGGGCCCTAACTATAGGATTCCAAACGAAGCCGGTAGTGAAAATATGAATTTTTCCTTCAGACTGATTCTACTATTCCATTAGGACAACACAAACATGTTATTAATGCACTCTGTACAATTTGAGGTTTTGGATTAACTTTTGAGGTATAACTTATATATCATGCCTATTTTACCAAATATTTTAATGAGTTTTGACAAATTTGTACACTTATGTAGCTACCAAACCCAGTAAAAAATATAAGAAGTTTCTACTACAGAGGAAATTTTCCTAATGCCTCATCCCACTCAATCCCCTAGATTAACACCCATCTGTTTTCTATGACCCAACATTAGACTTTACTTTTCCTAACATTTCAAGTAAGTTAGACAACATTATGTGTATTATTTTATGCCTGGCTTCTTTCATTCAGCGTGTCTTTTAGTGTCATCCATGCCATCATACACCAACAATTTAGTCTGGGTTTTGTTTGTTTTTTTGAGACAGGTTCTCAGTCTATAGTGCTGGCTGGTCCAGAACTCACTCTGTAGACCACGCTGGCCTTAAACTCAGAGATCCACCTGCCTCTGCCTCTCAAGTGCTGGGATTAAAGGGGTTGCACCACCATAACCAGCCAATTCAATCTGTTTTATTGACAAGTCGTATTTCATTGTATGGACGTAACACAGTTTGTTTATCTATGCTAATGGATATTTATATTGTTTCTAGTTCTTAACGATTATAAATTAAACATTAACATGTAAGTTTTGATGTTAATATTCCTTCCTTGGAGAGACATAAAGAACTTCTACCCCTCTTCCCAAGATCCTGATTACACAGCAAGGTACAATTCCACCAAAGCTCACTCTGGGGAACTGCTGAGTTTATTGGGTTTATTTACAGAGTATAGGTGAGGGGTCACTTACAGGAGCATGAATTCTCACCTCCCCCAAAGGCCACACAGGAAAGTCTTTCCCAAGCAGGTAGGATGGTTTTCCCATAGCCTAATAAGTGGCGGCCCCTCCCCTAGTCCTTCCCTGCCTATAACATCCAGCTTCTCCCCAAGACCCCAAGGTCAGATGCAATTAGAAGAGAATTGCATACATCAGTTGAGATAGAAGACTGAATTCTCAGGTGTGGATCCCATGACCCTCTCCATCCTCTCCTTCTATGAGGGAAGGTCACCAGCCAACTGCACAGGCTGGGGTGATCTTTTGCAAGCAGATCCAGCAGAGCTCCTGAAGGTGGTGGCAGTATGGCCTGGAGAAGAGCCTATGCAACAATGATTTCATGTCACTTAGATAAGTAATCAGGAAAGAAAAACTGATGGGCTGTTTTTGAAATGTTTTATCAAATTTACCAAACTGGGTCACAGTGTATTTAGTGTGGCCCATTCCCACCATGAAGGCATGACCCTTCTGTTACTCCACACTTTCTCCATAGTGGGTATTTCTTAAACTGTAGCCTGTCTAGTAAATGTGAAGTATGGCTCCCTGTGGTATTAGCTTACATTTCCTGATGACTAATAATGTTGGCCCTTTTCTTAGATACTCATTGTCCATTCGTATATTTTCTTGTATGTAAAGTATCTATTCAAACCTTCTGCCCAATTTGTTGACTGTTTATTTGTATGGGTGAGTCACATTATGGGTACGAGATCTTTGCCAGAAATATATATTGAAAATATTTTCTCTCAATCTGTCATTTGTTCATTTCATCCACGGCATCTTAAAAAGAATGGATGCTTTTTTATTCTTGATGAAGTCAAACTTATTGATTTTTAGGTTTATCTTTAATTATGTGCATGTAGGGGTGTGCATCTGCATGAAGGTGTCCCCAGAAAGCCAGAAGAGGATGTCAGACACTCTAAAGCAAGTCACAGGCAGCTGTCAGTCACTCAACACAGGTGCTGGGAACAGAGTTCTGACCTCTGTAAGAGCAGCACACACCCTTCAGCTCTGCGTCAACTCCATCCCTGAATTCACTGATTGTTGCCTTTCCTTGATTTATGCTTTTGGAGTTCCGGATTCCTAGACTAGGAATCTCTGCCCATCCTGAGGTCTGGATGACCGTCTCACATTAGATAGTTTTTCCTGGGGGGTTTCTAGTTTTTAGCATTTATATTTGGTTTGGTCTCATGGGCTTTTTGATGCTGTGACAAAAACACTCTGACCATAAGCAACTTGGGAAGGAAAGGGTTTATTTGGTTCATACTTCCAGATCACAGCCCATCTTTGATGGAAGTCAGGGCAGGACCTTAAAGAGAAACTTGATGTAGAAACCATGGAGGAAAGCTGGGTTACTTGCAATCTCAGGCTCAACTAAATTTCTTATACAACCCAGGACCACCTGCCTAGGGATGGTACCACCCATAGTGGGCTGAGCCCCCCTATATCAATTAACAATCAAGACAATGCCCAGACATGTCTACAGGCCAATCTGATCCAGTCATGGACTTGTGACCCAGTTTAATCTTGGTGTATGAAGTAAAGATTGGGTCTCTTATTTCTCCATATGAGCACCCAGCTGCTCCAGTACCATTTGTTGAAAAGATTATCCTTTCTCCATCAAATTACCTTGGCACCATAGTTGAAAATCAATTGACCACATATGTGAGGGTCTGTTTCTGGACTTGGCTTCACTCTGGTCATCTCTGTGCCTCTGTTTGTGCCCGTGTCTGATTGTCCTGCCCACAGCAGCTGTAGAGCAAGTCCTCAGACCAGTAGAAAACCCCTCCCACATGCTTTCCTCTTAAATTGTTTTTAGCTATTCTTTGCCCTTCCTGTTTTATATAAAATTTCAAATACCATTTTAAAAGATATTTGCAAGTGCCGTAAATTTCATTGTGTTGACTTTGCCAGGAAAATAAAAAAGCTTACACTAGATCCAGAGATGAAAACTTCGATGCAAACTGGAGGTTGGTTAGCTCTGTGCAGTGATGGGGAAAATGGCCTATTACCGAGACACGGCGTTACCCTGTCAGTGAATGACGGTTCACACAGAGCTGTGATCACCAGGAGCCTCCCACTCCTTGGATCTGCGGTTTGTTTTGTTTGGGAGAGGAATATCTTTTAGACACACATGTCATGATTTTTGAATTGTTAATTGAAAAGACAATCAACCTTCAAAAAGCCTGCCTTTACCTCTCTGTCTTTTACCAGATCCTGGCTCCTAGCTTGGGTGCCCAGTTGGAGTCTTTTCAGCTCCAGGTACAGAGGCCTAGACTACACATTGTGACCTGCAGGGATGTACTGAGTGGTAATACAGCACTACAATAGACATGAAGATGAAGGAAGACAAAGCTCTATGCCAATGGCAAGAGCTGTAATAACATCTCCCTGAAACATAAGGGAAGAGATGTATGCGTAAGACCAAAGCTACCTTTGGGACTCCAAAACCACAGACAATTATGGTAACTTACCATGCACTGGCATCAGATAGACATCTGTATTAGTCAGGGCTCTCTGGAGTCACAGAACTTAGGAGATGAAGAGATAGAGAGATATAGATAGATAGATAGATAGATAGATAGATAGATAGATAGATAGATAGATAGATTGGATAGATGTTATATATATTCATATATATTCATTCCATATGCATATATGGAATGTACTGGAATGGTTTACAGGCAGCAGTCCGACTAATCCAACAATGGCTGCTGTGAATGGAAAGTCCAAGAATCTAGTAGTTGCTCTGTCCCACAAGGCCGGGTGTCTCAGCTGGTCTGCTGTATTTGCTGGAATCCCAAAGAAGTAGGCTCCAATGCCAGTGAAGGAACGATGTGCTGGCAAGGTGAGGGCAAGCAGATGAAGACCAAACACACCCTATTCCTTCTTCCATTGTCCTTATATGGGCCTCCAACAGGAAGTGTGGCCCAGATTAAAAGTATGTGCCATCCCACCTCAAGATCTGGATCAAAAACCTGTGTCTTCCAGCCTCAAGATCCAGATAAAAAACATGTTGTCTTCTTGCCTCAAGATCCAGATTATAGGTGTGCCCTCCATTTCTGTACTGTAGCTCATTCCAGATATAGTCAAGTTGACAACCAAGAATAGCCATCACAACATCCACTTATTGACACTGAGGATAAGTGCCCAGTTTGAGAAAAACAAAATGATCAAGACTTTTGCTAGCACTCACAATCCTTGAGATGAAACTTTAAAGAATAACTGCCCCTTCTCATCATCCTCCAACCTCAATCCTGTTCTGAAACCCAACGTCCAGATCAAGCCAGCTAAGTACCATGTTATCACCAGGAGGTCCTGTCTGCACCCTCCTTCTCCAGGGTGCAGAATGATTCTGCTCACTGTTGGGTCAACAAGTGACACAGGGAAACTAATGCTGTAGGCACCACGGGGAACCAAAGGCCACGTGAGCAAGGCAGTGTCCTTACACCTGACTCCAGGCTTGAGGGAGCCAGGTTACAATAATTGAATGATCCATCTCAACCATGCCACTCATCAAGACTTTCCAGTGACCTGACAGGCTCTGGGTGTACCTAGTACTGGGGAATGCTACCCAGAGCCCAGAACAGTCTCTGCAAATGTTCCTTTATTTATTTATTTTTCATTTGGATAGGAGGTAGTATCCACTTATCTATTTATGTGTGCGGGGGAGCCAGAGGTTGACTTAAGATATCGTCTTCCATCTCTCCTCACCTTAACTATTCAGATAGGGTCTCTCTGTGTTCTAGTGTCATTTCTTGTTGCTGTGATAAAATATCCTGGCAACAAGCAACTTAAGGAAGGAGGGATTTATTGTAGCTCACAATTCCAGGTTATAGTCCATTAATGTGGGTAACTCAAAGTGACAGGAGCTTGAGATAGCTGGTCACATCAAATGCAGTTAAGAACATAGAGAAATAAACTCACAGATGCTTGCTTATGCTCAGCTCAGTTTCTCTTCTCTTACACAGTTCAGAGCCACCTGCCTAGGGAATGGTGCTGCCCTTGGTGGCTGGGTTTTCATACATCAGTTAACTTCAGGCAAGCGCCCACAAGCTCATGCAATGTAGGCAATCCCTTATTGAGACTCTCTTCCCAGGTAATCCTAGGTTGTGTCAAGTTGACAACGAAAACTAGTCATCTGAACTAATGAAATATAGTCAAAACTGAACCTGGGACTCTCTGTCCTCCCCAAAACTGGAGTTATCGCTACGTGATATCACACCTGGCTTTTACGTGGGGTCTGGGGATCTGAACTCAGTTCCTCATGTGTTCACTACAAGCACTTTACCCACTAAACCATCTTCACAGCCTTGCAAATGTTCTTTTTGCCAAGACGGTCCTGAAGCTGACATGTCCCCTTCCCTAGGCATGGGAAGCTTCTCTATCCACGGCCTTCTTGGGGAGCTTTACCTTACACGGCAAAGTCATCCTCACGCTCCTCCAGAAAATGCTGCTGTGACTGAAATCATGCCAGCATCATGTGCCACCACTAAAGAGCAGGGGAAGATTCGAAAGGTTGTCTTTTGTGGTTCTAGGGGGCATTTCTTTCAAAGGATCCTTTCACTTGTGAGATTTCACATACCTGGGCTACATACGCTAAAATGAGGGAAAAAATAGACTCAGGAGGGTGGTACCACTGGTTCCTTGGGTAGAAAGAAGATCCCAGCTGGATAAGACTCCTTCAGCTTCAAAAGAGTATGAAGAGATTCTATTTGTAAAAACCCGACTTCAAATAATGAAAATAAGACCAGTTTGAACAAATTCTTTCTTCTGTTGAATGAAATTAAGAGAGGCACATCTCCCATTCACACGCCAGATGAAGCACGGCTTCAAACAGAAGAAACTCCGTTCTGTTCAAAGTCTCGAGCCGCCCATGTTATGGTTTGAATTATTCCCCAAGCCGCAAATTGAAGCCAGTGGCTCGTCTGCATGTTAACTGCGCATCCCAAAGCCAGGTGGCGAGTGGGGAAGCATGGCTTTCTTCTCAGTCATGTCTCCGCATTGTGTCAGCCTCGTCCCACTTCCAGCAGTAACTAGACCCCAGACAAAGAGACGATGTGGAAACCTGAAGAGCCATCAGCTTTCCGAAGTCGCAGGAGAGAAACTAATGGGAAAGTTCCAGCAGGCAGCACACTCGGCAACAACAAACGGCACAGCAGGGACCGGAAGGAGAGCTAGCTTGACCCCAGCAGAAGCCGGAATGAAGATGGCGACTTCCTAAGGGGTGAAGGAACTGTAGCAGACAATCCAGAACACGGCTTTAAAACCATAACCAAGGGCTGGGGAAATAACTCATTGGTTAAGGCGACTGTCTCACAAGCGTGAGGACCTGAGTTCCCCCACACACACTCTGGACCCACACACACACACAAAAAAAAAAAAATCCATTTAGGGAACATACTTGTAACCCAACACTGGGAAGTAGAAAAACTCAGACCACTAGAGCTCACTGACCAGCTAGCCCGGCCAAAATGGTCAGCCCCAGGTCCCATTGAAAGACCCTGCCTCTAAAAACAAGGTGGACAGTTTGGGATGATGAGGCTGACTTCTGACCTCCCTGTGTGCACACATGTGTACATGCACATGTACCTACATACCCTCCATGTGCACAGATACACACCTGGGCATGCCCATATACGTACGTACACACATACACACACACACACACACACAAACCATAACCATTTCTTCTGCTGTGGACTTAGCTGTTCAGTCAGTGCCTTCTGCAAGCTGCAGGAGATGATCTGCTTCCCACTGGCAGACCTGGGGATCAGTCATGACAGGCTATGGTGTACGAATCTAGCTGAGAAGGGACAGTCCCTTCCAGAGTTCCAAGACTACGGAGTAGAACTAGGCGTCCCCTAGGGACAGATGAGTAAAGACCCGGCTGATATCATAGCTGCTAAGGCCAGTCAGAAGACTAAGAAGCTGGTCATACTTCTCCCTGACCCCCACCCTAGCCACCAGCCCCAGCCCCAGGAACCATTCTCCACTTTAAAAAGAGCAGGTCAATATGAATCCAATTCAAAGAACTGAGACGTGGCACCATGGCTGGAACAAGAGGCTGGAGCATCCCAGGACCCACCAGTATTGAGGAAGTCAAAGACTAGCCATCCGTGGCCCAGAGGAGCCCCCGGCAGCTGTGAAAGCCCCGTTAGACACGAGTCTGGTGGAGATGAAGAGGAAGACAATAGGAAGGTCCAGGCAGGCTTTGTGGCTCTTATGCACATGAGAGTAGGGAGGTAAAAAGGGCCGAGATGAGGGTGGCAGATAGCTCAGCTCTGGAACCTTGTCACAGCCTGACTCAGGGTAAGGAGAGGGCCTCAGAGGAGACGGTGTCCCATCCGGACCTCCCAGTCACTATGAAGATTTGCGCTGTGCTCAGTCCATGAGTAGGTATCAGAGACAGAAGAGGGGCCAAGATGAGGTTCCTCACTAACATCCAGCAGAGCGTGAGTGTTCTACAGACCACTGGTATGTATTTAAATGCCCACTATGGCTCAAAAAGCCTGTGGAGGGAAAAACCCAGGCTTCAGTTCTGAGCTCAAAGGCTTGTGCACCTCAACTGGGGCAGCTATCTCCAAAACCTCCCCAAGGGGACTCGCACAGCCGTAAGACTCAGACATCAGGTTGTGTTGAGAATAAGATAGTCCCAGTTTCATCTCTGGAAGCAGATCTCTGCGCTCCCTAAGGGAGATGCCTCCAGAGTGAAAGCCCAGGATGGGATGGCAGGTCAGTGATGAGAACAGGCTCTCTTGTGTCCCTGAAGAAAACTCATTGCTCAAAGGAGGCCAGGCACACAACAGTCATTTGGCATTTCCTTATGGGAATGGCACCATGGTATGAAGTGACTTAGAAACACAGTGGCCTGTGACCAGATGACCACTGGTGGAAACCGTAATAATAAGAGGTGGGGAGGGAGAGGGCGTTTGACAAGCAGTGTGTTTCAGAAGCAAGAACAGAAGGAGAGTGTGCAAAGGACAAAGAGAACAGGAAGCCATGAGGACAGAGATTCCCTCAGAGACACAGAGAAAGACAAAAGGACAAAAGGCTTCTTGGAAAGAGCAGGAATCAAAATGGCTCAGGAGCTGCCCTGAGGCTGCTTATGACCAACCTTCTTGGGGCTCAGCCCCCAGGACAGCTGCATTCTCTCTTCCAAGTCCAGGGGTCTGTCATCCCTCTTAGGCATGTGCAAGAGCCATGAGCAACAGATCCTGGAGCTTAACAAGGAAGGTCCACAAAAGACAACAGGGGTGCCCTTTCCAGGCAAAGGAAAGGAGATGATGCATATCGCCTATGGTTGAGCATGAGCTGTCCTCCATAGGCTCATACACATGAACACTTGGACCCCAGATGGTGGCACTGTTTAGGAAGGTTGTAAACATTTAGAACAGTGTTTCTCAACCTGTGGGTCATGACGTCTCTGGAGGGGTCAAACAACCCTCTTACAGGGGTCACATATCAGATATCCTGCACATTGGATATTTACATCACGATTCATAACAGTAGCAAAATTACAAGTTATGAAGTAGCAATGAAAATAATTTTATGGTTGGGGGTCACCACAACATGGGGAACTTTATTAAAGGGTCACAGCATTAGGGATGTTGAGAGCCACTGATGTAGAAGGTGGAAACATGGAGGATGTGGGTCACTGCAGGGATGCCTCCAGGTACAGTAACCCCGCCCCATTTCCCATTCCATCTCTGCTTCCTGACTGCAGAAGCGACATGACCAGCTGCCTCCTGCTATACCAACCATCCCTGCCACGATGGACTATGGTAACCTTTGACCATAAGCCAGAATAAGCCTCAAATGCTTTAAGTGGCTTCTTGTCAAGTGTTTCGTCAAGGCAACAAGTGACTAATACAGCATCTATGATCAAGAACATACCACAGGCAGCTCCTTGGCTGCCTGGCACTTATATGCCTATAAATGAAGATCAGTTAGTGTGGATACACACACACACACACACACACACACACACACACACACACAGACACACACACACACACACACACACACACACACACACACACTACCCAGACAGCAGTGTAAGTTAAGGGCTTTGAAGCCAGAGAATCAAGGTTTGGATCCCGACTTGATTAGTCCACAACCTTGGGAGAGTCATTTAAACTTTATATAACTGTTCCTGCATCTGTAGAACAAGGACAACATCCCCATTAAGAGCCTGGAGAGGATTAAAGAAACAATGCGTCCAAGCGGGCTTAGCACAATGCCTGGCGCCCAGTAAGCGTCCCCTAAGTGTTGCTTGCAGAGATTTCCCACACATGCTTCACATAAACCTACAGCTAACATTAGCAGCTCAACTCTTCCCCAAAGGAAACGGCCCTGAGTCATTTCTAGTTCCTGCACCCAACTTCAGATTCAAGATCCCCGGGGAAAGAGTCATCCCTCCCCCGACAATATTCCACCACCTACAGGCTAAATGGTAAATTTACCTGCCACCAACATGCCCTACTAAATGAGGGAAGGAGAGAAACAGAGGAAGGAGATCTTCAAGAGGGGCGGGGGGGGGGGGGGATCTGCAACACATGAAGAAGAGAGGTCCAGCCTCGGTGGTGTCTTATTCCCCAGTCTGTGGGCAACCCGTAGCCACTCCAGGCATCCTAGGTCCACTGAATGGAGGGAGAGGAGAAGAGGTGGTATGATGGAGACTCCCAGCCTGGGCCTGCATGGTGGCCCTGAGGAAGATGGCCGTGCACTCAGGGACCCCACTGTTCCTAGTGCTTCTACTTGGGTGGAATTGGAGGACTCCTGCGTAGCACCTAATCACTCCCTGCACATTGTCAGGGCCACCCCCACAGATTCTTTATCGCCTCTCTGTATCCCTAGTGCTGTTCCTGTGAGAGAGTAAGAAACTTCTAGAAAGCCCATGCCCCTACCAGTTCTGTCCCTCCCCCCACTGGATAGCCAACAGCAAAGACCACTCCCTCCTCCATGCCGTTCGCTCCTTTTGCACACTGAGCTTCTGGGGTCCCGCTTGTCGGCTTTGCCTCAGCCTCTCACTCCTGCTGTCTGCCCAGCTTGAGTCCGCCCTGCACCACCAGGCTCCTTTCTCCTCTTCATGTTCAGCCCAGGCCTGCAGCAGAGACCCGGAGCTCACTGCTCCCACCTCCAGTCAGATAACTCTGAAGGAGGGGGCCCACACACAGCAGCCCTGAATAAAGGCCAGACCCAGCTGTTTTCTGAATGATTGATGATGATGGCTTTGACTTCTCAGTGTGTATCACTGCTTCTAACTCACCACACGGCCCCTTGGTTGCCCAGCTTTTCTGTGCTCAAGTCCTTCATTACACTCTTCCCTGGGCAGTCCAAGCTCTAGCCACAAACGAGCGTGTACCTGGGCATGTGGGAAGTCCTCAAACATTTGTTGTATTAACAAATGAGTGCATGGATGAAGGATGTCTACATCAGGATACACACACTTCCTCCCTCCTTCATAACACATGGTCCCAGAGTGTGCACACTTATTACAAGCTTCCTAATTAGATGTCCTTGGAGTTTTCTCTTTGAAGAGTCCATACTCTGAACTATGAGTTGTCTGAAGTGTCTTTGTTGCTGTGTGTTTCCTTATTAGCAAGTCTTGGGCCCCAACCTCGTTCTCCATCTGTGAAGGGCACAGAGAAAGGGGTGGGCTGAGCTGCTCCTGTCTCCCCCTGTGCCCTGAACACTTCTGTGATCTACTGCCTGAGGACAGGTCACAGATAGGGCTGATTCTACGGACTGGAGCAGATGCTGCATGCTCTCCTCTGCCTGCCAGCCCCACCATGCTCAGCCATGGTGGTGGAGATGAAGGGTGCTGCCCTTCACATCCAAAGGAATTCTGTTGCTTCATGAAGTGATGAGTCAGACCCTGCTGTTGTCCTGCGGCTGCCCCTCGCCTGGTAACTCCTTTCTGCACGAGAAGGTACTGCACTTATCCATAAAAAGATAAAGCACTCAAGTGAGCCTGGAGGAAGAGAAAGGACTTTAAGATGGGAGTGGGAGGTCACACGTGGCCAGCAAGAAGGCACTGGAGTGGTAAGCATGACAGACACAAGCCAAGGAGGCCACCTCTAAGCCACAGCTGTAGATCATCACATGGCAAGCCACTTCGCTATGTTATTTTACTTTTATTGAGTAGTCTATAATTGTATGAGCCTTGCTTCACCATGAAACTAGGCCCAACAAGTGGGCTCTGGGCACTAAGTGGCAGAGAAGGTACAAAATCAAGCCCATCTCCAGTCAAAAATGGTAGTTCTGAACAGTTGGGTCTTTGTAAAAATTGTCATGTGTCCCTTCCCCCACTGGAGGAAAGGCCAAATCCAAGCTCTACCCATCCTGGCAAGAGAATTCCTGAGAAGGGCAGAAAGGAGGCCTTCGGTGCTTTCAACACCATTAAAGCAGCCACCCCACAGTGGAACCTGGGGCTTTCTGAGTTTTCAAGCACCTGAAGTAAGGACAAAAGCCCTTGGGAGGAACATTTACTGAACACCAGCCATGGACCAGATGCTGTGCTAAACCCTCTGTATATGTTATCTCCAAATTTAACACCCCATCCTGCTGTGAGGGAGTGTGACAGTTTTAACTGTCAACTTGACACAACCTGGAAAGAGGGTCTCAATGAGGTACTATCTAGATTGGGTTGGCCTGTGGGCATGTCTATGGGGATTGTCTTGATTGAGGTGGGAAGACTCACCTACTTTGGGTGGCACCATTCCCTAGGGCAGGGCTCTGGAAGAGGTGAGCTGAGCACAGCATGCATGCATTCTTCATCCTGTTCCTGATTATGGATGCAATGTGGCTAGCTCCCTCCAGTTTCTGCTTCTGTTACAACTCTGCTGTGACTGGCTGTAGAGCTGAAATAAACTACCCCTTCCCTAAGTAGTTTTTTGTGAGGGTAATTTATCATAGCAACGGAAATGAAGCCAGAATAGGAAGGGGCAGTGATTAGCCCCATTATAGAGGCCCTAAGAGTGCTCTGAAGAGCAGTGGCTAGTCATGAATAGAACTGAGATTTGCACCAGCATCTAAGCAATATCACTGTCAAAATGTGGATGAGAGTCATTTCAATCTGTTTGCACCAGAACTCAACACATCTCTGGACCCGAAGGGAGGGGGAGGCAGTCTCTCCCAGAAGCACCTGCCCGAAGGCTGTCTCTACCCTGTATCTAATCCATTAAGCAACCAGACTCATTTTGTTAATGCCTCACTCTTGATATTAAGATCCTTGTGTCACTCAAGCCCTGGCCCCGATGGTGTGTCAACCCAACCCATTCCCCGCCTCCAGCCCCACTACAGGCCATGTGATGCTCACCTGCTGATTGAAATAATGCAATTAAGGGGTATAGAAAATCCATTCTGCGTAGTGCCATCTGCACGCACGTCTGACAGCTAATTTGATTGGTGCTCTGTAATCAATAAAGCACTCATGCAGTAGCCGGGTAATTCACCTCGATTTTTTTTTCCTATACTGTTTATGAGTGAAAAACACTCCCTGCTCTGCTCCTGCCAGCACCTAGGGTCAGGTAGTGGGGCTCTAGGAAAACGAGCACATGAAATACAGACAAAACTCAGGATGTGTCCATCCTGGGTCCAGGAGGTTGGTGCCTGCTTTGGATGGATGGGTGGTGCTCTTTGGGGCTAGAAAATGATAGTCCCACAGTCCAGCCTAGAAAGGTAGATGGCACCAAGCAGTCTCCATCACGGAAAGTGTCTGCATCCTAATCCTTCTATCGCATTGAAGGGTTTGGAAACCAGCTTCTGGGTGAATGGATAGATAGAAGGGTGGACAGACAGGTGAATGGGCAGATTACTAAGTATTCTACAAGAGTATGAACTAGCAAGAAAGTTAACAGAGAAATAAAGGAAAAAGTAAAGGTTAATCTCTTTTGTTAACTAGGTGAGATCCAAAGATAACCTGGGAGATGGGTCTCTGGGCATGCCTGTGACAAGTTAACTTGATTAGGTTAATCGAAGTAAGAAGACACTCCCAGCATGGGTGGCACCATTCCCCAGGCTGAGATCTTGAATTGTGTGAGACGGAAAAAGCGGTCTGCACGCCAGCAAGCACCCATTGCTGTTTCCTGGTTGTGGATGTGATGTAGTTGTGGATGTGACTGGTTGTGGATGATGTGATGTGACTAGCCACTTCAAGCTCCTGCCACCTTTGACTTCCTCACCACACTGGACAGTTGCCCGGAACTGTGAGTCAAGTTAAACCTTTTCTCCCCTGAGTTGCTTTGGTGAAGTCTGGTGTTGCAGCAATAAGAAAAATAAGGCAGGTGTTGAGGCAAAGGCTAGAGGGGATGGGAGAGGACCCTCCAGAACAGCCGGCTAGAGAAGCCTGTGCTGGTAACACGGGTCTGATGGAAACTGGCCATCAATCTTAGGTCTGACTCCCCGAAAGCAGAACCAAAGGCAGGGTTGGGTTTTGTGTGTTGTTTGTTGTTGTTGTTGTCGCTGTTGTTGTAGTTTGAGCAAGCATTCTCTAGAGAAAGGATATGGGGGAGAGGAATGGGTAGGAGGAGGTAGAAAGCAAGGAAGCAGCCACAGCTGGAGTCTGGACCCTTCCTCCCTCTGCAGCATCCTCTGAAGCATAAGCTGCCCCATCGCTGAGCTGAGATGTCTAGCCTCCTGAACTCCCTGGTTAGCGGCTGGATCTGGATCACCCCCTCTCACCAGGGGCAAGAAAGTGGCAATACTCCCTGGGCAACGTCAGTCCCATTTGTCACAAGGCAATGCCTGGAGACCTGCAGCAGCCTCAGAGCCACAGGATAGGGGGTCAAGAGAGGCCCCCACAGCATCCGCCTCATCACATCTGAACAGTAGTGCCCTCTGACCTCTGCCTGGTCCACTTAGCAAAAAAGTGTCTTCTTGATCTAAATACAGGTACAGACACAGTCAGTTCACCTGATGCTTGGCCCACGTGATACAGAAAAACAAGCAGGGCTGCACTGTGGGGTGTGCTAAGGAGAAGAACATCAGATATAGGCATACCCAGCTACTGTCAGAAGTGTCACCTCATGATTCCCCAAGTCCCAGTTTCCCAACACATCATGGACACCTGCTGAGCACAGCCACTTGCTACTTCAAGGCAGATGTATACAGAGAGAAGAAAAATCTATATTCCCCCAACTACAGAGGGATGATATATAAGGCAACAAAAGCTCTTTTCAAGGTTGGTGACAGGGACACAGAGAGGGGAAATGGGATCTCAGAAGCACAGCCACTGAGCCCAGTCAGCAGAGGTACAAGGTCGGTGACAGAGAGCAGCCAACAGACAAAAAGCACCCATCGTGTTGAACGATGGACCCCTCAGCCCTCAAAGGGACAGAGAGGTGGAAGGGACCTCTCATTGCCAAACCAAATTAAGTGTGAGCGAGGGCCAGTGAGATGGCTCAGCAGGTAAAGGTGCTCATGGCCAAGCCTGAAGGCCTGGGTTCAGTCTCCAGAATCCACATAATGGGAGGAGAGACTCGGCTCCTGCAAGTGGTCCTCTGACCTCCACAGGCACGTCAGGGCACATATGTGCCCACACACACCCATGCACACACAATAAGGTAAAAATAAATAAACGCACAAAACGAATAATGCAAAGAGGCTGTTTTAAAAATTAAGATGTTTCCTCCTCTAGGGAGCATGGGCATGAGAGAAGGAGTCCATCTTCCCTCCAACCATGTAAAGCACAGGACATGTAGGTTCTTGAGTCCCGGAAGGAACTGTGTGCGGCAGGGCCGAGTGTGCAGGCAGGGAGGGCACCACCTGAACAGCAGGAGCCGCACAGCTGAGATCAAAGCCTGGACAGTGACACGTCTCAAGAGGATTGAGCATCATCCTGCTGGAGAGTCATCCTGGGCCATGCTTTGTTTGCCACCTTCAGAGTCTCTCAGATTTGCAAGGAAAATATTTGAATATTCCTTTCGCTTAGGGGCAAAACAAGAGCCCATTAAAGGAATCATCGCTGCCAGAAAGCAGGAGAGCAGAGAAAGGAAAAGCCCTCCAAGTAGAGCTTGGACTTGGGAGGTCCTGCACTGGGTTGGAAAAGACCCTAAACATGAGACAGTGGATGCTCTTGTTCCTGGTGAGGTGACTGAGGACAGGGGGAGGGGCATGGGGGGAGGGAGGTAAGGTCCATGATCTGGGGAAAGGTTAGTGACAATCCTGTCTGGAATCCAGAGGGTCTAAAGCCACCTGCCATTTGCTGGTGGAAAATCTTCACCCTGCATCATGTAGAGAGCTCAGTGGTCCTGCCATGGTGCCTTTAAAAGCAAAGACGTTGGAGCCCAAGCCTGGTTCACTATGGATTCACTTATGGACTGAGTCTATGGCTCACACCTTTTGTGACCGTGGGGAAAGTTACTTAATTTCTCTGGACTTCTGTTTCCATACTTGTACAAAATAAGACTGATGAGCAGTATATATTATAACCCCAACACTCAGGAGGCAGAGGCTTGAGGAACGAGAGTTCAAGGCTAGCCTGGGCTACTATGGGAAAGACTCTACCTCAAAAAAGATGGATGACAGTACAGATAGTACAGTTCATATGAACTGCTTAACACATTGGCGTCTTTGAAATCAAACAGCGGACTCAGAAGCTGCTGACGTCTACAAGCCTGGGTAAGTTATTCGAGTTGTCTGTAAATATGAGTGAAATAAAGGATAGGTAAGCTCTAGTCATGTGAAACTCTGTCAACCTTTTGTTGTTCAGTCCCCTGGACCAACTTTCCCCCTACACAGCTTCCCCTTCCCATTTGACTTCAAAAGCCAACTGTTGCACCAAAGGAGACCTGTGAGCTCCTTCTGCCCACCAATGATTGGTTCAGTGGTGGTCACGTGACTTGTGTCTGCCATCCAGGCCAGCAGGACAAGAAATGGCTGGCAGCTGGGTTGGGTAGGTCTAGGACAGATACTGTGTTCTCTGTGGTATCATCATTTAGTCTCTCTCTAGGTCAGGCACCACCTAAACTTACATCTGGATTTTCTGTTAACTAACTCAGTGAATTCCCTTCACGGTCTCAGCCAGCTTTGTTTTGAGGGAGACATGGAGGAGATTACTTGCAAGTGGAAAGTTTATGAGCATTACAGTGCTCTTACTTGCCAAAACCCTCAATTAAGTCAGAACTTTCCTAAGCACATTTGAAACTAATGTCACCTTTAAAAAAAATAAGCCACAGGGGATCCCTCTTGGCTCCTCCAAGAACTGGTCAGGCACAATTCAGTGGCTTCAAGCCCTCCCATCAAGGATGAGTCTGCCTCCCACTGTGTGATGAGTGTCTCCAATCATCGGGGCTTTGATCTTTAGAAGCCCTTGGTGCCCGCTGTGCAGCAAGGTGCTAGAGACAAGGCTGTCATCAGGCAGCAGACATCCCTTTCTAGGTCCTGCTCTGGCACAGAGTGTGTGGGCGATGACACCATCACGCCGAGGCAGCTGTGACTGAACTCGGCTCTTTGCTGCAGTCTAAATCAAAGCCTTGGCTTTTCACCCTTGTTCCCTTGAAGTGCAGTTGTTATACCACCCAGGACAAAAGGCCGTGTTATCAGCTTTGTAGTTGGTCAAAACCCCCTCCATCTGTTTCTCCCTTTCTGTTCAGGCTGAAGGCGAGCAGATGAGCCGGCAGGCGAGCAGGCACGGGCTTGGCCTGAGATGCACCCTTCTTGCTCCCTAAAGTGTCGATGTGATGTGGGAACTCAAGCAATTTCCCCAGAGCATTTGAAAGATTCCGCTTGGGTTTCCATGGTAATCTTACAGAGCTGACACTCAATAGGTGTTCTGTAGATTGGATTTATTGAAGGGAAAAGGCAGGCTGGATATTCCTATACCCAGAGAGTATAGCAAAGTCTACTGAAATTTCTTCTCTGGCCCATCAAAGAAACAGGTAAGAAATGGAAGGTGGGACAGTGGGGTCAAGGCTGTTTATTTACAGGACTGAAGCCTCAGACTCAGCTTTTTTCCCCTGCTCTGATCAGGAAAGTAACGTTCTATGAGTTCCTTAGGCCATAAACACAAACATAATTTTAAAGATTTATTTTTTTATTGTGTAAATGCATAGGTGCCTGTGTCCACCCCTCTCCCACCCCTCAAAAAAAGCAATTTAAAAAAGATACTCTTGCCAGGTATGGTAGGGAACACCTGCAATGCCAGCATTCCAGGGCAGAGGCAGGAGGATCTTCACAAGTTCAAGGCTAGCCTGGTCTACATAGTAAAGTCCAGGCTAGCTTGAGCTACCTAGTGAGATTATTTGTTCTCAAACAATTGATTAATTATTTAAAATAAATAAAATGAGGCTCCCACTGCTGGCCTATACCATAAAGGGCAGAACATTTCCAGACTTGGGAAGCCAGCTTCCCGTTGCAGGCAAAGCTCCTCTATTAGAAACATCCCCAGGATCTGGTTTGCTGTTCAACTGGAGGATGTTCTGGCTTCATCTTTATCGGAAAATATTTTAGACCTAGGTTAGAGTTTAACAGGCCGGGTAGCTGAATAAGAGCAAAGAGTGAAGAGGCCCCAGCCTCCACGGGGAGTCAACAGCACAAGCATCAGTGAACACATGAGGAGACAAGCCATCAAATCTCTTGGAGGGGGAGGACAGACTGCAGAGAAATGTAAAATCCCACTCATAGTATACGTAGATTAATGTTCGCTCAGCCGGAGCCGCAAACCAGTACGAACGCTGCGGCAGATGGGCACACGCAGATAAACTGACTCTTGGGCAGAGATGTGGAATTTAACATCAGGTTCCAGGCTGCCCTGCCCTTTGACCCCTCGGGCTCATCAAATCCATCCATAAAAGCTTTATTCGGGGGGCCAAGGCTGCCTGGCAGATGCTCCCATGAAGCAACTCCCATTCTACATGCTAAAACTGCTACTCAGCTCCGTTAAAACCACGGACTGTCATTTTGTCAATAGGAGAAGCCCATTTCCGAGGTCAGATCAATTCCAGAACAAAGTTTTGAGTGACAGTCTCACCCCTGGAGGGGTTCCAGTAGTTCCTGCTCTTTTTGCACTCCCCTCACGTTAATGGCAAACAAGTTCCCCGTGATGGATGTACCCACAATTAATATTGAAGGGACAGTTAATGATTTCAAACACTGCTACACGGGCCTCATATTTCAGATTTAAAACTCTCCTTTCAAAGAAGGATTCATTTTCAAAGCCTAGGAATGAATGCTAATACATTAGGCAAAAACAAGTTTTTTAACACCTTGGAAAATAATGCCAAGGAAAGTCATCTGAAGGCCCCCACTCAGCCGAGACAACCCCATTATCCTTGAAACACTCACAGTGGGGCTCTGCATTAGGAGCCTGTCCCTTCGCTCTTTGTTACAGGGGATTTGACATCTACAAATCACAGATCCAAAAGCGTGTGATACACACATCATTCCAGAGACCTGCCAGTCAGCAAGCACACTTAAGGATGACTGTGATTCGCCCTCTCTTTTTGAGTCTGGAGATTATAAATGAAAGCTCATGGAATGGCAAGGTTCTGTCCTCCTCTCAGAGAGACATCTGCTATTTGAACATTACTTCTAAAGGAAAAAAAATTGAAATTCACAAGGCAAAAGAAAAACCTGTATTTAATATAGAAAGAATAAAAACTCTGTTCGGAGGCTGGGGGAGATGGCTCGGTGTAAGAGGGCTCACTGCTATGCAGAAGATTGAAGTTCCGTGCCCACCACTCACATTGGGCAGCTCACAACCACCTGGAACTCCAGATCCAGAGGACCCAGTGCCTTCTGTGTGCATTGACAAAGAGAAACACATAACTTTAAAAAAAAAAATGTAGTCCATTTGGCTCCTGAATATGGGGAAATTGCCTTCTACATACAATGACACCCCCCCCCCTTGTTGTGTGTGAAAGTTTTCCTGGGGCACATGGAACTCACACATGTACTCACCCCAGAAAGGGAACCCAGGACAGACCAAAGGAACTACTACACCAGTGTCCAACGTGGTAAGCTACTGAACCATTGAGGTTACTATCAGGAGTAAGAGTGAGGGACCATTTACAGGAGCAGGAATAACTCAAAATCAGCTGCATTGCAGAAAGGCACACTGTTGGCAGAGAGCAAAACACTAGTCCCAGGCTAAATGAACAAGAACCAAAGTCGACCCAAAGCTGGTGTTGCTAAAGACATTGACAGTATCCAGAGGGCGACTCCATTTCCACCAAGAAGTCAAAGAGAAATGGCATAGACATTTAGGCAATAAAATGGCAAAACTAGCTATTTAAAATAACAGTGGATCATTGCCAACTGCTAAACCGTTTAATCCAACACTGAGAAACAAAACAAGGGAGAGACGACCCGTCCCTTCCTGAGAGGATGGAGGAAATGTTGCATTAACACCACCTGTCCACTAGGGGCACTGTGAAAATAGATGCACTAAGCTGTTGACCATAGAGCACTCAACCCTAGAAACCATGGCTATTCCCTGTTACAGTGGCACCTCCTTTGTTGATGTTGCTCTACTAAAGGACCTTCTGGTGCAGTCACCTTTAGAGACTGGGACCTGCTTCCCTCTCCAGCAGTGGGGGCATGGAGGACAAAGCTCATGACCGTCACGTACTAGAGCCAACCAATGCACTAAGTTCGCCGTCCAAATGATCCTGTCACAAAATAAATCCCTTTCCAACTTTTTCCATAACTTTGGCATGATGAGGAAGCTAAAGAACCCCCAGAGACTCCTAACCCAATGATTCTGCCCATCTGTGGCACCTGGTAATTTAAAGATTCTTTATTGAAATACCAGCCGATCCTGATCGCAGATCCCGTAACACAAACCAGCAACTGTTAATAGCAGCCTCTCAGTGTGCAGAGACCTCTGATTCTCTGAGGTTTGTGCTGACAATAAATTGCCTCACCTGCCAACCCCAGCCCAATGCATGAATCCAGCACAAGACTCTCAAGACCTATTACTACCAATTAAAGAAACAAGTTAAGAGAGTATGTAAATTGAGATGGATTATGCAATCAAGCTCTAATAAGACCTGATGGTTAGAGAATAAATCTGGGTTGGTTTTCTTTTCATTTCTGTTAGCTCTTTTGGAGGCACTAAGAAATGGTCTTAGTGGCTATCCCTGTCAACTCCCTAGCCTCAAATCACCTCTGGGTCCTAGGTAGCCAGGACAGTGGCTCCTGAGCAATGATTTTTAAATATACGGGCTCAGTGGATGATGGGTAGGTGAATATCGAGGTAGCTAATCAGCTCAAGTACACAGTTTTGAATTCACAAACCCTGCTACCCCCCACCCCTGTGAAGGGTCTGAGAGGAGTTTAGATGTAGATGGCAAAAGGAAGTTTCTAGTTGCTAGATAACGGATTTGCTGTGCATACTGGAGGAAGCTGGAAAGAGGGTGGTAAAAAGGTCTTCTGCTTTGGGCTGGGGCCAGCAGAATCAGTCCCCAAAGCATTTCTTCTGACTCTCAGGCAAACTCAATGTCATGACCCAACCAGGCCATCCATCTAAACCAGCCCTGCCCTTCCATAGTCTCTACCACCTTCCTCAGGCTGGCAACAAGAAGGAGGTCAAAACAAAAGCCTAGCATCATCATTATATCAGCCTGAGCCTTAGAAGTGACTTGGGGAGGGTTTGGGGCACAAAATGCAACTTAAGCCTGGTTCTATTAGAGCTCAGGAGACACTGAAAAATCTCATGACAAAATATATTTAATCTACTTTCTTCTTAAGTTAAATATGTTCTGCAGAAGGGAACAGGCCACTAAATCCCCTTCTCCCCTAGGGGTTCCCAATTCAGATCTGTAGGAATTCACTCCTCACAGTGTGAGCTGACTACTGAGAGGGGGTTCTTTTTTTGAGGGGGGGGGAATATAATAAGATCATATTTTGATCCCAGGGAATGTACAGAACCCTGAGGGACCCTAGGAAAATCATCATTTTGGTAGGTGTCTGACCTACTAATTACCTACAAAATCCAGGGCAGATGCTCATTCCACCACTTAATTATGCAGAAAGCCCAGCACAGTAGGGATTAAAGCCGTGGGTTGGGGGAGAATCATGGCACACTTTCTTCATTCATTTCCTCTCAGCCTGGTCTCTGGGGACACCTCCCGCTGTTCGAGCCCAGGAGCCTTTCCTGTCTCCGGCCTCAACATCTCTGCATCCATTAGAACCCAGGTCCTCATGTGCAGACCTCAAAAGGACCAGTCAAGGCTGGCTCAAACAAGAACATCCTTATGGGTGAGGCCAGCTGTGACTCTCTGGATCCCAGGCTGAGGTCATGGCTCAAGATAAGGGAGAATCCTGAGGGTCAACACGGACCTACAGCAGGAGCTAGAACTTCATTTCTAGAACATTCAAAGGATCTTGGTGGTGGCTCTGGTCCAAGCTCCTATGATAGCAATCAGCCTTTGGGAGTCTTCTGTTAAAACACCCCTAAGCAACTAGTCCTGCAGACCAAAAGCTGCAAGATTTCCATGACACAGGGCAACAGCAGAATATCCAAGAGGAGTTCCAGTGAGGGCCCAGCATCAATAGTGTAACAGAAAACAAAGGCCTGGAACCAGACCAATGACTCTTTGCAATGAACACTTGCAAGTAAAGATATATGGATAAAAGGGTTTACTGCGTGACTCACTGTGTCACACTACAGCTTCCATGATGAGACTGACATTTTTTTTCCTTCTCTCTTTTTTCTTTCTTTTTTTTCTCTTAAGTTTTACTTTCTTTTATTGGTGGGGGGTGGATTGCAAGGGAAGAGGGTAGATACGAGGGGGGCGGGGAAATGAATGGGATGGAGATACATGATGTGAAAGACACAAAGAACGAAAAACAAAAGAGCCCCTAAGCATTGGACCAGGGCTACACCCACGATAAGGGCCACCTCCGTGAGCCCTTGCTTCCATGGCCCCTCCACACACAGCCCCTGCACCTGCTGCGCATAACTCCTAATGTATCTAAGCCAAAGTCAGACACCTCTGCCCTTTTGTTAGTTACTTTTCTTGTTGCTGTGACAAAATATCCAGCAAAGGCAATTTAAGGAAAAGGGGAGGGGGGGTTGTTCTGACTCATAGTTAGAGGGTACCATCCACAGAAGCACAGAAATCGTGGCAGCAGGAGCTGGGAGGACTGGTCACACTGCATCCTCAGCCAGGAAGCAGAGAGATGAATGTTGGTGCTCAGCTCACTTTCTTGTTTGTATTCAACCCAGGTCCTTAGCCCGTGGAATGGTGTCACCCACATTTAGGATGGGTCTGCCATCTTCAGTTAAACCTGGAAACTCCCTCACAGACATACCCAGAAGCTTGCTCCTTGGTGACTCTAGATCCTGTCCAGTTGACAATATTAACCATCACAGATGCTTTCCTGCCAACAAAAAACCAGCTGCCCCCCCCCCGCTATGGACCACGCTATGCTTTCAGTATGGAAAACTTCAGTTGTCTCCACCCTGTGTGTTCTCCCAACTGTCAACCATCACCACCTGCTGGGCACCCCCACCTCTGCATGAAATCTTATCCAGTGGGCCCAGCTGCTCCCCACCCCAGCTTTCAGGGCTCTTCCTTCTTGGGGGGTTTCTCCCTGTCAATGTTCGTCCCAGCAGCCCTCAACCAAAGCTTTCAGACACCAGGTATCCCCAGGAAGTTGGGCACAGTCCTCACCAACACTCCTACAGGCTCCTCAGACTAAGAACTAGATGCTTCAGAAGAACTCCATTTCCCAGAAGGCAGTGCCCATTCATCACCGTAGAAGCCTCAGCATGTTTCGGGAGTATTTGTCATTCTCATGGCCTAGTTATCAACTTCCCATCCTGTAAATATGTTCCCCCCGGAGGAAGAAGTGTTTCTTAGCATTATCCGAGGAAATTGTAAAATACTAGTATTCGATGGAACAGTTGTCAACTCTGGCTTTCGAGTGCCCCATCGAGTGGGAATTAAATGCTGGCTCCATCTAGCCATATTGAGCAGCTGAGATTGCCACAGCCAGTCATCAAGAAAGACAGATGCTCGCTCATTCGCTGGGGCGGCTACGGCAAGAAGCACAGACTCCGGGCAGATGGAGGGGGAGGGAGCAAGGATAATCATAAACAAACTGGAATTATTGACTCTCTGAGAGGTGTTGGACAAAATAGACTAGACCCGGGATAAATAGTCCTTTTACAAAATGCTTTCAGGGGACTCACAGCCATTTCTCCTTCCTCCGCCCAAAGCTATCTTGGAGACGTGCGCCAACCACCTGTTTCTGCTGAAAACCATTTAGGGTGGAGCGTGGGTTTGGGAGTCTTCACCTCACAAAGCCTAGTGGGGTCGCTCACTAATGGAATTGAACAAAAGAAGGCTCGTAGGCAGGTCAGTGACATCAGACTTTCTCCCTCGTCTCTGCTACTAATGGAAGCTGGAGTCTCCAGAGGTGGCAAAGGGCTGCCAAGTGCTGGCAGTCACTGTGCAAGCCACATCCTCTCAGGCACACTCCTGAGATGGCTGTCACCTGAGAAGCTAGGCCAACAAAGGGTTGCAGAGGAGACTGGCAAAGAGAATGGGGTTGGTGCTGCCTACTCCGGGTGCGGCTATGAAAGTCTTTTAAGAAAGATCCAGCTTGGAGGGAAGACCCATACTAAATGCGGGAGGCAAAATGCCATAGGCTGGGGTCTGAAATGAGTAGGAATAGGAAAGCAAGCTGAGCACCAGCATTCGCCTCTCTCTGCTTCCTGAATGCTGATGCAATGAAACCACTGCCCCCGGCCACGCCTTCCCCACCATGTACTCTCAAACTGTGAGCCAAAATGGACACTTCCTTCCTTAAGTTGCTTCTGTTGGGGTATTTTGTGACAGCAATGAGGAAAATAACTAGTGTAGGGATAAGGGAAGTGCAGTGACAGCGACAGTGTCTAACTTAGAGGCTCAGCCACTGGGCAGGCTGGAGAGCCAGCCAGGGAGTCCCCCTGCTCCATGTTGACCCTCAGGGAATCCTGACCTACAGTGCTCTGCCAACAGAGGAGACAATTTTGTACGAGACACGTAGAAGACTCAGAAACAGACAAGAAGACTAGATTTACAATTCAATCAGCCAGCCCTGGACAGCAGAGCTAAGTGGAACCTTGTAATTTTGTAATGAATTAGTGAGGAAATAAATACGTTATCATATGTTATCCTAGTCATAATGAATTTTATTAGAAGAAATAATATCCTCAAAATAGAGCTGATAATAGTTAAAATTTCACACTGACCGATCTGAGATACATATATAAATCTGGCAAGAATGAGAGCGAAGCAGAAAGATCAAACTGTCTTGATAAAATTTCAATCTGCAAATATTTGTCCAGGAAAATTGGATTTGACAGAAACAATGGTCACAGAAGAAAGCTAACAATGGCAGAAGTTATAATGGATACAATTTGATTGGCATATTAAATCCTCTCTGTACAGTTTACAGAAAGTAGAATTAAGTTCTTTGGAATCATTTTAGTAAAACAAAAAAAAAGCACTGGAAATAAATTTACTAGATAGGATAAGAAACTGATCAAGGAGTTATATGGGATTAATGAGACTTGTTTCTCCTACCTTCACTTTCACTGGCACCAAGTCCAAGACACCAAGGTCAAAGCCTCTTTGCAAAGTGTCTTATCCTGGCTAGTGCATGATACTCAGTGCCCACCAGGGGGCAGTGTTATCTTCGTGAAGTGTCTTCCTGACTAGTGCATGATGCCCGGTGCCCACTAGGGGTCAGTATCATCTTTGCGATGTATCTTATCCCAGTTGGTGCATAATGCCCAGTGCCCGCTCAGGGTCAGTATCCTTGACCTGGTAGACCTCAGGCACGCACAAATAAGGCCTGATTGATTATGCTCTAACTTAGAGTCTACCATTCAAGATGGACACTATCTGTGTTTCTAACATTCCCATGCCCTACTCATAGGTACCATCCACTTATCTATCTGTTCCTCCCACCTTTTACCTACCCTCAGTCAAAGTGGAAGACTTGAAGCCCCCTGGCTGTTCACATAGCACCGTCCTTGGCCAGCAGAGTTTCACATGACCCACTCCTCTTGCCCTCCAACATCCTCCTCGATGCTTTTTGGGCTTCACCTCCCTTCCATCCAAGCTTTCCCTCCCATAAGCTCCTCCAGTCAAGGTCACCAATGACCTAATGTTGCCAGACCAACAGAAAGTCTAATACTACCTTCTTTGCTCATCACCCTCTCCTTCTGGTGGAAAAGGCCAGCTAGGGGACCAAGTCCTGAATGCTGACGGTATCTAGGCAGCATCCACCACACGCCTCAGACTCAGCAGGTCTGCAATAAAACTCAGAGTCCTAGCCACTCTACTCCATTTTTCCTGGTTGTCATCGTCCTGGTTGAGGAACTAGTCACCTCTTGACCAGGTGAATAAGCCAGCTTCCCCTTGATTGGCTTGGACCCCTCCAGTTCATCTGTCACAGTTACCATCTGCCTGGACTTTAAAAAAATAGATCCCATGTAGGGAGGGAAGGAGAGGTGAGGGAGGGAAGGAGGGTGAGAGCATCTCTAGTATCTTGGATAAATTTCAATTTCCTTATCACACATGACAGTGCTCAGTTGGATCTGGAGGCCAGCTCTTAAGTCAAAGCCCCAATAGTCTCCCTTGCTTTGTCCAGACCCCAGATAAGTCTGGTATATTTGGTATAACCTCTAGCTATGGATATAATATACAAAGTAGCAATCCTATAGAATTCGTAAGCTAGTCAGTAGAGAAGAGCCACATTTTTGTTTTGATTGCAGGATTGGATGGAACCTCGCAGATAATAGACAAGTACTCTACACTAAGCTACACCTCCAGGCCTCTTTTACTATTTATTTAAGACCAGACTTCATTAAGTAGTACACACTGGCCTTGAACTCACTCTGTAGCCCAGGTTGGCCTTGACCTTAGTATGTTCCTGCTTCAGCCTTCCCAGTAGATGGAATCACAAACCTTTGCCTCTAGACAAGGCTGCTAATAAGATTTTTGTTTGTTTGTTGAGATTGGTTTTTTTTTCTACATAGCCCTGGCTAGCCTGGAACTCACTCTATAGAGCAGGCTGGTCTCAAACTCACAGAGGGTGTTTGACTCAGGCAGGTTAAAAATCAATATGTCACTCAATGTGTGTGTGTGTGTGTGTGTGTGTGTGTGTGTGTGTGTGTGTGTGTGTGTGCAGATACGTGTGAGGGGCATACAGGTGCCTGCATGTGTGCAGGTGTGCATGTGTGCAGGTTGAAGATGGAGGTCAACCTCAGTCATCATTCCCCAGGAGCCATCTTTTCTGTGTGTGACAGTGCCTATCACTGGCCTAGAACTTACCAAGTAGGCCAAGCTGGCTGGTCAGTGAGTTCCAGGGTCCGAATGTCTCTGCCTCCCTAACTCTGAAATTGTAAATGTGGGTCACCATGCCTGGCTTTATTTACATGGTTTGGGTGGTCAAATGCAGGTCCTTGTGCTTATTATTGACTGAGCCATCTCCCCAGCCCCAAGTTCATATTATATGTGTGTGTGTGTGTGTGTGTGTGTGTGTGTGTGTGTGTGTAGATATACATATATATCTATTACTGTTAATGTGTGTATACACACACACATATTACTTTTAAGGCACTCTGATGATCAATAATCAGGAAAATATTTTTAAAAATAGGTATCACTCAAAATACTAACAAAAATATAAAACACCCCTAGGGTAACAAATTATAAGGAAGATGAAATGCCTAAGAATTTAAACACACAAGAGAGAAACCACATTCACCAGAGTGCATAAAAAAGACTTAAATCCATGTTCCTGAGCAAAGAGAAACAATACTTTCCTCCCCAAATAAAAGTAAAGAGGCCATTTCTGCCCTAAGTGATAATAAATTTGATGCAGATTCATTAAAAATTCCAAGGGATATTCACAACGTGTGTCTACACATAATTGATATTCTTAGCAAATAAAAAGCCCTTACAGTCATTAGGAAAAGACAGATACTCTGTATTAGTCATCTGCGGCTGTGGAACAACTCATGCCCAAGTTCAGCAGCTTGAAACACTAAGCATGCTATTTCAAACAGTTCTAACTCCCCAGACTTTGGGAGAAGCTTAACTGGGGATCTAGCTCAGGTCACCTGGAAAGGGATGGGGGACAAGAGAAAGAAAGAACTCATAGTAACCTTAAAGCCTAACAATAGGGTCTAATAATATGACACGCAAATACCACACCATGAACATATATGACATTTTTTAAATGTACAATATACTTTGTTCCCATAGTTCTCAAACTGTGCACCAAGGTACCCAGTGCTGAACAACCTCCAAGGGTTCAGCAGTCTATTTTAATCTTGGGGTGAGGAGGAACACAGTTCCACTTCATAATGCCAGACACCATGGAAGCCACTGAGCTAACCATGTCTTTGGTAGATGCTTCATTCTTTTGACAATAAGATGAGCTTGAATTTCTGTTTGTCTCCCACCATGCCTCCCTTACTCTAAAGGATGCCAGAATGGGCTGGAGAGATGACCCCATGGTTAAAAGCAATTTCTGCTCTTGCAGAAGACCTGGGTTCCCAGCACCCACACAGGTGGCTCACTTCTACCTGTAACTCTCCAGCCCCATGGGATCAGACGTCCTTCTGGCCTACACACGTGCGCGCGCGCACGCACACACACACACACACACACACACACACACACACATTTTTTAAGGGGATAACAGAAAACACAATATCACATGTCCAGCTTTAGAAGAGCTGGGTAGGGCTAAGCCACAGCTTCCCTGAAAGTTGGAGCAGACAGTAAGCGTGCATCTGCCAGGAGACTGCACAGGGCTGGCAGGGAAAGGATACAGAGAACAGCAGTCCTGTTATAGACGAGTCCTTAGGAGGAAGTGAGTGCTCCAGATGAGACCATGGACACCAAGATGACTGGAATGGAAGCCACAGAATCACCAGCATCAAGGGGTTCTAGGCCATTCCTGGAGGGGACTGAGTAACCAGACACTGTGGTAACAGGGACTGGAGGGAAGTGGATGAATGGGTATGTTGGACCAGAATAGGACAAATAGTTTCCTAAGTACCCTGAAAGAGGAAAGCAGGCTGGGCAGCCACTGAAGACACCTAGAGACCAGTGGAAAGCATCTTATATTGCAGAATTACCACAGCCTGTCTGAGCTCACTGAGAAGCCGGCTCTGGAAGTGCGCTTGTCTCCATACTCCAGGCCCAAGCATGTTTATGTCAAGTGTCTTAACATAAACAAAAGCCTCGTGTTTGAATGGGATCCCACCCCCAATTCTGTAACAGGGAAGAGAGAAAACAGCAAAACAGCCCAAGAGTAAAAACTATCATGTCCTTGAAAACAGCTAGGTCAGCCACCGCCAACAGAGGTTACTACTGTTCATCCTGTGTAGGAAACTTTGTCCTGTGTAGGAAAGAGAGAAGCTGGAAAGTCAGCCACAGGAGCTCAGCCATGGAGAGAAGTCTCAGTTGGGAATTCCAGCCAACTGCCTCAACTTCCCTGGTCAGCTTCTGCTGGCTGTTTGTAAGCCTCTGATATGATGATGTCACCTTTCTGTTGTCATTTGTCCTTTTACTTGAAAGCCTCACCCAAGGGGAGACTCTACCTGGGGCTCTCTCTACTGAGGACGCCAGATGGTTTCCTAAAAGGGCTCCCTTCCCCAGTCAACTCCGCTAAGTGTTTCGAGCAGCTGGTTTGATGATGTTTGCCCTCTAGAACACGCATCACTTGCTGTTTACTCTTCCACTCGGGCTTGCTGTATACTCAGACTCACTCACTCACAACTGCAGACGTGGCCCTTGTAGGTCATTCTCTAGACTATACTGAAGAGTAGGGCATGGGCCATTTCAGAGAAGAATTTGCTCAATCTGGATGAGTTTCTTTGTGTGCCCTTTCCTGGCATGGAATTGCTACCCTCCAAGGGAGGGCAGTCCAGGGTGGCAGACCTCCAGTTCTGAGAGGCTTGTATGAACCACAGTACATACGGTTTCCAGTTTAGCCATCTCTACCGTGCAAATCGGGGTCATGTGAATAAGGATCATGCAAATCAGAGCCATACAAATCAGAGTCACTCTAATAAGGATGTATGAAAGTCCAGTCCTGGTCAAGAGTCACCACAGGGGAACCACAGCTAGCAGATTGGGATTCCCGGCTCATGCTTGTGGGAATTCCTTGATGAGGACAAGCTCCACTTTCTGACTTCTTGCTCATGGTCTTCCCACCACAGTTCTGTGGCCCCATCCTCCCAGTCTCAACAGAACTGTAGGAAATGGGCAGAATTCCTATTTCCAGGAACCTCTTATAGGCCAGTGGCACCCCTGTGGCCCCTCTGCCTACTGCCTCCACCCATTACACAGAGACATGATACCTAAAGCTACAGCCCCATTTCTGCTGATGTGCCATCCCTGGGGCTTGGCACCTCCCTTCAGGTGCCCAGACAGTGGGACCTCTATGTGAGGGTGATGTAGGAAGCCCTATGTCTCTTGCCTGTATCCAAATTCCATTCTATGGGAAGGGTTTGGGCTTTTCAAAAACAAAAGCCAGTAACCCAGGAGAGGGCTAACTACAGCCTGGCCATGCTGTTCCACCAAGACCACAAAGCCCAGAGCCTGTTGGCTGCTAGATTAGGAAGAAGACAGAGAGGGAAAACTTAGAGAGAGCGGGGTGGGGGGGGGGAGCAAGAAAAATGGGTGTCTCAATATATGACTGGGCCCAAGGGCAATATTTGTTCAGCCATGATGGTTTGATGTGTTAGCAAGCCAGAGGTAGGTGGTATTTCACCCACTGACCTTCAGATTCAAGTCACAGCATAAAACAGAACAGCGTGGCCGGCTCCAGGCAGGGGGATGTGGAGATGTGACCTTCAGGCCCAGCATGAAGGAAGCCAGCCCCACACCATCCCATTAGCACTAAGCCACAATTGATCACCACAGCAAATCAATGCAAGTGAGGTCCCTTCCAAAGCTCTCTACAAACCGGCTGTGTCGTGAAATACGAGCTTGTGAAGTTTCTCATTTTGTACAATTCTGACATTTCTTGCGATGTGATTAAAATATAATAAGATCAAATAGAAAATACTATTTGCTCAATCACCTGCAAACCCAACACAGTCAATAGTGCAATTCCATCCAGGAAGAAGTCATTTCCCGGACTCCATAAAGAAGCCCACATTTAAATTCCATGTTCTCTGCTGTTACTGTGAAAAATTACATGTTTTAAATATAGGACAAATACAGGCCAGGCCGATTCTTGTTATAATAAATTTTATTTCAACATTCTCAGTAAATAAAATCTCCAAGCCCTGGCCAATGAAAGCCTGCTTCAAGGCTCATTCAATAATACATAATTCCATTCCAAATAATGATTTGTTCGTCTCCTTTGAAGTCTAACTCAAATCCTTTTCCCCCGAGAAAGCCCAGGTTTCCAACTACCGTTTCCTCCTTCCACGCTTCTCAGAACACGGAACACCTTCGAGTGTGGGCCCCTTCTCTTCCTACCTGGAGTGGGCAGCTTTTCAAGGTCAAAGAACTTCTTTGTAACCCTTCTCCACGGACTTGCAATCCTGGGTACCTAGCCAGTGTTACAAAAGAGGCAGGTACTCCCCAAGCATTTCCTGATTGAAAGAGCCCATAATGATGGCGTTTAACCCATTGTGGGCTTTCCACCGATCCATCTCCCACGCTGCTAGAATCCCCATCACACCAGTCATTTCTAGTGAAGACATGATGTTATCCTCAGAGACCTCTACATACACAGTCATTTTACACACTGTCAGCTTCATCTATTAATTTTCTTACTGTCGGAGACAGTTAGGGGAGCCTTTGTGGAAATGTCTAAGGATTTGTAAAACAGAAGCATATTTGTTTGGCCTCCCCTGGTGCATGGGGCTTAGGAACTGTGCAATCATAAGCATCAGACTGAGCTCCATGGCTTTCACATAATTGACTCTGGGAGGCAAGAATACAATTCAGAAACAGAGTACTTTCTAGTCTATAGACTATTTGGGAAAAAAAAAAACTACTAAATCTTCAAGTCAGATAATTCTAGATTGAGACTACCTTTAACCCTTAACTACAGGTAAGATTAGGCTTTAGTCCTAAGTGCCTGGCAAAGCAAAGAGAGAACCTCTCCATGCTTTTAAAGGACTGCCAGAAGCAGACCAAGCAGGTGTCTGGCCAGGATGGCAGCCTCTGGGACAGGTGCCTGGTCAGGATGACAGCCTCTGGGGCAGGTGCCTGGTCAGGATGACAGCCTCTGGGGCAGGTGCCTGGTCAGGATGGCAGCCTCTGGGGCAGGTGCCTGGTCAGGATGACAGCCTCTGGGCAGGTGCCTGGTCAGGATGGCAGCCTCTGGGGCAGGTGCCTGGTCAGGATGGCAGCCTCTGGGCAGGTGCCTGGTCAGGATGGCAGCCTCTGGGCAGGAGCCTGGTCAGGATGGCAGCCTCTGGGCAGGTGCCTTGACAGGATGGCAGCCTCTGGGCAGGTGCCTGGGCCTCTAAGAGGGGAAGAGTCTTTGAGTCCAGGGAACAGGATCTGGTAAACACTTCAAGAGCCATGAGCAACAGATCCTGGAACTTGGTAGAGGAAGATCCCCAAAGAAAACAGCAGGACTGCCCTTACCAGACAAAGGAAAGGAGATGGCACATCATATGGCTTGTGGTTTGAGTGACCTGTCCTCCACAGGCTCATCTGTTTGGACACTTGGTCCTCAGGTGGTGACGCTGTTGGGGAACATTATAAATATTTAAGGTGGAATCCATGGAGGAAGCGGGTCACCATAGGGATGCGAAATGCCCTGCTGCCCCTTGCCCTGCCCTCCTCCCCACAATGGTCTGCAAGGCCCTCTTGAGCCATAATCCAGAAGAAATCTTGAACTCTCTAAGTTGCTTCCCATCCTGTGTTTGGTCCTAGCAACAAACAGAGTGACTGGTGTAGCATCTGCAATCACGAACCTACCACAGGGAGCCGCGTGGCTGCTTTGGTCCCAGGTTACCGACCAGCAGGTTGAACAGAAACTTCTAGAACTAAGATGATCCTTAAAATCTAACTTGTCCTGGCCCTGTGGGTCAGAAAGCACTCAATCCAAGAGTCCAGAAAGCCTCCTCAAATTGTCCTGATACAGGAGACTGTTATTCAGAACACTCCACTTCCTGTGATCTCCTCGGCTCTCCTCAGTATGCTGTTTCACAGCACCTTCCCTCATGCTCACAAAATGGCTGCCAACGGCCAATAGGATTACAGTCTACATTTTTCACCAGCAAAAGGAAAGAGGGCGCTATCTCTCAGAGCACTGAACTAAATTCCTGTGCTTTGTTCTCACCAGACCATCTCTCCATCTCTCTAGTAAGCAGAGAGTAGAATTCTGTGACCTATATGCTCCAGCCAAAGCCACCATAGCACGAGGCTAGGGGAGTGTGGGTAGAGATCTGGCATGATTATTCCAATGTCTATTTCCCCTGCTTCCTAGAGCAGGAAAGTTCTAGACCCTCGCACCCTCTTGTGATTCCCTTTGTGTTCTCCTTAGGAAAAGGTCTCAGAGCCCAGGAGCACCCTGTAAAGCAGGCAGCCTTCTATCTGCACCAAACCTCAGGAGACCCAGAAATATGAAGAGGCCCCTATCCCACCTGGGACTGTGGATCATGAAATCAGCAGCCACTTTGAGCACTGAGTCCTCTATCAGCTGGTCAGTGGTCAATAGCACCCACAGGTGTAGCTCTGGGAGAGGCCACTTGGCCAAAAGACTCAGTTAGCACTCTTCGCCAGCGAGTGCCAAGCCGGTTCTGATCCGCTTCCCAGCCACTGTCTTAGAAGGAAATGGCTCTAAGGAGCTGGTCCTTACTGTCAAACAGAAACACCAAATGGCGACCCTCTCCTCCTGCCTCTTCCCTCCTCCCTCCTCCTCCCTCCTCCCTTCTCCCTCCCTCTCCCTCCCCCTCCTTCCTTTTTCCTCCTCCTCTCCTCATGTACTTGCCTGAACCACAGGCAAGGATCCCCAACAGTGCCCCTGGCTCCATGCCTCCCTATGTTCCTACCAACCCCAGCCAACTGCCCACACTTTCTCCAGGAGTCCTGGCTTTCTTATGGCCTCTGCTGGACCACACACACCCGTCCAAACAAGAGGCCCATCCAGTACATTCCTCTAGCTTCCTGACCCCCAACCAAGGGCCTTCGGCATTTTATAAATTACAAAACCCGGTCCCAACCCCTGAGCACCTCTGCTGAGACTCCCAGAAGACAAAAGGCAGGAACTTGTCAGCTTCCACAAAAAAGAGAGAGGCTGGAACCCACAGAGGGAGGTGGCGATCCATGTATGACAAGAGCCAGACCCTGACCCCAAGCCCTGTGACCCTGTTCTACCTCCACACACAGCCTCGTTCAGAACCACAGTGATCCCTGACAGCAGGCCTGGGATGGAAGCACTAGGCTCCATGCACCTATACTCTGCTCTGTACCCAGGACCTCACCTTGAGCAAGCCTGAGGCAGCTGCTTCCTGCAGCATACCCACTCCAAAGTGCTCTGTGCTAAGATTGCTGTCAGCCGGCAGCCCAGCTAGCCAGAACACAAACCCTCCCCAGGCTCCAGGTACCACCTCTCAGACAGACAACCTCAGAAAATCCAATTTGCCTCTCCCTTGCTTCGGTTATTGCTTTGAGATTTCTTTTGCAGTGATCTGGGTCTTTGATGCACAGTTTCAATCTTTGGTGAATACAGATATTTCCTAGGAAACCAAAGTCGCCCCTTCCTTCAGGAAGGTGCTGGACACAGGAACCCCTCCCTTTGAGAAGGTACTGGGCAGAGTAGCCCATTTGGGAAGGTGCTAAACAGAGGACTCTGAGAGCAGAGCCATCTACAGTCCCATCATGCTAAGGAGTGAGTACTCACTCACTTCCTGAATCAGTTCAACACACAAGTACACAGGAATCCCTGCATTGTCCAGGAGCCAGGTGAGCTCTCCTGATCTCTAGAGCACCCCAACAGGACCACCAAACAAACCACCCCCAGTTCCTTTGCAAACCTTAGGAGGGGCACTGGGCTCTCTCCCCCAAAAAAGTGCTTAGGTTCAGGCACATCCAAAACCAGCTGTCTTCTGGGGAGCTAGTAGGTCCCTGGTCCCTGAAACTCACAGAGTGAAACCCCGGAGGACTAGATCACCATGTTAAAAACCTCTGAGTGCTGGTGGTTGCTTCAGTTGGAACACCCTGGAGGTCCTGTTTCAAATCCTGACGTGATCTTTGTAAATTCCTGGGATGGATCCTAATCACATTCGACCCCAGGCCTCAGATCTTGAATTTCTTGCATTCCAAAGGCAAATTCTTCCATGAAAGTATCTTAATATAAAACTGGAAAGGAAATCTGCATTCTAGCCTGGGAACTAACTGACCCTGGGGAGTTGAGGGTAGAAGATCGCATCAGACTTGCAAATGAGCTTCCCCTCACACAGATGGGGGCTAACAATTTTCTCCAGGTGAGTATGAGTCTGCGCACTTTCCTGAAAAGTTCTACCTGAATCAAAACCCTGCAAAGGAAACCACTTAACATGCACCGAGGGAGCTGGCTGCATTGTGGAAGCTGGCAGTGAATTCTCTTGCAAGGCAGGGGACACTTCGGGATGTGCAAATTATTTCTCCTTTGTCAAAGCAGATTTCTGTAGAATGGGAGATGGCCAGTGGGGAGGGGACCGAATGCATGAGATTTCTAACCGCTAGGTGTCCGCATGCAAGAAGAATGCTGCATTGATGTTATTAGCTGGGAGTTTTGTTTTTGTTTTTTAAGGTCTATTTTTATTGTTTTTAATTATGTGTATGGGGAGCTGGAGGGTGTGTGCATGTGCGTGCGAGTGTCTGTGGAGGGCAGAGGAGTCCGATCCTCCTGGAGCTGGAGCTCAAAGCATTTGTGATTCGTCCCATAGAGTGCGGGGTGTCAGCAACAGAACTCTGGTCCTGTAGAAGCACAGTATGTGCTCCTAGCCACTGAGCCATCACTCCACTGAGTGCTCCACTGACCCATCACTCCACTGAGTGCTCCACTGACCCATCACTACACTGAGTGCTCCACTGACCCATCACTACACTGAGTGCTCCACTGACCCATCACTACACTGAGTGCTCCACTGACCCATCACTACACTGAGTGCTCCACTGACCCATCACTACACTGAGTGCTCCACTGACCCATCACTACACTGAGTGCTCCACTGACCCATCACTACACTGAGTGCTCCACTGAGTCATCACATCCAAAGATGTAGCCCAGACTGACCTCAAACCTGTGGTCCTCCTCCCTCTACCCCTTCAGTATATGCGACTGATGTGTGGCACTGAAGCCAACTATTTCCAGTTTCGAGATAGGGTGTCACTGTGTAGTTCAAGCTAGCCTGGAACTCTCTGCATAGACCAGGCTGGCCTTGAACTTGCAACAATCCCTCTGCCCTTGCCCTTGCTCCTGTCCCTGCCCCGCCCCTGCCTCCAGAAAACTGGGATTACATACATGTTCTACTACACCTGACCAACAATATTATTTTTATTATCTATTGCAAAGACCAACTATGACTGAATCCCAAGACACGAAGAGGACACTGGCAATCTGATTTGTCATGAAGGAGCCACCTTGGCAGAGAGGGCAGGAAGGGTCTCTGACACTCAGAAATTTCTGGGTTGCAGCAAATAGACTAGACAGTGAACTTGGGTAGATGTCAGAGCCAGGGTCATGGCTGAGCTTAGGAGCCAGCCTAGACATGCGGAATCCTAACTGCCTGAACCTCGTTTGGAATTTCAGGATTTGTGGATTTACCACAAGAATTTAAAGTATTCATTAGACTCCACGTGCCTATGCAGGGGGCTCTGTGCACAGGACACCCCCCTCCCCAGTGAGCTCACAGAAAAAACAGAACCATGGCACCAGAGAGCCAGCAGGTCAGCTACTCTGCCCTGCATGCAGCCCTAGCCCATGGTGGGATAGAAAGAGAGAGACCAGAAGCCTCCCTGGATAGATGGGAGTAAAAATTTCCCTACACTTTAAAGAAATCCATCAGAGCTATGCCACTACCTGCCGATGCTGCAGGCATGTGTTGAGAGGTTCATCTTGAGCATACTTGCTCTTACTCTGGCCCCTAGCTCACACCCAACCTGGCTTATCTGCTATGCCAGATGGAGCAATCCAGCAACACCCAGATCACCCCTGGATCTCCCCTCAAAGAACAGAGAGCTTTCTCTTATGGAAAAGGCAAGTGAGAATAAAGCTTCAATTTTAAAAGGCTTTGAAATGTGTTTCAAGGCAACGAAGTCAACTTTCATGCTCAAGGAAGACAGCCACGCTTCCCTGCATTTCACATCAGACATCCAAGCCTTCCTGGGTCTGTCCTGTGGCAACTCATTGCTTCTCCAAATAAGTTATGCATCCCACTGCTAAAACATCAGGTCATCTAGACTTCTGCTTGCTGGCCTTACCTGCAACTGCTGGGGATCAAACCTAGAGCTGCCCAAGAAGACCTGTGGACAACGCTTTCTAAATCCAGAAGAAACCCATGTGTGAACCTGAGTCTAGGTGTCCATCAGAGGCCAAGATTTGAAATGTAGTTGAACTCTGGAGACAAACACCTGCCCTTGGCACTCACCCCACACCAGCTGGCCACAAGTGAAAGCAGAAACTTACTGCATCTGCTGGAAATGAAGGGCCAAAGTCCCTGGGGGAGGGAGGGTGCATGCCCTAGAAAACATTCAAATGGTTGATATGGACCATGCTTGCTATCTCAGATTCTATTTCCTCTTTCATAAGAATATTCTGGGATGTATACCATGTAATCCCAGGGTCTCTTCTGGCTTTGACATGCTGGATGTTTGTCCTTCTAGCTCCTACTCTCTAGGGCCAGGTCAGCCTTTCAAAGTTGCTATGGCCCACACCATTCTCAACTGCAAAGGTAGGGCCAAGGAGCCCCTCCCTTGCAGTACACTATATAAACCACCATCGCAAACACTACGTAAACCACCATCACAAACCTTCCTCAGGGTCAGGGATGGCAGCATGCGGTCACATCTAAAAGCAAGGATTTTCATTCCCATTCTTAAATAGAAACAAATACTGGCAATAAAGATCCTGATGTTGTTTGCTTTGAGACAGGGTCTCGTGCATCGCTGCCTGGCTTTGAACTCTCCATATAGCTGAGGATGACCTTGAATTTCTGATCCTCCTGCCTCCACCTCCCAAGTGCTGGGATTTTTGACATGCACCACTACACCTGGTTTATGCAATGCTGGGGATCAAACCTAGAGCTTCATGCATTCTGGGCAAGCAATCTATCAACTAGGCTATAGCCCTAGTCCCCTAAAAGTAAAAGATCTTCATATGTTTCCAGAGAGCAAGGAAAGTGGTTTGTGGAGATCCGACAAATCTGCTGATAAATGAGTTTTGAAATCGATTTGTAATTTAGCTGAACAAGTGTTAACTGCCATAGTGAGTTTGATCATTATACTCTTTTTAAATGTCCTTATTCTCAGTCATACATTATTTAATTTACACTTACAATGGACCATTGGTTGCAGTCAGGAAGCATACGAGACACTGATGTTAAAATACAGCAAATTAATGAAGACGGTAAAAAATTATAATAATTATGCAAAATCTCCCCCGGAAGATTTTTGCCACATAGATTAGCCATGACCATCTGATCCGAAATCACATATGGTACATCTATCTAGCAGTCTTCAGTGCTTCAAAATGACAATGTTTAAAAAAGAAAATACAGTGAAATTATACCCTATTGGGGTTTTCATTTGTTGGTAATAAAAACAGCCTACACAGGCAATATGTTATTCCTAGCAGAGTGCTTACAAAAACACAGCATGAGGCCCTTTCTCTTATCTTGTCATTTAAAACACAAATGCAAACATTGTGGAAATAAGTCATTTGCAGGGTTTTTTTCCCCTTAGTGCAAAATGCAAGAGTGTAAAACACCAGGTCACATAAGCAGCTGTTCCCTGCTTGATGCTGAACTACTCAGTTGACTTCCAGTCTGCATCTTAATATGGCTTCAGTCCCCAAAAACGTGTCATAATTTATGTGTTGGCAAAGCAGGCTTTTTCTTGCATAACTAATTAAAAAGAAATTAAATTAACTAGTGTCTACCAAGCACTTATTGTGGCATCTAATATATAGAAAACACAAAATAAATGTTAGCTACCATTTTTATTATAAAAGTATTATCAGTTGTTAAATGGGAAAAAAATTCAATTTCATTCTAATATATAATTAGTATTATTAAATACTATTTGTGGAAAACATTTTAATAGAAACTTTAACAACACTGATCTCACTTTTAAATTTAAAATGTCTCTTACTGCATACAACTAAAAAAAAAATTCAGGGCTGGGGAGATTACTCAGTCAGTAAAGTGCTTGATTGCAAATATAAGGACCTGAGTTTGATTCCCAGAACCAATGTAAAAAAATAAAGCCAGGTATGGTAGCATGTCTATAATTCTAGTGCTGGGAAAGCAGAGTTAGACTGAGCACAGAACTCCCTGGGCAGCTGGTCTAGACAAATCCGTGGGTTCTAGGCTCAGTGAGAGATCTTGTCTCCAAAAGAGAAAGACCATCTACCTCTGGTCTACAAACACATACATGTGCATACACATACATGGGGAAAAGGATGGGAAGGGGAGGGGAGGAATGGAGGGAGGGAGGGAAGGAAGGAGGGAGGGAGAGAAAGAAATATGCATATACATATACATACACATACACACATATACATATACATACACATACACATACACAAACACATATATACATATACATACACATACACATACACATACACAAACACATACACATACACATACACATACACATACACATATACACAGAGAAAAATGGTTGAACAACAACTGTGAACCCTGTGTCTATACTACTGACCTACCAAGCAAGATGAGCCCATTAATGCAACCATGGCATGACCATTAGTGGGGTAACCAGCTGCTTTCTGGGTGAATTGGAAGCTCCCTACATAAGAGCAAATTCATGCCTGGTACTGTAAACTTTATCTTATAAGGTCAAAAGCCCTAGTGGGGAAATTACTGCCATTATTTTGCTAAACGTACACAATATGCCTATTTAATTGCCTTCTAAATATTTATGTGTACTCCGTGGATTAGTGCTGTTGTCAGCTTTACTCAGAGAAGATGCTTTTTGCGGGGGGGGGGGGGGGGGGGGGAGGGTCGCTAAAGAGACTCCTAACTGTTTGAAGTGCTGAGAATAAGACACAACACTAAATGGGACATCTATATCACACCTCCTCCATGGTTCAGGAAATCACTGTGGAAGAGGGGCAGAAACAATGGTGGAACAGGAGGAAGGGATGAAATGAAATGGAATGCAGATTCTGGACACAACATAACTATTGTGTCTTGAACTCTCAGCAGCTGTAAGCACCAGCATAAGACTTGCAAAAGACTGGGCCCATCGGGACTGGAGAAAAGGAGCAGCAGTTAAGAGCACTTACTGTTCTTGCAAAGGTCTGACATTCAGTTCCTAGAACTCATGCCCCGTAGTTCACAACTGCCTGTAACTCCAGTTCCAGGGTATCTGATGCCCTCTTCTGGACTCTGTGGGCAGCTGCACTCACATATGCACATTCCCACAACACCACACACACACACACACACACACACACACACACACACACACACACACCAACACGCAATTAAAAACACAACAAATCTTAAAAATAAGATTAGGCCCATCAATATTCTATCATGGATTGGAAGATGCCTCAAGGACCTGTCCTTGCTCCCTGACAATTTACAAGAAGTCAGTGGTTTCTAAGGAGAGAACACTCAGCCCTCCATGAGGATCTATAGGCAGTTAGTGGTGGCTGGAGAGATGTTTTCTTCAATGGTATAGCTCTGCTAAGTTTACCATACCCCTCTAAACAATCCCTCACCTGTGCTCCTATGAATAACCCTAATTAAACTCAGTGGGTCACAGAGAGGAGGGGGAGGGGGAGAGAGGGGAGAGAGAGAAGAAAAGGAAAAGCATGAAAGTAAATGAAGGACCAGTTGGGAAGGAGAAGAGGATCAGTGGGAGTTGGGGATAATGGGGGGATGTGATCACAATATAATATATACATTGTATTGATTAGTTTTCTGTTGCTGTGATAAAACACCACAACCAAGGCAAATTATAGAAGGAAGGGTTTATTTGGGCTTATGGTTCAGAGGCATAAGAGTCTATCACCAGCCTATCACCATCACAGCAGGGAAGCATGGCGGCAGGCAGGCATGGCGGCTGGAGCAGGAGCTGGGGACTCCCATCTTAAATGGTGAGCAGGAGGCAAGGAGCACACTGGGGTTGGCTTGAGTCTTTGGATTCTCGAAGCTCACTCCCAGTGGCACTCCTCCTCTAGCAAGGCTGCACCTCCTAAGGCTATCCAAACAGCGCCACCAACTGGGGACCGAGTGTTCAAACAGCTAAGCCTATGGGGAACATTCTCATTCAAACTACCATATATGTGCTTTAAAATATAAAGAAATCCATTATTATGTGCAAGCCATACATGCTAATAAAAAATGAACTTTTGGTGCTGGAAAGATGGCTCAGCAGTTAAGAGCACCTGTAGAGGACATGGATTCAGTTCCCAGCAGCCACATTGGGCAGCTCACAACCACCTGTAACTCTAGTTCCAGGGAATCTGATATCTTCTTCTGGCTTCTGAGAGCATCAGGCACATACATGATGCACATATATACGTTCAGACACTCCCACACACAGATCTTTTCAATGTTTTAATTTTCAAAGACACTTTAAACAAGAGATAACACAACTAACCAGGCTGGAACCTCTGAGTGGCATAGCTTCCTGTTAGTCACCAAAGGGGATTCTGGGTTGTACCTTCAGGTCATTCATGTTCCTGTAACTAATCCCAACACATTAATTGGTTTACCAAGCCCCCCAAAACATTATTGAGTGGTTTGGGGGAGTTTTTTTCACTTATGTATTTGTTAGTTTGTTGATCTGGGGGTGTGACCCAGGACTTTGCAATTACCAGATTGTAGCTGTCCCATGAAGGGTCCCCAGCCTAGTAGGTGATTTTGAAAATTTTTATGAGGGTCAATGGGTAGACTTAATTCAAAGGAAGTTTATATGATTAAAGAAAAAGTTAAGAGACAACCACTGAGGAGAAAAAAAAAAACAGTGAATTCATGTCTATTCTCTCCGCTCTTGTTTTGTGCCCCAGGAGGTGACCTACGTGGAAGGCATAAGTGAGTTTTTCTCCCCTCTGGTTTCTGGTCCAGGCAGTAGAATGTGCCAGAAGATTAGCAAGAGGATAGAAGGGAAGTTAGAGTTTATCCTTCCTTCTCTCTTTGCCGACATCGATGTAGCAGTGACTACATTTCTCTACCTAAAGCTACAGCGGGAGGGGGGGGGCTCTTGCCCTGTCCTCCACTTCTGCTGAGCTCTACAAACAGCTTCTTCCCATTTTCTTCCTACTGCTCCTTTTGGGTCCTGGGTTCTGTTCCCCTTTTGTGAGTATCTTCAGCCTCCTCGAACCATTATGAGCAATCCTTCCATTACTCCCTTCCACACACACAGCTTTTCCGGGATGCTGGGGAGGGATCCCGAGTCTCCAGCATATAGGCCAGTGCTCTCTCACATTAGCCCATGCCAGCCCCAAGCTCTCTTTAACTACTTGAGAGTGCCATTGTCCTCCCGAATTTTATAATTGATCAGTTACTGGGAGTGGCTCCAGGAAACAGGTCCTCAAAGTGAAATTTGAGAACTGAGTTATTTGGTAAGATCCTTTTATTTATTATTTATTTAAAAAATCTGTGTGTACAAGTGTGTGAGGTGAGAAAATCTCACGTGTTGGTCTTCACCTTTCACCTTGTTTCAGACAGTATCTCTCCTGTTGTCCATTGCTATGTACACCAGGCTACCCGGCCCATCAGTTCCAGAGATCCTCTTGTCTCTGCCTCCCATCTCCCAATAGGAGCAAGGGGATTATAGATGTGTGCACTGCTTGCCTGGCTTTTATGTGGATTCTGAGGATTGGAACTCAAGCTTACATGGCAGGTGCTTTACCCATGCAAGCATCTATCTCCCCAACCGCTGACAGTTTCTTTCTGAGGATAGATGGGATCGTCCTCTGTGGACGATCAGACAATCACTGATGAAGCCATGTGATGTGATGCAGGAAGAAGATAGCATTGTCAGCCACACTAGCTCTGCATGTCCTCACTGTTATAGCAAGGGTGACCCTGGGATGGCTGCTTCCAGCTGTTCTCAAGAGAACAAACACGACTGAAAACCATAAACTCCTGAGCAAATGATCGGCAGGATCCAGAAAGACTTCATGACAGGGTCCCTGATTGCTTAGGGTCAAGCCCAAAGCCTAAGCCTAAATATCACAGTGTGGCACACTCATGGATGTATGTCCTTGCCAGATCACTTATGGCAAAGCAGTGACCCTCAATTTGGATTTGTCTTCTAGGAGATGTATGGAAATGTCTGCGGACACTTAGTGTCCACAGTTGTTGGCAGTACTATCAACAAGAAGCCAGAGATGGTATATACAATCCATAATGCACAGGCCAGACTCCCCAAAATATTCAGTCAACATGTCAGTGGGTACCAAGGTTCAAACCCACTGTGCTAAGATCAGGGCATTAGTAGAGAAGACACAAGACCTTGACACATGGGATGAGGCAGTTAGATAGAGTTATTGTCACTGTTCTATTGCTGTGAAGAGACACTATGACCAAGCCTACAGTTTCAGAGGATTAGTCCATTATTATCATGGTGGGGAGCATTGCAGCAGGTAGGCACGCTAAGAGTTACGTCCTGATCCATAGGGAGGGAGAGAGAGAGACAGAGAGAAAGAGAGAGACAGAGAGAGAGAGAGAGAGAGAGAGAGAGAGAGAGAGAGAGAGAGAGAGAGAGAGAGACTGGGCCTGGCATGGGCTTTTGAAACCTCAAAGCCCACCCCAGTGACACATGTCCTCCAACAAGGCCACACCTACTAATCCTTGTAATCCTTTCAAATAGTGCCACTCCCTGGTGACTAACCATTCAAATATATGACCCTGTGAGGGCGATTCTTCTTCAAATCACCACAGGTAAACAATTTTGAATCCCTAAATCTTCTAGAAACTTCTTTGTTGGATGAAGCACTGAACTGGTTCTTCATCATCCCTTGCATAAAAACCTAGCATTCCATTACTGACAGGACAGATCCAAGGAACCAGTTCAAATAGTCAAAGCCATTTGCCTTCACATGGCATGGGCAGCAGTATACTTTCATTGTCTTATCTGGCCACTGTGATCAACTCTCCTAGTGTATCGCAATATAGTCTGTATTCTGTCACAATGCGCATTACCTCTCTTGCTAGCCTATAGAAACATTGCTGCAGTCTATTACATTTATCTCCTTCTGCTAATTGGACCTGTTGAGCAGCGATGAGCATCCACAATACATATTTTAGTAAGACATGTGTATGCCAGAAGAAGATGAGTAAACCTCCAAAGAACTGGAAAGGCTGGTTGTGTAAGCGAAGTTCCTGAGAGTGAATAATACAGAACATAAAGGCAGAGACTCTGGGAAAGGGCAAAAATGTTGTTTTTTCCCTCCACGGTTTACTACATAACAAGTTCTAGGCCATCTACAACTACATGGTGAGATTCTGTCTCAAAATTTTTTTTCTTATGCTAGGGAAAAAAATTACTTCCTATCTTGTTACAATTTTCTTAATTATACATTTACTTTAAAAAATATTTTAAATACTCAAACTGTACTATGAACCACAAGTCTCTTTGTCAACACCACACCCACCCAATCTTGGTCTCTTCCTAAGACAATCAGTTTTCTGTTTGCTTTATCTGGTTTCTTATTTACATGTAGAAATTAAATTTATATACATGGGATGTTGTATGGGTTACTGTGCAACATCAAAGGGTCTTTTATGTATGTTTGTGTTATGTGTGGGCATATATGTATGTCCCTGTTTGTACACATGTATGCAAGTACATGTCTGTGTAGAAGCCAGAGGTCAACCTTGGGTGTTGTTCCTCAGCAACTGTCCACCTTATCTGTTTCTTGAGATAGAGTCTTTCACCAAAACCTGAGGTTCAATGGCTCAGCTAATCTGGCTAACCATCAAGCTCCAGTGATCTATCAGTCTCCACCTCCCCAGCACTGAGATAACAAGCTGGGGTGGGGCTTGAACTCATGTCTTCATGCTTGGTGGCAAGCACTTCAATGACAGAACCATCTTCCCAGCCCCAACCACATTTCTTTTTACTAAATAATGAAACTTGATGATCTTCCTGCAATACTGCATACACATCCAATGTCAGGATCTTTTAACTTCAATAGCAGAGCCTGGAATGGTTATTTCTCCATAGCACTGTCCACCTGCCAAGGGATGTCTCAGAGCGTAGCCTCCCTGTTCAGGGAGATAATATGTTCTTGTCTTGGCCAGCTCTACAAACACTGTCTCTCAGAATTGGTAAGTCCATGATAAAAAATGTATTGTCTGGGTGTGGTTTGCCTCCATAAGTAAAGACCACTGCTCTGGTTGTTTATAGGTTAGTGTCTCTGTATTGACAATTTACATGCTTACTTAGAAAAATGAGTTCAAGTTCACAGGAGGAAGATGAAGCGTAGAAAGCGATTAGTGGAGCCAGAGTTGAGATGACTTCAAAGCAACAAGAATCCTTGAAGCTGGGGGCCTCTCAGATGGCTGCAGTGGGCCTTATAAGATGGCTAGAGGTGCCTCATACAAGACTGAGATGGTCAGGCCTCTGAGACACCAAGAATCATATTGACTCAGGTTAGGCTGAGTTGGTGAAATCCCAAATGCAGGAGGTATACCAGATCTCCCAGAAAATAGTCAGTCCTAAGCACTAGCAGGAGAGCTTCACTAAATAATGCAGGTAGACCAGGCTCACCAGAGGACCAACCAGGAGATCTATCTACATGAAGGTTGAGAGCCTGAGCCCACCTCCCCATCTACTCACTTAGTGGGAAAAGCAGGGGTGGATGGCATCCACCTAGTGTTGCTTAGATCCTGCTCAGAAACAACAGGTCTCATCCTGGCTGGTCAGACCAGAATCCTCTATAAGCTGTGGGTGTCTTTCTCTTCCTCTCTGTTCTCAGGCTTCACAGGACCTAGTTCTTAACTATTGGGCACTATACCCTCTTTAACACTGTCCCTGCCTCAGTATAGCTACCCTCTCTCATCCCTTTCATCTCACGTCCAAACCTTTCACCAACCTGGGCTAAAGCAGGGGCCTTTTCTGTCAGGTCCTTAATTAAGTACAGTAGCTGTCCATTCCCAACTTTTAATCTTATTCTGATTTTCAAATATAAGAATTTAGTAATTATTCCCTTCACAGGAAGGTGAGAAGTCTATTCAGTTTGTAATATTTGTTACTCTATTTATTACTAGTGTGTATGAGTATGTAGAGGGAGCCTGAATGTTGTGGGCAGCAAAGTCAGAGCTGGGGATCGAACTCAGGTTGCTGCACCAATAAAGTAAGTGCCCTCACCCCCTGAGCCATCTTGCTGGCCCCTCGGTTTGTAAGATTTCTTTTAAGCGTGTGTAGTGCCTACTCTGATCTGGCCCCACAGCCCTGTGAGAACAGCTCAGGTCATAGAGAACATATTCAGAACGTTCCCCTGGTGCTTCCTAGCAGAGTGTACTCTAGAAAACAACCCCCCCCCAAAGTTTCCATACATATACATAAGACACCATTGGCTACTTTAGGGGGACAAAACTGTCCTAGCTGGTTGTGCGGTGCCAAGGCTAGAGTGCTCTAATCAACTTAGGCTCCTTGAATGGGTGGTAGGATTTCTATTGCTGTGATGAAACACCATGACCAACATGCAACTTGGGAAGGAAATGGTTTTTTGGGCTTACACTTCCACATCACTGCTCATTGTTGAAGGAAGTCAGGACAGAAACTCAAACAGGGCAGGATCCTGGAAGCAGGAGCTGATGCAGAGCCATGGAGGGGTGTTGCTTTGTTGAAGAATATTATTTTAAGGTGTGTTACTTTTGTTTATGTTGCATTTGTTTAACTCTGTGAAGCTGTGTTACTTTGTCTGTCTAAAACACCTAATGGTCTAATAAAGAGCTGAATGGCCAATAGCAAGGCAGAAGAAAGGATAGGCGGGGCTGGCAGGCAGAGAGACTAAATAGAGGGAGAAATCTGGGAGGAAGAAAAGAGCAAGAGAGATCAAGGAGCAAAAAAGAAGGGGCCAGCCACCCAGCCATCCATGGAGTAAGAGTGAAAGTAAGATTACAGAAGTAAGAAAAGGAAAAAGCCCAGAGGCAAAAAGTAGATGGGATAATTTAAGTTAAGGAAAAACTGGCAAAAAACAAGCCAAGCTAAGGCCAGGCATTTATAAGTAAGTGTATTTATTTAGGAGCTGGGTGGCAGGCCCCCCAAAAGAACAAAGAGAAAAACAACAACACTGCTTATTGACTTGCTCCCCGTGACTGGCTAAGGACCACCAACCCAGGGATGGCGCCACCCACCACTGGCTGGGCCCTCCTCCATCAATCACTAATTTTAAAAATGCCCTAAGATCTTATGGAGGCATTTTCTCAGTTGAGGCTCCCTCCTTTCAGTTAACTCTAGTTTGTGTCAAGTTGACATAAAACTATCCAGCACAGGTGGGCTTCCTAGAGCCCATGAATGCAGGCCCTTCATAACCACTCATCGGATCAAACTGTAAGCCCTACTTGGTACCAACCACGGAAGTTTCCTGTTCAGTATTTGCACCACGAGAAGCTATGCAGCCTGAGGAAAAGACTTCTCACAGCCCACCACCCACTGCAGCTCCCCGCAGACCTTCTATCCCATGTGGAAAACAGTAGTTTTCTCTGAAGAATCGTCCCCCAGGGTCCTCAGAGTCACAGCCAAGAATTTTAACATTTCAGATACTCGCTTCATAAAACAGACACAACTTTGTATAGCTGCCACTGTTTCTGAGGAAATTCTACCATTACCTGCAGGGGAAAAACAAAAAACATGCCAGCTCAGCTCAGTCACAGCCAAGTTGGACCTTGTAGTCCAAAAAGGATCCTCAGGAAGGATGCTTAGCCTAAAGGAGGTTAGATGGCACACTTGTCCACTTCATTCACCTTACACAGGCCAAGGCCATGTTCCAAAGCACTCCAAAACCTCTTTCTTCAAGTCCCTAGAACTGGCCCAGAAAGGGCCCTGGCATTCTGTAGTCTGACTCCATTCACTCCAAAGCAGGGATCCAGCCCAGAGATGGGCTGAGCTCAGCCCAGCAGCCACCGAACTCTGCTAACAAGGCCTAGCCCAACATGAGGAATGGGGTGGGGGGGGTGGGAGGCTCAAGCAGCTGCACCGAGGCACAAGGTGACATGGCAAGAAGCCACCAATAAGGGTATTGTGGGTTGGGAGGGATAGGCTGCTCCTTGGGTCTACAGTATGACAGGACCGTCTAATCTCTCCACCAGCCTGTGGTCCCCAGCTTCAACTCTTGGACTTGCAATGTGTTGGGACAAACTAGAACAGTTTCCACTCCATCAGTCATCCACCTACCCTCCAGAAGCAATCCCAGCCCCACCTCCTTGTCTACCCTCCTAGTTGAGGCCCATCACATGTGGCTGACAACCACATACTCTCAACTGCTCTCCTATCTCCCCTCTTGTCCCACAATGGTCCTCTCTCCACACAGTGCCCAGGAAGATCCTTCCTTACAATGCAAATTGCATCATGTTGCTACCCTGCCTGAAAACCTTCTGCAGTTTCCTATTGCTTTGGAAAATGTTCAAATTTAGCTCAGGGGTGTGGTCCTGCTCACTCCCCGCCACTCCTCCACCCAATCTGTCCAGATTCCATTCACCAGACTGGTTCTAGGCTCTGGGTCTGTGGTCTGTTGTAGGTTCCTTTGGAAGCAGATAAGAGAGAAGGTTCATATGGAAATGAGTTATCAGGGAGATGTTTCCATGAAGGCAGTTAGGCAGCCAGCAAGCAGACAAGGAGAGGGAAGAGACCCAGGGAGTGAGCAACTTCTACCCCAATCCCACAGAGGATGACTGTGGCTCAAATCCCCAAGGGAGCCCTAGAAACGGTACATATCACTCCTAGAGGTTGCCTGTATCCGGAGTGAGGGCATTGGCAAGGGTGTTGCCTTGTGCCCATCAGTGATTGGTTGAGGCTGCTGCCAGGGGAAATGAAAGTTCCCAGGTATCTCCTGCTCTCTGCAGAGGGTCACAAATCTCAGTAGCCTGAGGTCAGACCACAGATGAGGAGCTGTGGACCAGGGGAGGAGTGGAGGATGGGTGTCCATGAGGAGGGATGTGGGCACAGGAACACCGGCAGAGCAGCCACAACACAGGAGTCTCTACACCTGCTTTGGCCTCTGCCTCCTCCCACAGCTTTCTCCCCACCTCATCAAGGTGTCCACTCAAATGTCACTGACTCTATCCTCCTAAAGGAACCGCCCACACATGCACAGCCTTCATTGCCTTGCCATGCTTCAAGGTTCCTCGTGGTCCAAACTGCCATCAAAGACGACCTTGGTCTTTGCTGGCCTTCTGTTCACTGGCAATGTCGAACACAAGAACGGCAGAGTAGGGACCTGACCAGGCTTATTTTCATTTGGTGCAAAGAGGCATCTTGAGCATTTCTGTTGGAATTGCCTGGCTGATATCACAGCGAATTCCATAACTTTTCGCTAGTATATTTCAGAAGCAGCTGGGCAATACCGACTACACTACACTGCTTACAATTCATTTAATTCCCTAATAACCCAGTGATGTAGATATGACTGTTGTCATCACGTGTATGTTAGGACGCTGAAACTGGAGTTTCTGACTGGTTCGGGGACACAGGGCTAGGATGAGGCATGGACAAGGCATGCAACCCACAGTGAATGGCTCCACGATTGTGCTTGGAATAAGGCTGTGCTGTCTGTAGTGTCTACTGCACAGGAAGTCCCATTTTCCTCTGCTGGGAATGGACTATGGCTTGGAGAGGGACCAGAGCTTCCTGATAGTCCTGGACAGGTGGTTACAGGGACCAGGATTCTGACCCTGCCGCCATTTCCCTTACCATGCATCCCCATGAGTGAATGGACATCCAGAGGTGGCATGAGTGGCCCCCACAGTCCTTGCCCACAAGCTCCCTTCTGAAAGTTCTCAGCTCTCCATATTGGCCCCTGTGGTGGTTTAAATGAGAAGTGTCCCCTATGGGCTCATGTATTTGAATACTTGGTCTCCAGTGGGTGGAGCTGTTTTGCAGGGGGCAGGGAGTAATAAGGAACCTTTAAGAAATGGAATTATAGCTTTGCCCCACTTCCTGCTCGCTCGCTCTCTCTCTCTCTCTCTCTCTCTCTCTCTCTCTCTCTCTCTCTCTCTCTATCTCTCTATCTATCTCTATCTCTATCTCTATGTATCTATCTCTATCTATCTATCTCTCTTCTCTCCTCTCTCTCTTCTCTGTCTCTTTCTCCCCCTCCCTCCTTCTCTTCCCCCCTCTCATTCTTATATGTAGCTGAAGTGTGATCTCTCTGCTCCCTCCTCCTCCACCATGACTTCCCCTCCATGATGGATGATATTCCTCCAGCCCCAGAAATTAAAATAACCCTTTCTTCTTTAAGTTGCTCTTGAACATGGCATTTCATCGCAACAACAGAAAAAATAATAATCAATACAGTCCCTGGTGATCATTTCTTGCCTGCTTTCCAGGACAGAGGGAGGAGGTGTCCCAAGGCTGAGGGGTTCTCTGACACTCCCACAAACCACACACACTCGGGGCTTCACCTGGGGGCACAAAAATGCTTTAGTCATTCCGCAGCCAGTAGCCCGCACCGTGGCAGGATGGACTGCTACCCGCCTGAGGGAGAATCGAGATGCCAGAAAGAAGCATTCCACTAAAACTGGCTTCATAAAGCAAAAGGTAGAGTAGCGTCCACTGGGGGATAGGAAGAGGGGCATATTGCTTATTTATTGCCGGGACACCAAACTGGACAGAAACCACTGAAGTGGGGAGGGGGCTTATTGTGGCTCAGGGGACACAGTCTGTCATGGTGGGGAAGGCCTGGTGGCAGGGGCACGAGGAAGCTGGTTAGCAATATCAACAGCTGGGAATCAGACAGCTCAGGCTGGAACCAGGGTGGGTTATCACCCCGAAGGCCTACCCTTTGACCTTATATCTGCCAGCTAGGTCAGGTGTCTAAAGTCTTCCACAACCTCCCACAGCTGGGGACTGACAGTGCACACACCTGAGCCTGGGGGGGGGGGGAGTGTCACATTCAAACTGTGACACAGAGGCAGGTGGGGGGGAGGCTAGAAGGAGGGTGGGAGACAGGTACTAAAATACAGTTACCATGGGAGAAATAAGTTCAAGATCCTTCATAAGACTTTATTGTCGAGCTTATAAAACGCTAACAGAGAAGAATTTGAAGTTGCAATGCAAAGAAGTCATCCTATTTAAGGGGTTCCAACTGTTCTCCTGAATCTTCATACACTATAGACACTGCTAAATCATCCTACCGTGTCTCCTGTGCACAATTACCATGTATTGGTTTTTTAAAGTGGAAAAGAAGTCACCCAACACTAATTGTTAAGCACTAGTGGTCTAGACACAGGTAGGTTCTCCTTGCGTGAACAGAATCTGGGGGAAAGACTCTTGAGGGCTTGGTATCAGTGCACAGGTCCTGGATAGTCAGAGGGCATCAGAGGCCAGCCCTGGATTCAGGTCTCAGGATTCTGACAGATGAAACCCACTTACATTGGCTGAGTTGTGAAAGAAAAAAAATTTTACTGAGTAGTGTAGAAAGGAGACCTCCTCAAAATGGTACAAAAGTCAAGTGGGGTCAAGGGTCACCAGAGTTTCTGTCCAACAAGAGGGGTCCCAAGAGTGAGTCAGTGTGTGGTTCTTGCTTGGGAGTTTAAAAAGCGACTTTGAGCTGATGGTACACGCCTTTAATGCCAGCACTCAGAAGGCAGAGAAAGGCAGATCTCTGAGATCGAAGCCAGCCTGGTCTACAGAATGAGTTCCAGAACAGCCAAGGTTACACAGCAAAACCCTGTCTCAAAAAACAAGAGAGAGAGAGAGAGAGAGAGAGAGAGAGAGAGAGAGAGAGAGAGAGAGAGAGAGAGAGAGAGAGAGAAAGAGAGAGAGACTTTGAGGCAGGGAGGAAGACCACAGAGGGGCTACCATGAGCCGCCTGTCAGTCTCTGTGGGTTTTCAAGGAACTAGGATGTCTTTGGCTGCTGTGGGGACACAGAAACCTTCAGAGTGTTCGTGTACCTGTGTGTTGGAAGAGGAATTGGAGCAGAGGGACAGGCACACAGCATTGATGGCTATCCCATCTCTCAGGCTGGAGACTCCCTCCATTTAGAGTGAAAAGTCACTACCCAGTTGCCGCTTTCTTGGAGATGGAAGGATGCAGTATATGCCCCCATGAAGTCCACCAGGGGATAATGCTCAGCACAGACAGGGACACATGCATACATGCACATGCACGCACAAACACCCGTCCACCCAGCATGCCCACCTCCTAGCTCAGCAGGCCACAATTACATCAGTTCTGAACCAGCACACAAGTCATCGGGGGTTACTCGCTACCTTCCAATTAGCATTACACACTGATTATCCGAGGGTATTGATATTAGCTTTAATCAGTAATTACAATGCTCACATAAAATATTTAATAACTATTTATAATACAAGAAATTTGATTAAGGACAGGACAGAACATTTTCCTTGAATTTTCACCCTGGTTTCTGAAAAAGCTCAGTTGGGTTTATCCCAAGCATTAGGAACGAATACAGTCAAGAAAATGACCCACGAATGTAGTGGGAAAAAGCCCACTCGGACTCACCCAGCCCAGCACCTGTAAAAGACCCAACAGCAGCCAGGAGAAATGGGCTAAGGCCATAGGCGCTTCCCCAAAGGAGAAATTAAGTATCAACAAATTTAAGGGGAAATTTTTAGTATCACTCGTGGTTGAGAAACATGCATTTAAATCAGACACCAGTCCTTTCATCGCGTTGGCAATGAGGTAAGTCTGCTGCCATTGGTTAAAACGGGTCCCGGGCCACTACCATCTCCCCCACCTCTTTCCTCCCTCATGGAGAATGCAGCCCTGATAAGCAGTCACCTCCCACCCAACCTTCTGCAATCACGCGGCAGGAAGCAGGAAGCCGCTTTGATTTGTTTGTTTCTGGTTTGATCTGGTTTGGTTTGAGACAGTGTCCTGATATGTAGTTCAACCTGGCCTTGAACTCACCACCTTCCCACCTCAGTCACCTGCTTGATAGGATTACGGGCACATATCACCATGCCCACTAATTTTCGGTCCGTCTGTTACCTCCAGCTATAGCAAATGGCCAGAAGTAGTAGGCCCCAGATCCAAAATGAGCTACCACAGATCTTCACCTCAACAGCCCTCTCTGACTGACCAGGGACAAGTATATGAGCTAGCCCTGTGTTCTTGGGATGAGGACAGACACCTCAGTGAAGCACTCTGTCAAATGAACTGTGACACAAACATAGCTGTATACAACCCAAAACCTGGACTAACAGCCATGGCTTTGTCAAACACAGTAACAGACAGGTAGCCAGGCCACCTGCCTCAGGCCTGCCTTACTCCAGCAGCTTTCCTGAGCTCTCATCCCAGGCCCAGTCATGAGGACTGTAAGTCTTTCTCTGTCCCACCAGTCAGCTCCCAAATAATGACATGGAGACTTCTTATCAATTATGAATGCTCGTTCTATAGCTCAAGCTTTGTTCCTAACTAGCTCTTATATCTTAAATTAACCAATATTTATCAATCTACATTTTACCATGAGGCTTTCTACCTTTCTTCCATTCTGTACCTCCACCTTGTTCTGTGTCTCCTGCCTCATCTCTCTGTCTCTCTCCCTGTCTCTGTCTCTGTCTCTCCCCACCCCCACCCTACCACCTTACCTAGATTCCTCCTCCTACTTCCTCTCTCTGCCCGGAAGTCCCGCCTACGCCTCCTGCCTATCTATTGTCCATTCAGCTTTTTATTACACCAACCACAGCAAAACACTGTCCCACAGTGTACAAATATCGCACAACATAGGACAATCTAAGGAGTCACAGCAAATATGAAGCTGGGCCCTGATCTTTCACTAGGGGAAGAAAGAGGGGCCCTTTCCACTCTCTTCTTCTGGCAGGAGAGTTCAGTCAGGGAACACCTCCCATACTGACTCACTAAAGCATAGCATTCAACCACTGCTTTGAGATATCACTCACTACACCCCCCACCACAAGCATCATCCCACTTATGCACAAAACATTAAGAGATTTTCAAGTATGTCCAAACTCTTGACAGTGCAAGAACCATGCAATTGCATTATGGGAAAAAAAATTGAAAAAAGAAAATCTCAGAATGTTAAATAAGCTTACGGTTTTGTGTTGGGCAGCATTCATTAGGTATCCTAGCCAACACATGGTCACATTCAGCCCACGGATCACAGTTTAGACATGCCCAGTAGATTCTGAGAAGTGATTTAGAAACTTCTAGAAATGCTATCACTTGAATCAATGTTAAAGGTTTGCCATGTCAAAAGCTCGCTCCTATCCTGTGGTGGGAAGTGGTGGGACTTTTAAGAGATGGAAACTTCTGGAAGGTTTTAGGTCAAGGGAGTAGTCCCTCAAAGGGGATTGTGGGACCCAGATCACCCCTCTTCCTGTTACTTCTCTGTTATGCAACCAGACTGCTTGGGTTCAAACACTGTCTCCTCCATGCCCTAGCTCCGTGACCTTGGGAACACTGTGTGGCCTGTCAGATGATGCTCAACTCTATTATCTTCACAGATTAAATTCAGGGGGAGGGGCGGTACACTCAGATCCCAGGAATTTGCACCATGAGCAGCTCTGCCTAAATGTCAGCTATAACCATGGATAGTAGTGTCAAGGATCTAACAGTGTGGGCTTAAGTAGATGAGGAGGGTGTGCCCTGGAGAGAAATGGCTTTAGCGTCTGAAAAGATGACCTACCACTATTTATAACTAACCTGACCACCTACTAAGTTTATCTTAGGAATACATGACCAGGGAGTAGAGGCAGGAATACAAAGTACTTGCCCCCAAACTCCAACCTCTGAAAGGCCAAGTGGGGCTGAAGGTTCCATGCCCATGTCTCTACCCTGGTAAGAATACGCAATGCTCTGAAGCATCCTAGTCAGAGGGTGCACTTTTTCTACACAGTGTGAGATGCTATCACTGGCTTTCCTACTCTGAGTATAGGAAACTTCTCCAAAGTACACAACAGAGCACGATGTTACCTTTCCAAACCCCACGCCTGTGACTTTAATAAGGCCTATCACTGTTTCCTCCACTCTGAGCACAAGCATTTGCTCTGTCCTGGCAGCCTGACAGAATTAAACAAGATCCAATGAAGTGGTGACTCCGGGGGCGGAAAGACAGACGTTCTGGAGGAAGAGGGCTAGAGGGGACCATCACAACCCTGCCCACGAGGAACATATTCCTGCTGAAGAAGAGACAGAGCGAGCAGTCCCTCGCATCCACCACCTGCTCCACCTCCCTCTGCAAAGCTCTCAACTCCTGCAGCACACACACAGTCTCAGAATCCATGCTGGGCTCTCCCACTGAGGGTCTGCTGCTGGGACTATGTGTCCTACAGCCACCGGTACTCCCTCTGTAGCTGTACCCCTGTGGGACCTGAGGCTTAATGCCCAGAGAGCAGGCCCAGGTAAAACACCAGATAAACCAAGAGTGATGTGTCCTAGGGAAAGAGAGCCTAGGAACGCTTGTCATGATGCACACTCTCACCCATCCCAAACAGCTCGGAGGTACCACCAATGAGCCCAGCAGCCCCATGCCCACAGAGAGAAGAGGAGGTATCACCAATGAGCCCAGCAGCCCCATGCCCACAGAGAGAAGAGGAGGTATCACCAATGAGCCCAGCAGCCCCATGCCCACAGAGAGAAGAGGAGGTATCACCAATGAGCCCAGCAGCCCCATGCCCACAGAGAGAAGAGGAGGGGGAAGCCTGCCCCTCCCCCTCCAGTAATACAGTTCGCCTTCGGGACAGAGATGAGACTGTGGTGATTAATGTTGATTGTCAACGTGACAGGACCTAGAATCCCCTAGGAGACAAACCTCTCAGCACACCTGTGAGAAACTGTCTGATGAGGTTAGTCTCTGGGCATGCCTAGGAAGGATTATCTTGATTAGGTTAATTGAGGTGGGGAGACCTGGGCTTGGGTCTCGACTACATAAAAAGGAAAAACTGAGCAGACTGTACCTCGAACTACCAGCCAACACAAATGCTTTCATCCTTACATTGCCTTTTGTAAGGATATTTGATCACAGCAAGAGAAAAAATAGTAACTAAGACAGACATGGGACCCTGAGAGAATGGCGGAATGTCGGGGAGGGGAGGTGGTGTGGCTCAGGCCATGGCTGGGATCACCTGGGATTGCAGAAGCCTGGGGGAGAAAGGCACCATGGACAGTTTTCAAGGTCACCATCACCTACAAAGGCCCATGGGATTGGCAGCATCAAGGTCAGATGGATCTGCCAATGTGAGCTCACTGGAGTCAGAATGGACGGCTACTGGGGAGGGCACAGGACACGCATGACACCTCAGGGTGGTTCTTGAGACCCCTGGCCATCATCCTGTGACCTTCTTCCCACAATGTTCTGACACACAGCTGTCCACCCTGGGTCACAGGAGCCAGAAAAGCCACCACCACCTCAATCTCTAGCAGGTCCCCTGCACTCCTAGAGCCTCCAGATCCTTCTTCACTCAAACTAGCTCAGTTCCAGTTTTCTCTACTACCCAGGAGGCCTTTTTCAAGTGTCACAGCCAAAGCAGGCCATCAAGTACTTCCCAGCATCCCTAGGGCCCGGCCTGCATCTGGGCCACCCCACTCTTCCTGACGTAGAAAGCAAGCATGAGATGTTTTCTAATTTAATGGCCTCAGTTAAATGTTTCATGGGCAAAGACTGAGGCCAGATCACTTTATAACCATTCTTCTGGTTCCTGCATAATTGATGTCCCTTATGCACTTTTCATGATCTAATTTATCTACCTCCTAAAATATTATGTAAAGCCCGAGTCCCATCGGTAATGATCTATGTCCGATTATAAAGTCCACCAAAGGATTTGCTACCCAAGCTGTGTTTGGGGACATAAACTAAGCTGTGTTCTGTGGAAGCAAGACAGGGTCTAGGCAGGGATGGAAGTCTGGGGCAGGGGCCAAGAAAATCTAGCCTTAGGTTTAGAAAATGCACTAAGGACAGACAACAAGGGGGACCAACCACCTCAAGAAAGGAAGGGAGAGATGAAGGGAGCAGAGCGGAGAAGACACTAAAGGTCAGCTATAGAGTGCCATTTGGCCCCATCAGGTGATGATGTGATGATGATGATGATGATGATGATGATGACAAGAGCAGTAAGGACAGCAGCTACCCCTGTGTAGAGATGAAGGGCCAAGCCCTGAGCTAACAGTTATCAGGCTAAATTATACCATAGAGTCTTGACTCAGGAGCTAGGGACTGTTGGGACACTCCCACTTCACAGGTAAGAAAACTGAGGCTAGGGAAGGTACCTTCCTTGCGCAAGGTCCCAGAACTAGGAAACAGGAATGATGAAGTTCAAATACATGTAGTGAGATACAGAGCCCCGGGTCCTGGTCCTTGGCAAGTTCCAATGCTCTGGCACCAGCCACTGCCGAACAGTGATGAACTCTCTCCAGGGGCACGGCCACGCAGTACTGCACACAGCCCTGTGGCTTCTCTAAGCTCAGCCGCCCCCAAGCCGAGACCAAATCAAGATGGATGCTCTCTCCCTCAGCAAATACAACCCCTCAGTCAATCTCTTGGCACGGGAAACCGGCTCATTGTTCTTGTGTGGAATTCCACAGATGCTTATAAACACTTCCATTACTTCTGAAGTTTTATTTATGGTTTTTGTTAAACCTATACTCTGAAGTTTGCCATTTTAAACACTCCCTGACTGAGAGAGATTTATATGGGTCCCTCACACTGAAGCTACCTGAAATGGACAGAGCCGGAATCAATTTATAGGGCTTCAAGAGCAGTTGACGACTCATTTTTATTGAGAGAAGGTTTCTCTCGGGAAGGGGAGAGAAAACATTACTGCCCCTTGAAACATCCGCTCCTTTAACAGTCCGACTGTTGCTGGGCACCGTCTCTACCTCTCTATCAATACAAGCGCCATCAAACCGCATCAAAACATGCTGCTCTTCAGACTAGAGATGAAAATGGAAGTGTCGGCCTCCCCAGGAGAGGTCCTTGCTCCTCAGTGTGCTCAGGAGAGGCAGGTACTACAACTGAACCCAGTGATTCAAAGGGAACAAAAAAAAAAAAGGGCAATGGCAAGGGTAGAGAGTGGGGGCTGGTCACCGTACAAATGCACTCAGTGTTCCGAAGCCCCCATCCGAAGGGAGCACCAACCCACATATTTTCAGGCCTTGTCAAATAAATTAGGAAATCTCTTCCTTTGAAGATCAATGGCACAGAGATGACTTTGAACTCTTAATATCAGGCATTAGCGACATAATGTTGGGTTTTATTAAGAATGAAAGGAATTTACTAATTTTCTTCCAGTGAGTCTCTCTGGACTCCGCAAGGAAGCTAATCACTAGATAATTGTTCGATGGCTCTTCTGGTCCATTCAAATCCATTGAATTGTTTAGAGAGGAAAAGGCAGAAGTTCCCTTGAGGGACCAATTACCAAAATGCAGAGACCTGCAACTTGGCAGAAGATACACTTTTAGAAACAGGCAGCTGTTAAGAAGATGGGTCCAGTAGCTAGCTGGAGCAGTCAGAACAATACAGCACAGGCTGGGTGCCTTAAATGAAAGCCATTTCTTTTCCCACAGTTCTGCAGGTCAAAAGTCCAAGATCAAGACACTGGCTGAGTCTGTCTCTGCCGATGCTCCTCTTTCTCATACTTACCATAGCAATATACCCAGGCAAGTGATGGGGGGGTATGGATTATGGGGTATCTTTTCATAAAGATACGAATCTTATTAGATCATGGGCATACCTTTTTGATGTCTGTACCATGACTTCTGCAGGTCTGAGAACATCTTAAAACTTGGAAGTGTTTATTTGGGCTCATGGTGGGGAACGTGGAATTGACCAGACTAATTCACATCATGGCAGTGAGAAAGTGGAGAAAGGAGAATACAGAAAGGAGTGAGGGCAAGACAGAGTCCTAAGAACCCATCCTCAGGGACCTGCTTCCTCCAGTTAGATCCCAGTCCTCACCATTCACCACATCTCAACAGTGCCATCATATTATCCATCAAGGGATTAATTCATTCATTAGGTCAGGACCCCCAGTATCGAATGAGCTCTGGAAATGACCTCATAGACACACTCCGAGGGATGTTATAATATCATGGAAATATTTTAATGGGGTGGGGAGGTGGAGAGAGAGAGAGAGATACATGGAGGTGTGGCGGCTGGGAGCATATTAGGTTCATGTGCATGCCTGTGCATAAGAGTTCCCCATGCAGGAGAGGTCAATGTCAGGGAGCTTCCTCTATAATCCTCTATTTTTTGAGACAGGGTCTCTCACCGAAGCTGGAGTTTGCTATGTCACATAAACTGGCTGGTCAGCAAGTCCCAGGTATCCACTTGCATCCACCCCACTAGCACTGAGGACACAGATGCATATTCCCAGGCCAGCTTTTGCATCAGTTCTAGAGATCCCAACCCAGGCCTCATGCTCACATAGCGAGGACTTTACCCACAGAGTCATCCCTCTATCCTCTCCTGAGTAGTTCATAGTCAGTCATCAGAATTAATCATCACAGTATCACTTCATTATGTCCTTGAAGGTCCCTCCTCTAAACACAGCTAGCTACCTTGAGAGTTAAGATTTCAACACATGAAGGCTAGGCATGCCTTTAATCCCAGTACTCAGGAGGCAGAGGCAGGCCAACCTCTATGAGTTCAAGGCCAGCCTGGCCTACAAAGTGAGTTCCAAGACAGCCAGGGATACAGAGAGAAATTCTGTCTGGGGGGTGGGGGGGGATTTCAACATACAAATCTGGGGGGGAACATCCAGTCCATAGACAGAAACTGAGCTGCCATAACACGGCTTTTGTAAATTTAGGAAAACCCTCCTCATGGTTACATATCCCACCCACACTGGGCGCCCGTTCCAAGCTTCCTTCCTGTGGTCCAGTAGTGTCTCCCCTTCCTCCCCAGCACACTCCACAGGAGCCCCCAGGTTCCAGAACCTTTTTCCCAGCCACAGCTCTGAGTCCTTTCTCTACTTAAACACCAGCAGCTCTCCCATGGACACAAGTTTGGATGAAATTCCAAGAGAAGCATGTGCATGATATTTCTTTAAAGTGGAGTCGGGCAGACAGACCTGTGAACTCAGGCTCCGGCTCTAGGCAGCTGTGTGGTCTTAAGCGATTTCCTTATGCTCTCTGATCCCAAGGTTCCTCATCAGTAAAATGGAGAAATAATAGCTCTCACTCCATTAGATGCTGAGAAAGAAAGAGAGAAGAGGCTGGAAGTGCTTAAAAGGATGCCTGGCCCTTGAAATAAAACAGTAGTTGTTATTACTCTCACCATGGACTTCTTGATATGGTTTCCTACCCCGTCTTCTGGTTCTAGCACCACTTAGAAGCTAACAGCCCCTAAACCTCCATCCCTAGCCTGAACCTTTCTCTAGAACTCCATCCAAGGATAGCCACCTGCCCTAAAATCTCCATATGTCAAAAGGCAACTAAGGCTCACTGTGCTGGCCAGTTTTGTTGTTGTCCTTTTAGCACAAGCTAGACCTATTTGGAAAGAGAGAACTCAATTGAGAAAATACCTCCATCAAATTGGCCTGTGGACAAGTCTGTGGGGTGTTTCCTTACTTAATTATTGATGGGGGAGAGCCCAGACCACTGTGGGTGGTACCACCCTGGGCAGGTGGTCCTGGGCTCTATAAGAAAGTAGGTTGAACAAGCCATGGGGAGCCAGCCAGTAGGCAGCACTCCTCCACGACCTCTGCATCAGCTCCTGCCTCCAGGTTCCTGCCATGAATGCCTGCCCTGACTTCCCTGGATGATGAGCTACAAGCTGTAAGCTGAAATAGACCCTTCTCTCCCCAAGTTCCTTTTGGTCCCAGTGTTTATCACAGCAACAAAAAGCTCACCATGTCTAAAACAGCTCTTAGCCACCCCCATCTAATTACACCGCCACATCCTGATCCTGACACTCAAGGCCACCCGCAGAGTCATCCCGGATTCTCTTCTCTCTTGATCCATGTTATCATTGAGAAAATTTCCTAGGGGCTGGGAAGATGGCTTAGTCCATAAAGTAGCTGCCTTTGAAACATGAGGACCTGAATTTGATCGCTAGAGCCCACACTAAAAACAAAACAAAACCAAAAGGCTTGTCATCTCCGAGCTGGAGAGGCAAAGCCCTTTGGCCCACTGGTCAGCCAGATCAGCCTGCATGACAAGTTCCAGGACAATGAAAATCCCTGTCCCAAAAGAAGGAAAGGTGGACATGACAGGAACATCAGTTCCATCATGGCTGAATAGAGGTATTCAGTCCTTACCTCCTCCACAAATAAGAGCCAAAGCCCCAGGTGGATAGGGACATTTTGAGGTGAGAGACCATGGAGTAAGCCGGGTCTCAGCCAGGAAGGACTTTGTAAGAGTTGGCAGTCTTGGGGCAACAGCATAGAAAGAGGAATGAATCTCCCCAGAAACTGCCATGCATGTGAGTAAGCAGGGAGAGAGTGAAGAACAAACCCCCTCATGCAGTCACTGGCAATCCCAGTTTCCAAAAAGCTGTGCAGCCACCCAGACCTGTGGCCTCATCAGGGACTGACCGGGACTTAATACAGTCACTCCGCTTTGGGGAAGAAACCCACAACCTACCAACTTCCAGAGCCAGGCTGCTAGAACTAGGTGGTAACTTGAAAAGGGAACACCGCCCAAACACTCTTCTCGGGGTCAGAAATCCCTAGAGAGCTTCATCTCTAGAACCCCATAGCTGTCCCACCAGTCTCCCAGAGAGCAGCATCCTCATGAGCCACACAGAAGACAACTGCAGCCACAGCACTTGAGTTTCCTGGTGCTTCAGAACATAGGTGCTTCAACACAGAGGGGCATGGAGGTGGGTCTCCCTCAAGAGCTGGGAGACTTAGGTGTCTATTCTGTGTAAAGGATGTAGTCAACTTTGTATGGACTCATGGCAATGCAAGACTGAAGGCAAGTGCCACATGGCCCCCACCACCATACTGCCTTCCTTAATCCTGTGTCTGGGTGTGTACTTCTATCAGAACTGGGAACACATTGCACAGAGAGGATATTGTGCCACCTCACCCTATGAAGTGTCTGTCCAGACCACAGCCTGGTCTGACAGCAGATGCATCACTGGGGACTTGCCAGTGCCCAGAGGTCCTTGCCTTCAGCAGATCCTCAGCAATGCCTGAGGAAATACCCATCACCCCACACTGGCAGCATCCCCAGTGTCAGAGTGGCAGCACAGTGGACATCCCACACATTGCTCTGCTCCACATCTGTAGAAGTTGAGAGTGGGGGTGGTGATGCATGCCTTTAATCCCAGTGCTTGGGATCTGAGTTTGAGGCCAGCCTGGTCTACAGAGTGAGTTCCAGGACAGCCAGGGTTAACCAGAGAAACCCTGTCTTGAGGGGGTGGAGAAAGGAGTTGACAGAGTGTTGCACCCACACTTGGATCCGAACTGTAGCATACGCTGTGCCCAAAGTCAGTCATTATAACCTAAGAACTAAAGGGTACTCATCTAGAACCAAAGCCAATGTAACATCAAAATGTCCCAAGATTCCTCTTCAGGAGAAAGCTACTTGCTAGAAGGCCACCCATGGATGGTAGAGACAGCTGGTCCAGGGGACATGAAAATCTCCATGTGGGTCCACAAGCACTGGCTTTAAAAAAGGTAGTGTGATAGTTCCTAAAGAAGACAGCGCTCTCCTGCAACAGATCCTGAAAGAAAACCAAAATGAACGAAATGCCTGGTGAAGAATAAAAGAATTACCACGAAGGAGTTCAGGAGGCTAGGAGGATGGCTCAGTGGGTAAGAGCACTTGCTGTGAAAGCAAGCAGACCCGAGTTCAAATCCCCAGCACACACATAAAGGGCCGGGCATAGCCACGAGACCCATAACCCCAATGAAATGACATGGCACCACACACACACAGATTCCACAGGTTTGTATCCTTGAAGCGACGAGTTACGTTGATCCATTTCTTACTCCCCAAGATAGAAATGAGGTATTGTTACTCATTTCTACCAGCCCTGCCCTTCAGGAAAGCAAGTGACACCCAACTTGCGACACCCTGGGTTCATGTTTCCCCAAAGGTTGTCTCACGCGTGCGTGTCCATGCTCAGACTGGACATAACAAACAGTTGCAGTGCTTCCAGCAGCTCCAGATCTTTCTGGTTCTAATCCCCACTCAGAGCCAGGGACAGACAGATGACATGGAGTCCTGAGGAAGGCCGAGTTTCCGTTGCTCTCACATCTTCTCTATATTTGGCCATCCCTCTGGAGGAAGTCATGGGGAGCAGAAGAAGCGGGAGTCTGTCCAAGATTCAGGTTCAATTAGGCATCGCTCCCCCGTCAGCAGTGGTCCCACAGCCCAAAGCAGCAATCCAAGTTTTATTTGCTCATAAACATTAATGGGACCAAACCTCAGGGACAGAAACAGGAAAAGCTAAATGCCACGGAGCACACACGACACCATAAAACGTGGTCTCCAAATGGGAGGAGAAAGGTCGGCACGCTGGAGAGGGGGAACCTTCTCTCACAGATGGACTGTCCTTGGTGACTTCCGGGCATGGATCTAGATAGGTTTTCCTATTCCTTGGGATTCTAGAAGCATTCTTCCTGGGGTGGAAGAAAAAAACTTGAAAGCAAAAAGTAAATCCTGTCCATGCTCAGACAGAGTGGAACAGTGGCCATAGAGGCCCACTCAGAAGAGCCTCAGACATGCTCAGAGATCTCCTGGTGTGGAGACGGGACTCCTAACAGAGCTCAGCGGTCCCAGTCCCAGGCTCTGCCTATCAGTGATGACCCTAGACATTTTCAGAAAACTCATAGTGCCTCTGTCACTCGCCACTTTGTCCTATCCGCATGGGGCAAGCCCACATCTGCTGAGGGGGCAGGAAACCGATGCAAAGCACCGCACAGTGTGCTCAGGAGTGTGCACTCTAAACCAGGCGCTGTTCACAGCTCTAAAATATCCTGTTCATTTGCTCTTTCCGACAACTGTGTGGTATGGGTTTTCAGATCGGGATACCTGAGGCTCTGGGAGTAGAAGCCTGTGGTACAGGCTGTCATGGTCCAGCATGACAGACCAGGGCTGGAACCCAGATACTCCAAGAAGTCATGCTTTCTGGGGGGCAGAGTGAAAGGCTTACACATACATGCATGGTCAAGTGTGAAGGCCAACGTCAGGTGCTGTCCTCCTTCTTTACCCAAGATGAGATGTCTCACGAGCTTGGAATTGACCAAGTAGACTAGGCCAGGGAGCCCCAGAGATCCATCCATCTCTGCCTCCCCTCTGAGATGGCTTGGAATTCGACTCAGGTCCTCACATTCACATGGCAAGCGCTTTGCCAACTAAGCTGTCTCCCCAGCCCCCGAGTTGATATTTTGTTTGAACCGTAAACTCTCTGACCCAATTGTATACAGCGTCAGGCCAGGACTAGCACATCCAGCTGCTTAAGCAAAGCCATGGCATTGAACTGAAACCCTCTCCCTCAGGCTCACATCTCTGCAGTCCCTCAGGTCACCGACCCATACTAGACATAGCCCCATGTGTGGTCTCCCTCTCCCTTTTAATTTGAAATGGGATCTTCTTATATCACCCAGGCTGGCCTTGAACTGGTGATCTTCCTGCTTCATCTTCCCAAGTGCTGAGACCACAGGCTTCAGCCACCACACCCAGCTCTTGTTCTCTCTCTGGTTGGGAGAGATCCATGGGATTTTGGAGGCCCGCCTCTGACCAGCTTTGTATCCAGGTTTGCATGTGGAGGGAGAAACACAGCCCATTTCCTTTCCTGATTTCCTGTCTCATTTGCGTATTGGATTTCCACGTTGTGTGGATTTTAGAAGCCTGGTTCCCTGGAGGAACTCCTCAGAAGCCATCTGTTCATGTGCTTCAGAGCTGCCTTGGCAAACTGAAACATGGGATGCTCATCAATCATCCAAAGGGAAATGCTCATTCATTCTCAGGGAGACTCATGCACATATGCCCTTGAACATGGCGGTGGCTGCACCAAGGAGATACACATTCAGATCTTGCAGATGCTCTAACAATTCTGGAATCATCTCTGATTTGAATCAAATTCAGGTCTGTTCAAGTCAGAGCTATGAATGAGGCCAAAGCTGGAGAGACTGTGGAGGGGCTTGTGTATTGGGCCAGGAATGCATCTGTGCCCAGGGAAGACCCCCATCCCACCCAAAAGGGTGCAGATACAACACTCTAAGTACATCCATCGCCAGTTGAGTCATGAAGCTGTCCCTAGGATGTGGGCTCAGAAGTGTGGCTGGCCAATGCCACACTGCCCTTTAGACAAGACTGCAGTGTCTCTGTGAGTTGCAAAACTGAGTTTTGTCCTAGCTGCAGCAGGCCCCGCTCCAGTGGGTCTTGTGAACTCAGTTCTTCTTCCAAGGTGATCAATGAGTTCAGTTTCTCTCCCTGGGAGTCAAGTCAGTATTGGGGGGGAAAGTGTGTCAAAAGAAGGCTTCTACACAGAGTTCCTGTTTTGCAACCAGGACACACTTCAGAGGACATGTGGTCACCTGTCCGGCTCAGTCAGAAAAACCCAAGCCCTGAAAGAAATAAACTTGTCCAAGGATAACTTACTATAAGGCTCCCAATCCATGCTCTTCTGAGCACTCACCAGAACGCTGACCTCCCTGACTCTGGATCAACAGTACCCACCTTCCTCAGTCAGCAGGGAGAAAATAGATGATGCAGCCTCTAAGCCATCCCTGGCCCTGCTGCCCCCTCTTCGACCTCGGCTCCTATCTCTGGTTCCAGGGATTTTTGACCCATGTTCCAGCTGCCACCTCACACCTTGACAGAAAGATTTTCCAAACTGGAAGAATTTCCTTTAATATTTTACGAGTATATGCAAAACAAGGCAGTCAACAGCCCGGGGGCCTAAGCTGCTTCAGGGGAGTGGGGATATGACAGATGGAGTGCTTCTGCTCACATCCTGTCCTCCATGGGTCTCCTGGACCCCGGTGAGCTCCATTTGGCCGTGAAGGTGAATGTACAGACCGGCTGGCCAGCCCAGTGCTCCCGCTGAACCAGGAAGCAACCTGCCTGCAATCCCAGGTCCCTGATAAGACCCACAAAGGGGCCCTGAAGCAGTGCTGTGTGAGCTGACGTGGATGTGGCTCTAATAGGCCTTAACAGGAAGCCTTAACAGGAAAGATGGTACTGTCTTGCCTAAGCGTCACTGTGGGAGCTGGTGGGTGAGCTAAGATGGTAGCTAGCAAGAGACTATAAAGCAAAGTGTGTACACAGGAGACTCTCTGAGGCTTTTCTTGGACTTTCTAGGACAAAAACAATCTGTGGTCAGTGCTAGGTGTGGTGGTGCATGTCTTTAATCCCAGAACTCATCCGGCAGAGGTAGGAGGATCTCTGTGAGTTAGAAGCCAACCTGGTCTACATAGTGAGTTCCAGAACATCAAGGACCACATAGACCCTGTACCAACCCTACACAAAGAATCGGTGGTCAAACAAGTACTTTGTGGGAAACACAGGGGTCAAGGAAGTTTAACAGGTTTCTTCTCCTTTGAAACGTTTGTGCTCTTTAGAGTCTCCCAGAAAAAAAGGGCAGAATGGGCTGTCCCCAGCATCGCTTGGTTGCCACAGGTGACTCTTCCAAAGCATCTTAGAGGACCAAAAGGACCTTAAGGAATTCGGGCCCAGAAGGTTCCAACCAGAGAGCACTCACAAGAACCAAGCCTCTGCAGGGGGCTGGACAACTCGCCCTCCACCAGTGAGGCTCAGACACACCCACCCAGGAATGGTCCGCGCTCCCCACCCCAAGCTGGTTTGAGCAGAAAAGAATCTCAGGTCACCAGAGCCACTCCCTCCCCTATTACCTGGATAGGAACTCAGAGAGACTCCAGACAAGAGACTGGTTCAGCCACAGTCACAGGCCCAGCCCGCTTCCCTCCTGACTCCCAGCAGGAAAGCATGTCTGCCACCCGACATGACCCTCAGAGCCAAGGCAAACATGAAGATGATTTGTGTTCACTACTGGGGAGGTGTATAGTCCTCCCCCCCCCCCGCCCACCTCTGCCTGGGACGTTGTGTGCCCCACAGCCCTCCATGATCTCATCTGTCTCCCAGGCTGAGGGTGCTTCCAGTGGCCCAGCTATCCTGGTCAACTCCACCTTGATGATCAGAGAGAGGTCAAAGACCACACACACACACACACACACACACACACACACACATACACAACCATGTAACTCATTCTTCTTGCTTGTATTGCTAAGGCCACAAAACAAACCCCAGGACAGAGTTTGTGGGTGTCAAGGGCCAACTCCACTGCAGCGCCTTGGCCACTAGGCAAGAAAAAAGTCAACTTTGTGGTGGCTGAACATGAATCACACACCAGTCCCCTGAGGTTCTGAGGTTCTCTCTTTCTCTCTCTCTTCTCTCTCTCTCTCTCTCTCTCTCTCTCTCTCTCTCTCTCTCTCTCTCTCTCTGTGTGTGTGTGTGTGTGTGTGTGTGTGTGTGTGTGTGTGTGTGTGTGTGTGTATGTCTCACCTCACTGAGGGTAAACAGGAGACTTGTATGATCTCACAACATGAAGGTTCCTGGACATAAATAAGCCCATGAAGTTGTCGTGGGCCACAGAGGTTCAGGGGACAGTGTCACAACAGAGTTGTCATGGAAGAATCCTGGGAGTCCTACTGAAGAGCAGGAAGCCGGAAGGAAAGGCATCCATTTACAAAACAAACTGGTTTCGGGAAGTAGGGTACCATGCAAAACAATCTTTCCAGACCAAGGGACTGTGAGGGGAGTGACAGAAAGGGACTCACGGAGGCAGACAGGTAGAAACTGCTTTCCCGGCCCAGACAAGGGGTGAAAGCCCTGTACCAAGATTGAGGCGGGTGGGAGTCACCCGCTTCCTCCTGTGAACCTGCAAACACCAAAGCTAGCATTATCGCCTCCCCCAAAAGGTTTTTCCCTTTCTCAAAACAACTACTTTGCAGCCCTTTCTTAGGGGCTTTTAATGGCTTTTGAAATCCAAACCTGCCGTTGCAAATGTGGCCTGGCCAATTTACCGGAACACTTCGCCTCCCCAGAAATTTCTCCTCAAATGGCTTTACTTCTTCTGCCACAAACAGAGCCTTTGGGGCAATGGGCCTTTTAATCAACAATTATAAGAAGTTTGAAAAGTCACTTTTAAAAGGCTGTCACGGTGTCGAGCCTGCTCAGCTCTTTGCTCCACTCCCAGGGGAGCGCCTCTGTGGTGGCAGGAAGCAGGCGCAGGCGGAAGGTGGGTAGGTGGGGAACAGCGTCATCCATCACCCTGCGACAGGTCCCAGGTGCCCAGGGGTCCTCTGAACACACATCTGCAGCCAGTGCAGTGCTGGTGTGATTTATCACAGGCAGGTTGGCACCTCCTGCAGTTAGGCTTATCAGTTCGGTAGCCACTTCTCCTCTCACTGACCTCCAAAAGTGTTTGTGCCTGGGGACCCAGGCCTGGCCTCCCCTGACCCCACCACACAGGCAGCCAAACCACGACCTTCATGCTGCATTCCCAGCCCACCCCATGCGCCCAACTGCTCCCCGGGGGTCTCCTGAACTAGAGTTTCCTAGAAGAACGCACGTAAAGGAACTGTTTTCCTTGAGTCACCTTTCCTCAGCCCTGCATCTCATCAAGTAACATGCCACCACCAGACCGCTACCCTGCTATCCCCTCAGACTACAAGCTGTGCCACTGACCTAGCCTCTATGCTATCCAACTCCAGCCAGGGTCCGCTGGGCTTTTCAGGCACACCACCTCCCATACCTGCACCACTCTAACGCTGAGCCCTGCCATATCTTACTGCATGGCAGCCCTACCCCAACTTGACCACAGCAGCATCCTCACCCCATCTCCAACCAGTGACTGCACATACGGTCTGATATGCAGCAAAGGGAGTCCCTTCCTCCCTGCCAGCCAGTCTGATGGCGGCAGAGACAGAGGTGGCACTGGTCAGCAGGACAGTGGCCAGCTCTCTCGTGGTCACTGTTGAGTACTACAAAGGGGCAGACCACATTCCTACACCAGGGAGAACTGAAGTGGTGGGGGAGGGGGGGACCTTCAGAGAGTGCCCCTCCATCAACATGTCCAGCCACATCCACGCAGAAGCCCGATGCTCCCTGCTCAGACCTCCTTCCTCGCTCCTTCCCAGCACTCTTGCCTCCCTATCCCCAGTCCACTCCCTCCTTCTGCTCTCAGCCTAACATACCCTGGGCAGGTCAACCCTGAATCATCTTAATACTCCATGCTTCCCTCTTGGAAAGTGGGATGGTTACTCTTCAAGGGAAGTACCCACCGTCTGTGTGGGCAGCACTATCCTCTGGGCTGGGATCCCAGACTGACTAAACAAGAGAAACCAAGCTGAGCACCAGCATTGACCTCTGTCTGCCTCGTGACTGAGGATGCATCGTGACTAGTAGCTTCATGTTCCTACGACGATGACGCCCCACACTGTAATGGACTGAACCTTCAAACTATGAGCAAGAATAAATTTTTCCTTCTTCTGTAAACCAGGCTGGCCTCGAACTCACAGAGATCCGCCTGCCTCTGCCTCCTGAGTGCTGGGATTAAAGGCGTGTACCACCACCCAGTGTAAATCTTCCTTCCTTAAATTGCTTTTGCTGGGTATTACGTCACAACAATGAGAAAAGTAACTGGCATGAGAGCCCGATCCCACTGATGCTGAGTAAGTCAGCCAGTTGGGTGACATCTTTGTTCAGTCCTATACCTGACTTCCCTGCTGGTCTTTCACCCTGTCAGAGGACTTCTTTTATTTGGTTTGTGGCTATTCCCAGAGTGCACACTTTTCTCCGTAAGTGTTGAAAGAAGTGTATGAGTCTACAATGCCTGAGTAGGAAATTCCTGAGCTGTAGAATGTGGAAAGAATGAACAGAGAGCTGTATCCATTGTGGCAGGGAAGGCGCAGCAGTGGGAGCCTGAGTAGCTGGTCACATTGTGCTCCCAGTCAGGAATAAGAAAGAGAAGCGTCCTGGTACTCAGCTGGCTTTCTCCTTTAGCCCCAAACCCCAAATCACCTTATGGTCTTGTAGAGCTGTCAATCATTGGCCCTTTCCTCCCAGTTCTAGCCTCTGACCACAGAGATTGGTAGGAGTGCCAAGCTGAAACAATGATGAACTGAATCTCTGCCCAGTGATGGATCTAGTTGGATAAAATAGAGCAAGGCCAATCATTTCCAGGTTTCTCAATTCCTATACGTACAGGAAGAACTGCATTCCATGGTTGTGTTCAGCTGGAAGTGGGTAGCCATTTTCAATACAATAGGACAGACTCATCTGAATGAGGGGAGATTAAGCAGAAAAAGAGGCAGAGAAAAAAGAGGAAAAGCATTATTTGTGTTTCTGGATCCAGCCTTACCTAAAGGAAGCATCTAAACTTGCCTGCTCTTTAAAAGCAAGAATCAGGGGAATGTAGCTTTTCTCCATAGAAGTTACCCAAACACCCAGGTATCTATGGATGAACTTGCCTCTTCAATCCCTTGATCAATAATATTAGAGCCTGTGGTTGTTAGTGTTGGCTGTCAACTTGACAGGATCTGGAATCACCTAGGAGACAAACTTTCAGGCACACCTGAAAGGTGTGGTTTAGCCTCTGGGCATACCTGTGAGGGATTATCTTGATTAGGTTAATTGAGGTCAGAAAACTTGCCCACTATGAGTGGTCCCATTCCCTAGGTAGGGATCCTGGACTGGATACAAAGAAGAAAGTGAGCTGAGCACTAGAAAGTATCCACTGCTCTGTTCCATGACTGCAGATGCAATGTGACCATTTGCCTGTAGGTCCTGCTGTTTTGACTTCTACATCATGACACAGAAGTTGCTTTCATCATTTTACCACAGCAACTGGAAAAGAAATGAAGACAAAACATGTGCCTAAGACCTGGCAGTGGCACAAAAAGAGAGAAGAAAAGCCGTCGCCATCGTGACCAGTCTCTAGCCCTCAACCCATCCTCCAAGAGGACACTTCTCCCTGTGCTGTCTCCTCTGTTCTAGAATCAGGAAGTTCCCCACACGAGAAACATAGTTTCCTTTTCCCTAGGTCAGGGGAGAGGTGAGATATCTTCCTAAATGGGAATGTATTCTCCAACCACCCACTCCAGTATGAGAGCAGAGAGATAGTCTTTCAGGGTGCATGTGAATAGGGGTGCCCCTCTCAGGGGTGCTCCTCCCCATATTTCATCCTTTCATTCAACATGTTCCATCATCTTGTGCCAAGTACTCAGCCAGCGGGGTTCCAGGGAGGTTCTGCCAATGAGGAGCACGCATGTGAAGTCAGGAAGACAGAAAATAAGCCCTGATTTTCAAGCAGACATTCTGAGTGGGTGATTAGGGGCTTTGCCAAGAGCTTTCTGGTTTTCACTGAGGACTTCCCACTTCTATGTCTTAGGCCATTGACATCATCAGCCTCAGCTTCTCCAGAGGTTCCTACACTTCTGGGTTTCCTAATTATGGCTGTTGTCGTCTCTGCTTCCTCCTGCCCCCCCTTAAGCACTTGGGTAAGCCTCTATATCACTTTACTCCATCACATTCTTCACGGAAGGCCTCAAGTGTTTCTTGGTTCCATTTTTCTAATGGACTAGACCAGGACACTGAGTGAGCAGGATCAGCAAAGCCAGGTCGCCTCCAAAGCTGCCTGGATGAAAAGTTGGCTCCATCCTAGAACGCTAGAGAAAGTCTTGTGGTATATTAGCGACTTTCTCTTTGCCATGACAAAATTCCTAGACCTGGCAGAAGCAGCTTTGGAAAGGAAGAATTTGTTCTGACTCACAGCTTAAGGGTGCATAGTCCATCATGACAGAAGAGTCATGGGCAACCAGAGTTAAGACAGTTGGTCAGATTGTGTCTGCATTTAGGAAGTAGACAGAGAAGGATGCTGGTGGGCTTGCTTTCTCCTTTCTCTGCAGTCTGGAATCTCAACCCACAGAATACTGTTGCCCACATCTAGGGTGGTTCTTCCCACCTCAGCTAAGCAAATCTCTAAAATCCTCACAGATTTGCCTAGATAATTTGTCTCCAGGTGATTCTAGATTCTGTCAAGTTGACCAGAGACACCATCACAAGCCCACACCTTGTCAACTTGACACCTAAACATATCAACGTTAAGCCACAGTCTTCCATCCATTGGCCCTGTAGGCTTGTGGCCATCTCATAATACAAAAATGCCTTCAGTCCAACTTCAAAAGTCCTCACGGTCTTTAACAGTTCCAAGAGTGTTCTAAAGTATGTGTTAAGTCTGTTCTGAGACTCAGGCAATCTCTTAACTGTGAGCCCCCATACAATTTAAAAAAAAAAAGTCACATACTTGCAATAACCAGTGGTCCAGAGTAAGCATTCCCATTCCAAAAGGGAAGGATGAAGATGTAGTAAGAAGTGATCAGACCAAAGCAAGACCAAAACCCATCAGGGCTAACACCAAATCCTACAGCTCCATAGCCATCATCTGAGGCTTATGACAGGATTTCCTGGGCTCTAAAAAGGTATCTTCAGCACACACATCACCTCTCTTTCTCCAGCTCCACTCCCCGCCTGCACCTCTTCTCAGCAGAAACCCTGTAGTTTTGACATCTTCAACAACCTAAGGTCTCTGTTGCAACTTAGGGTTTATCTTCACAGCTTCATTCAACACCTCCTCAAGTCCTCCTTGCAGGGACTCTGACCCTTCCACACACTGCCTAGCTTCAAGATCTCTAGAACTGTGATCCAAGACTCCATGACCCTATCAATGTTTTATCTTTTTTTTAAAGATTTATTATAAGTTTCACTTATATGCCTCTGTGTGTGTGTGTGTGTGTGTGTGTGTGTGTGTGTGTGTGTGTGTGAATGGATGCTACATGTGTGTGCACGTGTCCCCAGAGGCCAGCCAGAAAACGGCTTCATATCCAATCAATCTTGAGTTACAGGTGGTTGGGAGCCATGTAATATGGGTGCTAGGAACTAAACTTGGTCCTTTGGAAAAGCAATAAATGTTCTCAACCACTGAGGCATCTCTCCAACTCCTCATTCTGTCATCTGTAATGCCTACAAAACAGGATTAGCACCATATGGACAATACTGCCAAGTTGTGCCTCCAGCTTGTGGTGGAACATAGTTTGTCTCCTTGAACCAGAGTCTCATGGGCCTTTGTATGCTGACCCTGGGGAAACACTTCCCAGGTGGGGAGTTTCTGAGCAGGGAACCCCTCCAACAACACCTCAGTTTAGGCTCTCTCCTTTCTAATCAATCTGCATTTTACACGACTGAGCCATCAATGAGTGGGGTCTTGCCCTCAGGGCACCTTTTCCTCTGTCCCCTTTCAGGGTGCCAGGTTTCTCTTTAATAACATTGATCTCTTTAACAAACATAGATAATTTGTCATCTTTGTCCTCCTTGTCCAAAACTTTAAATGTAATCACACACCTTTTCTCACCAAATGACATTTTTCTTGACTTTCCGCTTTACTTTTTGACATCTCTCACTGTAGACCTGGATGTGAGATAACAGTAATAACCATGGCACAGCCTGAATGCTTTCTGTCTGGGAACTTCCTCTGCCAAGGGAATTGGTCCATTGCCTTTCAATTCACCTTCCCTCAAGTTCTCGGATGCAGGCAGAATCTAGCCAGACTCTTTGTCAACGTGTCACACCAGTGGTCCCATCCCATCACTCACAGAATCTTTGTTCCCCACTGAAGCTTTGTGAATGGAGCCTCCACAGTCCACATTTTTCAGTGCTTTTGTCTTCCAAATGCTCTCAGCATTTAAGGAGTTTCCTAGCCCAAAGTTCCACCAAACTCTTCCACATTCCTCCCGAAAACCAGTTCCAAAGGGCCAAGAATCGCACAGTCAACTTTATCACAGTAACAACCTTACTTCTTGATACCAATGTTCTGTTTTAGTTACTTGTGTTACAGTGAATTACCTAAGGAAGGAAGGGTTTATTTGATCCAACAATTCCAGAGGCCACAGTCCACTGTGGGGGGGAAGATACAATAGCAGGACAGGAGGTAGCTGGTCTCATTACATCTGTGCTGCCTAGTTTTATGTCAACTTGACACAGCTAGAGTCACTGGAGAAGAGGGAGCCTCAATTAAGAAAATGCCTCCCTAAATGCCTGTAGGGCATTTTCTTAATTAGTGAATGATAGAGGAGGGTCCAGCCCATTGTGGGTGGTACCATCCATGGGCTGGTGATCCTGGGTTCTATAAGAAATCAGGCTGAGCAAGCCATGGGGAGCAAGCCAGTAATCAGCACCTCCCCATGGCCTCTGCATCAGCTCCTACCTCCAGGATCCTGCCCTGTTTGAGATCCTGTCCTTAATTCCTTCAATGATGAACTACAGCGTGCAAGCATAAGCCAAATAAACCTTTTCCTACCAACCTGCTTTTTGGTCATGGTGTTTCATCACAGCAATAGACTAAGACAGTATTCATGATCAGGAATCAGAGAGCAATGAATGTTCATGCCCAACCACTCATCTCTTTTTGGTGCATTTCAGGACCCCAGGCCACAGAATGCTGGGTCTTTTCTCTTTCGTTGACCTAATCTAGAAAATACCTCACAGATTGCCCCAGAGATGATTCTAGATTCTGTCAAATTGATAGTCAACATAAACTATCACACGTGGTCCTCAGGAGCTACAGAAATTACAACACTGATGTCGTGTATACTCACTACAGCAATCAGAGCAGCATGGCCTAAGAATGTGTGATCTCTGGAAACATAACGAAGGCTTGTAGGATCACACCAGACAAAAGCAAGCAACTTGAATTCACAGGTATTCTATGGCTAAGGAGAGTGGGGGAAAGAGGGAGAGACTGTAGCCTGGCTTCTAAACATTGAAAGGACAAGATAGACAAACCCATAAGACAGTCCAAGTGTTAATTACATATATGTGGATATATAATGAGGAGCATAAGTCACTCATTGTCATGTGGAGAGCAACCTGCTTGGAGGAGGCTTCTCAGCTTTCTTTGTGACTCTCAGGACTGCTTATGTTGGGCTCCTCAGGAGTGTTCTTCCTCGGCTGCAGATCCACTGGCTACCTGGTTCGGGCTCTACAGCCTGTATCTTCCAGAATCCTACCTTTGTCCTCCTTGGTTTTCAGACTTGGTACACTTTTCATCCAACTTGCCTGATTCCTTTTCCTGGCCAACCCACTCCCCATCAAGCCTAAAAGCTATGCCCCCAGGAGAGTGAAGAAGAGCTGGGTCTCACTGTCATACCTGCAGTGGGCAATCAGAGCCCCTCTTCTGCCAGAGATCCCATGACATGGGTAAGACCATGGATGCTGTTCAGCAGAAGGCCTCTGACTCCCACCTCCCCTTATCACCCAAGATCCCCTTCGCCTGTCTCCTTTATGTATACCCCATAAGGGAGGCCTGTGCCATGCTCCAACCAAAGACAAGGAAAGAAAGCAAGAAAACATATCACATACATTATACACATGGAAAGATGTGTGCAGAGTGGGCACTCTTCTATCAGAGAGGTGAAGCTGGGGCAATATTTTTTTAAGATTTTCTGTCATTATGTCTTGTATGAAAAAAAGAAAATAAACAAACAGGGAAGATTTCTCACTCTCTTGGGTTTCTCAGGTTTGGATGAGTGCTGAAATTACCCACACTGTACTGCATAAGAAGTGCTTTCCCAGCCTGCTCTCTCCTGGAGAGCTGCTTGGCCCAGTGGAAAGTGGGTATCACCCTGTGGCTGGTTGGTATATGAGCATCACTGTGGCCTGAACTCCCCCCAGGCCTCAGTTTCCTCCTAATTGTATTTCCTCCTAAAGGTCACTGTCTTGATTCATCTCTATGTGGCTGAATGTGCAAAGTGAGCAGACATCACAGTCAAGCTAGGGCCCAGGCCCTGACACCACACTTAGAAGGTCCCTTCTGATTGGCTAAAGGGCCTGCCTCTCCACATATGGCATGCGGTCTGGTGGAATTTGCTAGAATCACCCCCAGACAACACGGCTAACTTTCCTTTTATCTCCTGTTCTGAAAACCTGTCAAACTCATCATCTCTGGCCCATAAAACAAATTTATTTTTTGAGTCATGTAGAAAAAAATTGAAGTTGAAACGCTGCAAGGGGAGAGGCTTTTTGTATTGGTGTCAGGCATCTGTGAAACCTAATGGAGCTGTTCTTTGACAACATTATCTGTGTTTGGCTAATTTGGTCGAGTAGACAACATTCTCTATTGAACGGGGAAGAATAGAACACACAGTCCTAGGAAAGCAGAGAGTTGGCCCATTGTGGGTAATTTGTTCCCACTATTCATACTGCAGATAGGCATACAATTATAGAGGCGCTCATAGGTAAATTTCTATTCATTCTTTTATCACCTTGCAAATGAAATAGTCATTTTTAAAATAGCTTGAAGCAGAGATGCGTGTCAGTAAACAAAAGGGCAGGCATCCTTATCATGGTGTATTTTGTCCTGATTATTTGTTCTTCTACCCCTCGAAAGCTGTGCGACTCATTTAGAGAGCCAGCCCCCACTTAGGGACATTTGTCTTCGGAGTGCAGCCCAGATGGGACAGTGACAAGAAGCAACGGGAGAAAACTATTCCTGAACTCGACCTTCAGTGGTGAGGGCAGATGGAAGACAGGAAGTGCTCTGACCCCTGAGGGACCCTTAGGTGTAGCTGAGTGAAGGCAGAGGGAGTTTGAGCTTCTGGAGTCACCTGGTGGCCAAGGAGTCAGGCAGGACTTGGAGCCACGTGCTGAGCACAGATGAGATGACAAATATCCCAGGTAAGCCTGCAGGCAGGTCTCACCTGAACAAACCCCGTCTTTGCTGCCCACCAGGTTGGGGTGGCTGCACAGGTCTCCTGGAAGCATCTCAGGTCTGGCTCCCTGAATCATGCCCACATGATACCTATCAGAGCTAAGGTTCATGAATATTCATGAGCATCCCATCAACCTGGAAGTATGTCCTTATGAGAGCAGAAATGTGCTTCTCTGTTTCTGTCTCCCCAACAGCAAACCCAGACTAATATTTAGTTCTTATAGCGAACCTGCTCTGGGATGTGGGGGCTGGTGAGATGGCTCAGCGAGGGAAGGTACTTGCCTCATCACTCACTTAATGACCTGAGTTCAATTCCTGGAACAGATGTGAAGGGGGAAGTAGAGAGCAGACTCTGCAGAATTGTCCTCTAACCTCCTCACATGAGACACACCTACACACACACAGTATGTAGGGCTGGAGAGATGGCTCAGCAGTTAAGAGTGCTTGCTGCTCTTGCAGAGGACCTGAGTTCAAGTCTTCAGCACCCACATCAGGAGGTTCACAACCACCTGCAACTCTAGCTCCGGCGGATCCGACATCCTTTTCTGGATCCGAGGGCAGCCACATCCATGTGCACATACCCACACAGAGACATATATGCACACAAATAATTTAAAATGAAAATAAATATTTTCAAACAATAAAAGTATAAGCATGACCCCAAGAGGTTCACCCAGCTTACCCAGCTGTGGACATGAGACGGCGTCAAACCGCATTTCTGTAAACAGTGTTCTTTTTTGGAGTTTTTTCTTAGACCATCCTTCTGCGGCAAGCCTACATGCAGTCAGGAGGCTCCTCACTTTGGACGGTAGGGTGACAAAGGCTGAACCTGACAGGAAGATGCTCAACATCTAAAGACTCTTGGCAGGCCCCTCTCCTCCTCGAAGCTTGGTTCTGGCTTCACCCCAGCTGGATTTTGCCCCTGGGAGTCAATAACAATGGTCTGTAACCAGTGAAGAGTGGGCTTTGAGACTACACATGAAACCCAGGGACCGTTGGTAAACAAGTCAAGGGAATGGATTTCAGGGGCTTCCTGTTGAAGTTTCAGTTCACTGAAGGTCAAGCCTCAATGCAGCACCCAAATGTGACTGGGGGAGACCCAAGTCACAAGATGATGTAGCAGCCGCTCACACCGGAGACCACGTCTCCTGGCTCAGATTATGATTTCTTCTTCTGCTCGGGTGTCACCTGAGATACTGTCTCCACCTCCACCCTGAAGCCCTCTGGTCCCCGGGCTTTCTGCCCTCAGTTCTCGGCACTCAAAACCCATGTTCTGCCCAGTCAAATATTAACTGCCAACTTGATGTCTAACAAGCAGGCCTCCAGGTACATCTGTGAGGGTTTTCTAGACTAAGATTAGCCTCGGTGAATGTCTGTGAGGGACTATCTTGACTGAGTTGGATGTTAAGAAGACCCATCTCAATTATGGGTGGGAACACTCCCTGAGCAGGGCATCCTGGGCTACGGAAAATGGAGGGGGCAAGATGAGCATTAGTGTACCTGCATTCATCCCCTGCTCTCTGCTTCAAGTTCCTGCTGCTTTGAGTCTCCCACAATGATGGACTGTAACCTCTAACTCTGAGCCAAATAAATGCTTTCTCTCTTCAGTTGCTTTTGTTGGAGTATTTATTCATAGCAACCAGTACATCAAACTCATTTGTCTCCACCCACCAGACACTACAAATTCCTTAACCAAAATGGCTTCCCCACCACACAGTAACAAAACCAACCCTCTTGCTAGGTTATACACTGACCTCTCAGTGTGTGTGTGTGTGTGTGTGTGTGTGTGTAAGCCAGAGGTCAGTGTTGGATGTCATCTTCTATCATTGCCCTCCTTATTTTTTGAGACAGGGTCTCTCACTGAACATGCAGCTCTTTGATGCAGCTAGGCTGGCTGGTCCCCGGGATCCTCCTATCTCTGCCACCCAAGTGCTGGGATCACAGGCAAGCACCATGGTGCCTGGCTTTTTCTACAAGTGCTAAGGATCTGAACTTAGGTCCTTGTGTTTGTGAGACAGGCACTTTACTAACTGAACCCTACTCCGTGAACATCTGATTTTCACAGTGTAAATATAAGCTCTTTACGGAAGTTTGATTTCTTAACATAGTCAGAAATTTTTTTTTGTTTGTTTGTTTTTTGTTTTTTGTTTTTTGTTTTTCGAGACAGGGTTTCTCTGTGTAGCTTTGCGCCTTTCCTGGAACTCACTCTGTAGACCAGGCTGGCCTCGAACTCACAGAGATCCGCCTGGCTCTGCCTCCCAAGTGCTGGGATTAAAGGCGTGCGCCACCACCGCCCGGCCCACATAGTCAGAAATTTATCCCCTCCTTCCCCCCCCCAGGAATCCAACTTCTATAAAAGTTGTCGCTGTAGACCCCTCCCATCTCCAACAGAACAGGACTTGCAGCTTCTCCAAAGAGTCAGGGTAGAAACTCCAGGGCAAGATGCAGGGAAAATGGGCAGAGGCAGGGCAGAGCCTTAGGCAAGGCAGGTGCAGATAGAACATATCTCTCAATCAGGAGTACATCTGGCAAAGCTCGGTCTTGGGTCCTGATGGTCCAAGCCAATTAACTGCAACCAGACACGACTCTCGTCACCCTGCCCTAAAACCCATCCAGGCTTGAGGGCCAGTGCGGGGTGGGAACCGACGAGAGCATCTGCAGCTGGAAGCCCAGATGTTAAGGGACTTCTGTGTGAACTTCACAGTATTAAAAATAAAATCAAAAAAATTAAAGAGAAAAGTTAAGTATGCTGCCTTGGCTTGTATCCTTCAGGATGACTTTGAAAGCCTGGTGATGAAATTGAGCCTTCTGGATTTTTTTTTTTTCTGATACCTCCCTCAAAGTCATTGACATCCAGTAAAAAACCAATAGGATCTCACTTGTCTGTCCCCTCCATGCTGGAAGAGAAGTTGGGGAGACCCTGGGAATTATGTGACAGCCCAAACACCACAAGGGACAAACATGCCATGTCAGACATGGAAATAAAGCAGGAAAATGATGGGGGCAGTGAAGCCCCAGGATGCATGGTCCCAGGATGCATGGTCCCAAGGATGCATGGTCCCCAGGATGCACGGTCCCCGGCATACAGTTACCGGCAGCTTACTTGTTCCTGTCAAGGGCAGTTGTTTTGAATGACTTTTTTGATCCTGAACCTCAGTAACCACCAAGATGACTTCAAATGGCAACAGAGGTGTGGCATTGATGTGGGGGTCGCAAAGGGGTGCAAATGTATTTTGTCACCCCCAAGTGTTCTGTGTCCCTCTTGGGCCTCTATGCCACCTTTGATAGAACTAGGGTCAATGGTTTCTGCACATTCTAGATTCATTCTGTTACTGTGATTTAAAAAAAACCACTCTGACCAAGAGCAACTTAGGGGAGAAGAAGGTTTATTTAGGGGACACTTCCAGGCCACAGTCCATCACTGTGGGAAGTCAGGGCAGGAATCCAAAGCACTGCTTGCTGGCTCACTCACAGGCTCATGCCTGGCTAGCATTCTTATCAGCCTAGGGAATGGTGTCACCCACACTGGGCTGGGCCCACCTATAATCAATCCCCCACAGATATGTCAAACAGGCCATCTGATCTGGGTAATCCTTCAGCTGAGACTCTCTTCTCGGAAGACTCTAGGACATGTCTAAGTTAAAGTACAAACATAAAACTTAGAGTCTCAGGAACTCAGTGAAATACATCCATCCCTCGCCAGGGTGGTACCAAAAAAGAGAAAAAGAATGCTGTTTAAAAACAGATCCCAGATGATCTGTGTTTACATGGGACCAGTCACAGGAGGGAGTCAGAAGTAACTCTACCTGCATGTGACACAGGACTCACAGCCACCTCAGCCTTACTGTGAGACATTGTTTCAGGAGAGCCACAGCCTGATGACCAGGTCATGATTGGTGTCCAAACAATCCTTAGACTATAAGCAGCTGTAGCTTGCCAGGCCCAGTGTTGGAGTCTGGGAATACCAAGTAACCAGAGACAAGACCCAACAGACCTGAAGTCATTGGACTGAGCTGGTGTGAGACATATGTGTGTGATAAATCATCCCACAAACAGAAACAGCACATGTACAGGTGGGACAGGTGAGTCAAGGCCTGTGAGTTGGGGCCAGTCTCCCTCCACAGACCCCACCCATTGTTGAAGACACAGATGGCTTGGGAACCACACTCAGGACCCTCTACATACATCCTCCTGGATGGGATTCTGGCTACTGAGGCTCTGAGGCCTGAGCTGCCGTTGCTGGGGTGATCTCTCTCAAAATGCCGGTCCAGGGCCTCCAGGCCATCACAGTCCTTCAGTTCATGTGACCTGGCCTTCTGAGGGCTCTGTCCTGAGCCCCACTGACCCCTTCCCCATAGATATGTAAGATATAACATTTGCCTTTTCCAGAACTTCATGCCAAGTGAGCCAGACCCCAGACTCCTGTATCATTATTCTGCTCCTCAAACATCCTGTGCTGTTTCTAAGTGGGTACCCATGAACTTGTCCCTGGATTCTCATACACACTCATGCAAATTTTCTACTTTAAAAATGTCACTGAATTCTGCTTAAGACACTGGGCAAGTTATTTCATTTCTGCACTGGGCCTCCTCTCCACCACAGACTTCTCCACCCAACCCTGAGGCTCCCCTACCCCAGGGAGCTCCTCAGACATAAACCACCCAAGGGCTCAGACCTACAGCCAACCAGGTGCATTGAGTGGACATGTTGAGGACTCAGCTCCCAAGCCTTCAGTCCACCTTGCCTTTTCTAGTTTCTCTTCCTCTACTTGTCATCTAAACCATTCTCGGGTTCTTCCACCCTCCCACCTCAGGTGCACCTAAAGATGAAAGTTCCAATGCCACCTGGGGAGGACAATGAATTCCATATTTATTCCCAAGACCCAGCAGCCTTTGCCCCGCACCTATACTGGACCCCAGACCCCAGATCTTCCTCAGTGTCTTCCCTTGAAGCTCTAAATGAATGTCTGAAATCGCCCTCTTATTAACTTCCTTGCTTCCCTCCTGCTGGAAAATCTATCCCTTTCCCTGGCTTTCTCCACCTCAGCAAAGCTCTCCACAATCCAGATGTCCATGTGCTCAGGGTAAAAATACAGCTGGAATTCATGTTTCTTGGCCTTACACATCACAGCCATATCAGCAGCCACTGTAGACAGCTCTACTGCCAGAGGAAACCCAGACTTCAGTCCCCTCTTTCCCCCTCCACGGTGGAGTTCTGGTTAACTTACTACAGCCCTTGCCAGGAAGGCGCCTGCACTTGTCTCCCTGCTCTACACTGGTCTCACTGAGGTCCACAGTGATCATGGAAACCTAGCGGAGTTCCCAGACTAAAGTCAGAACTCATCACCACTGCTGCCAGGTGATAGACACCTTCTTAATACATCTCCTGCCATGCCCCTTCCTATGGCTCTTGCTTCTGGTCCTAATATACTAAGACACAGGCCTTGGCACAAGCTTATCCCTTTGCCTACCTAGAACATTTGGCCTTTGCATTTCCATGTGATGATTCTTCTCCGCTCTCAACCCAAATGTCCTCTCCTCACAGAGTTCTTCCCAGACCATTTAAGGTCTTTCCCTATTCCCTAGTTGCAATTCCACTCCAAAGAAGTAATATGCATCCTTGGAAACCCAAGACAGAGTTCAAATCACACAGCTTTGTATAAGCAAATCCCGTCCCCAGCTCCTACAAGAAGCCCCACTATTTTCAATGCTCCTGTTCTCGTTTATATCCATATGACTCTCCCTGGCCAAAGGCATCTCTTTCATTTATGAATACCTTTCTCTATAGCCTGTCTCTATCTCTGGAATATACACACCTATCGCAATGTCCACTGCTGCCTCTTAGTGCCCAAGAGAACATCTGATACTTAATAGATGATTAGTAAATGTTCATTGGATGTTTCCTGAACTCTGGATGTGTGGTCAGCCTAGGTTACAGTCTGAACAAAGAGTAAGGGCTGGGGAAATAGCTCAGTGGATAAAATGCTTGTTGTAAGCACAAGGATCTTATTCAACTCCAAGAACCCACTTTTTTTTTTTTTTTTTTGAAGAAGAAGAAGATGATGATGATGATGACAACAGGTGACTCAGCATCTGGCTGCTCTTCCAGAGGTCCCGAGTTCAATTCCCAGCACCAACATGACCTACAACCATCTATAACTATAGTCCTATAGGACTCAATGCCACCTTCCGATGTGCAGATATACATGCATTCATATACATAAAATAATTTTTAAAAAATCAGTTGTAGGGTTATATGTTTTTATAGCCAGTCATGATGGCACACACCTTTAATCCTAGCACTCAGGTGACAAGAGGCAGGTGGGTCTCTGTGAGTTCAAGACTAGCTTGATCTATACAGCAAGTTCCAAGCCAGGCTACATAGTGAGACTCTGCCTCAAAACAGAGAGAATAAAAACCACTGGAAATGTCACCGAATAGTGGTCCCTCTGGGCTAAAGCATTAACTTTCTATTGCTTGGTTTCCCGGGAATGGCAAGCTCTGGACACAGCAAGGCCTTTCTATCTCTGGATAAAGTCAGCAGCCTCCTGTCCAGTAGTGGGGGAGTCCACCCTCCATGCTCTCCTGAAGAAGTGGAGCATAAGCACCAATGCAAGCCACAATGTAATATTTTCATTTTAAAAAGGAAAAAAAGAAATGTGTAAGTAATTTCAGGCGCATGTTTTACTTAGCTCAATATATCTAAAGCAATGTTCCGATCAATATAAAATATCAATTGTATATTTTGCTTGGGTTTTGTTTGTTTTTTTGTTTTGTTTTGTTCTTCTGTGCCAAGTACTTGAGTTGCAGGGTGTGTGTTTTGTACTTGAACATTTCAGAGTGAGTGGGCTACCTTTCAAGGGCTCAATAACTGCATATGGCTGGAGGCTGTTATATGGACCGTAGAGGCCATGAATAAGCAAGCACCGGGTGTGACAGATCCGAGAGGAACATAATGTCAAAGCTGGGATGCATTTGGTTTTCATGTTTAACCTTTCTGTGCAATGCCTTAAGATTAAAATCGCAGTGCTATGTTGGACACACACACACACACACACACACACACACACACACACACACACCACACACCTTTTTTCTACATCACAGCAAACTCCTTTATGATGCCTTGAACGTGCTGCCTGTGCAGACCATAGGAGCCAGCGTGGCCACAAGAAACAGAAGCAGTGAAGGTATGAGGCTCCAGACTTTCCTAGCTTCAGGTCCACATAGAGACCGTCACATTTTAGTAACTGGCCTTAATACAGATGTGTTTCTAACAGAATTGATGAATCCTATACACCGGTTGCATGAGGTGAAAGCAATTCCATCTCGAAGAGACAAGGTATGTATTTGGAAATGCACCAGTGAGCTCCAATCACACACTTCATATTAACAAGTCCCACCCTTCAACAAGCTTATTGTCCTGGGGCAAACACCTGACAGCAGGGGCTGTGAAACCGTGGTGTGTCACCAGCAAGGACAGCGACAGCCTGCTGAAGTGAGAACCCACAGCCTGGCACTAATATTCCTCATCCTTGCTTCCGAGAGAGGGCCCAGCATGAGGAGTGAGAGTTTCAGCAGCAGTGAATACAGGAGGGTTTCCTGAGAGCTAGCTGGGTCTCGGACACAAGGCTGGGGTGGGGGGGGATGAAGAGGGAAAAGCAAGATGTGCCGTCTCTGTTTAGAGATTGTAAAGGAGCCATGCTTGGTTTAGGAGAGGAAAACTGTTCCTGTTTTTTGATGTAAAGAACACAGTCCTCTTTCAAGCCAGCCAGCCAGGCCTGGATAGGGGTGGGATATGCTAATAAGGCGAGTGTCCGTCACAGACCTTGGAGGAAGTGGTACCACCCAGCCCAGAAAATGCAGAGGGAAGAGGGTCACGACAAAAATCACAAACTAAATCAGCCAAAATAAACCTCTTCTCCTCAAGTTGCTTCATGTCCCGTATTTGGTCAATGCCATGAGGAAAGGAACCACCAAGCAAGCCACACTATAGCCACCGGAGAGCATACAGGCCAGATGCAAAAACATCTGCCATACAATACGAAGAAGGGCATGGAGGAAGTGAGGGATGGACAGCCACAAAGGTTCTTCCTTAGGTCCTGGAAGAACAAATTCAATCTGTGTTCTCAGAGAGAGATGGGCGCTCCCACTGAAGTGAGCAAGGGGGACAGAAGCCTTCCTGACAGAGACTGGCAGGAGACAGGTAGGCTTGCCGTGCAAACACAGCATACTGCTGCAGCACCCTGAACACTGGCCCAGGCTCCCCAGGAGCCGTGGGGAAAGCCAGAGTCTTACAAATTGTAGCCAAGTGGACGGGTCTACACTGCCCAGCATATCTGCTTAGGATGCAAACCGTCTCTGCTGACTCAGGTCCTTCCAAGGTTCCCCACTCTTAGTCTGTTCAGCCCGACTCTCCCCTCTAGAGATAAGGGAAAAGCCATTTGCAGCCAGGGTGCTGAGCTGGTACTACTGCCCTGGAACCTGAAGGATGGTCCATCGATTGGGCTCCCAGGCCCTGCAACTCTGCAACTGTCAGCTGGGGCCAGGCAGGGCCAGTGCCACTAAGACCCCACTGAGCAAGCAGGCCATCAAGCAGCAGATAAAACATTCTAGCTCTCTAAATCCCATGAGTGTCATTCGGAGTGGAAAATGACATTATAGGTTGTGTTGGGTCATCGGGTAATTAGGTAAAATGAACGACTAAGTAGCTTCTAAAAGCCACGTTACCTACCAGTGGCTCCTCAGACTGAGGCATTGACCTGTCCTCATTTGTTTGAGCTCTGGGGACTAAGAGAAAAGGCCAATGGCACTCACAATGTCCTCCTACCAGGTAACCCCAGGGAGGGCCAAGTCCCCAGTGCTTAGCTGGAGCTTCTGAGCTAAACTGGGAAGAGGTGAGGGAAGAGGACCACAGAGATCATTCCAGACTATCTCTGCCCAGCGTGCCAGCTCTCTGCTGTCCACAGAAACCCCAGCCCAAGCCTAGCACCTCACCTGTCCAGTCCAATGGCATCCTTAGTTAACCCAAGAAAGCCGCAGATCCTTCTAGAAAGCATGTCCTCATGTTGTGTTGCTGCTCATGAGAATGCTGGGCTAACGTTTTTCTGTTCCTGCCCTTGTCACCATCCATCCCAGCCACAACCTTGCAAAGCTGAGCATGTAACTGTCCCCATTGTCAGATGCAGACCTGGGTTCTCAGGTCACATGCCTCAGACAAGGGGCAGAGTCAGGATACACAGACTCTGCCTGGTGTGATTCCATGGCTCTTGTCTGGTCTGATGGACTACACTCAGGAGAGGCCAGGCAGGGAACAGATGTGCTGGGTCCTTCAAATGGATGGTTAGCCTAGCCAACTGCTTACTTACACAGTCAGAAAAAGAAAAGGCCCAGAGAAAAGAAAGTCCATGAAGCTTCTCCACAGCTGGGGGTCACCAACGGAGGAGATGCTGTCACCAAACAAGGAGTGTAAGGGGGAGGAGCTGAAAGTATGAATTTACACTCATCCTCTACTGCTGCCTACTTTGGAAGATACCACCTGAAAAAGCTTTTTTCTAGCCTCCTCTGTGCAGAACCTAATGGATGGAAAGTACCTGGGAAATGGATTATGGGAAATGTAGTTTGGACATTCCGGCCCAGCATCATAGCAGGTAGACAGGTAACAGAAGCTGAGCGGAAATGAAAGGAGTGCCACAGCCAAGTCTTCCCAACGGCCTCTGTCACTGGTGTGGTGATAGTCCTTATTTTAGAGACAGAGAAAAGGAAGACTGAGAGCCTACATAACATGCCCAAGGTCATCTGGGAGAATCCGGATTTAAACACACATCTGCCTGACTCCTACACCCAGGAAACTGAATATACACATGGAAGTCTTGCTTGGGAAAAGTTGGATCCAAGACTCTATGTCACATGCCCCACTGGTGAGTCATCTTCCATATGATGCAGCCCCTTTGAAGAAGGTACACACAGGGTGACTTGTATCTCCTATCTACACTCCGCAGTTCTCAGCCTTCCTAACGGTGATAACCAGAGCCAAGAGCAAGCTATAGAACCCATAGCCCGACTCTGCAGACACTGCCAGGACCTGGCAGCCCCAGCAAGGCTGGCCAGGGCTATCTCCAAGGAGGCAGCCCTGCCAGGCCCAGCCTCAGGCCAGGATCAGAAGCCCTGTGGCTTGCTGCTTTGGGTCCTTCCCCACTTTACCCACATCCCAAATTGTTCCCTCCCGAAGCCCCGTCTCCTTGCTGGATACGATTGCTAGTGAAAGGAGCCCGCTGTGTCACTAGAGAACTTAACAAGGCTAATTCCACCGAAACCTCCATTAACTTTACTACTTCCCCGTAAGTGCTTCATTGTAAATAACGATTCCGCACCACGGAAACACTGCTAGGATCTCCCAGCGGACAGAAAATTAAAGCCGCTCCGCCGCTGCCTGCTCACACAATGCATTGTGATGGCTGCAGACATTTCCCGCTGATGCCAGGGGAGGCTCCTGTCTAAGCTGCCTTAATCAACAGATCTGTGGGGCACTACACTTCCCACAGCACCACACCAAACCTCACTCTCTCAGACTCCTTTGAGAAGAAAGCACTACCAAAATTGTATACATAGAGAACTCACTCACCTCAGAAAGGCACATGGCTTAGCTCCACCCCCCCCCCCCAGACACACAGCCCTTTTCTCTAACAAATCTCAAGGAGAGATAGGTCTGAGGACAAAAGACATGTATATACTATTCCCAAGATGTATGTATATACGTGTGTGTGCACACGCATACATGTACATGCACATAGGTATGCCTATTCACATGTGTACATACTTGTGTGAAAGCCAATTGTTTTTATTTTGTTAAAGATTTACTTTCTTTTTTATTTATTTATGCATATCTGTGTAAGTGTATGCATGTGTCTGTGGATGCCCATAGAGGCCAGCTGGAGTTACAGGCAGTTGTGAACTGCCTAGCATGGGTGCTGGGAATTGAACTTGGAAACTTTGGAAGAGCAGCAAACACTCTGAACTGCTGAGCCATCTCTCCAGTCCCCCGTCTTGTTATTTGAGATGTGATTTCTCACTGAATGGGTATTCTCCTGTGGAGCTATGCTAGCTGACCAGCAAATCCCAGAACTCACTTTGACTCAGTGCCCCACCTCCCCAACACTGCGTCTACAAGCACATACCACCACACCTGGTTTTGTATGTGGGTACTGAGGCTCCAACTCAGCTCTATGCTTGTGCAGTGTTGGGAGCAAGAAGGCAGATATGCATAGTTGGTATAACAAAAGTTATAGTTTATTATGCTGAGGATCATCACATGAAGTTCACACTCGAAGTTCCTAGTTACAGTCCTGTGTAGTTTGAACGTAATTGGTCCCATAAGCTCATGGGGAGTGGCAATATTAGGAGATGTAGCCTTGATGGAAGAAGTGTGTCACTGTGGGGGCAGGCTTTGAGGTCTCCTAATGCTCAAGTATACCCAGTGTAGACACAGACTTCTGCCGCCTGCAGATCAAAATGTAGAACTCTCAGCTCCTTCTCTAGCACCATGTCTGCCCGCATGCCACCATGCCTCTTGCCATGATGATAAGGGTCTGAACCTCTGAAACTGTGAGCCAACCCAATTAAATGTTTTCCTCTATAAGAATTGCTGTAGTCACGATGTCTCTTCACAGCAGTAGAAACCCTAACAAGACAGGTCCTAAGCATATCTCCCCAAGGCTGCTCACCTGTGTGACATACTTTAGCTAAAGGTCAGGTCCAGTCTCTAACTGTAGTCTATAGTTCCAGGGTCAGGATCCCAAGGCAGTCTCCAGGTGTAGAGCAGATCAAGGTGGCATCTCTCCAGCAGTCTCCAGCAGTCCTGAAGATGTTCAGAGTATGGCATTGCTCTTGGGTCTCTGCTTCTATACTGTCCAGTGGGTGTCATGGAGTTCTAGTTCTGTGTCTGGTTATCTTGAGTGAGTGACGTCACCGGGTTCTGGTTATCAGGTGCAGCCTTGGGTGTGGTGGGATTCCTAACTAAGATATTTTTACGTGTCTAAAAAGGCTTTTTTATTAAACTATGCTCATGATCTACAGTAAAACGTTTAATGACTTAGCCATCTCCCCCATTCTTCAGAGGAACTTAGAACCTAAGAGGTCGTCCCAGCCCTCCACCCATATGCCCACCCCACAGACACAGCTGCTCCGATCCTTAGCAGTGCTCCAGCCTGAACTTGTGTCCCTGTGTCCTTATCTCCTATGTTCGGCACACACCTAGGAAGTGTCGGCACAAGGAGGCCCTAAAACAAGAACCGCCCACAACAGAACGTCGTTTTTTAAAATAGCCAGACACTCTGTCCCCAGCTCTATGGGGACATAGAAAGCATGTGGTGTACAGCCCTCTGACAGACTTTTAGACAACAGGTCCTGATGACACCCGAGAACTGCAGGCCTCAGCTCCCTACTCGGTGGCTGGAAAGTACAGATGTGTCTCCGCTGAGCTCAGAGCATCTCTTCCCTTCACTCTGGCATGGGCACAGCGCTGGGCCCCAGGCTGCAGAGTGATGCTCAGCCTGAGGACCTCCCTGAGTCTCAGGCTCTAATTTAAGCGTCTTGCTGCACTCCACACTCGCTTGCCTCCCGCTTTGTTGGAGCTGCAGGCAGGTTTAGGTGACCTGGGACATTCACAGCACATGTGCAGATCAAGAGGCAACTCGGTTGCCCACGCACGTTGTTCTAAAGTCTAGATGACACCCGAGATAGCTTCCAACTTCAGCTTCCCGGCTCTGATCTTACCCAAGAAAAAATGTTTCCCCAGAACCGTGAGATCTTAAAGAGGAAGAAATTGTTATGGTGGGTAATCCAGCATAAACCGTCCCCAGCCAGGACTTCTCTGTCAATCAGATGACAGTATGACAGCCCCCCCACCATCCTCAGACATGTGCTTGTTTTCAATGCCCCCAGCAGCCTTATTAGTTCCAACTGCATTTGTCGTGTGATTGGTGACTCACGGGTACAGATCTCTCGGCTCTAGTAAATGGCAGATGAGAGACTCAAACCTGGCTCTTTGAGCTCTGGGTCCTCTTTCCTCTTCACAGCAACACATGGCTGCTGTCTCAGAGCACCTGGGATTAGCAGTCCTGAGGTTAGTCCAGGGTCACTCCCCAGCAGCTATTTCCAGAGCCCTTCCCTTGAACAGCCCTGTACCCTGCAGGCTGGGGGGCAGCTGTCATGCTGCATTTTTCTCCGCTGATGTCGGCCTCCCTCCTGACCTCAGTTTCATCACTGTGCCTTTAAATTTGATCCCAGAAGGAACTTCAAGGCAAATTTCCCCATTGGTGATGTTTATGAAACTTGTCATTGTTTATGCTATTACAGCACTATCAAACACAGAGAAGCCGTGTTCCTAGTTACGACATGGCTTTGCTTTCATTTGGGCTGGAAGCACACCCCCACACACACAGAAGACTCCAGATCCTAAGGATGGCACTCCACATGCACACACGTGCGCGCGCGCGTGCGCGCGCGCGTGCGCGCGCACACACACACACACACACACACACACACACACGCAGGGGGTATTGCTCAGGTCTTAGGAGCTCTTGCTGTTCTTCCTGAGGACCTGAGTTTAGTCCCACATCAAGCTGCTCACCACAGTCTGTAACTCCAGCTCCAGGGGATCCAACACCCTCTTCTGGCCTATGCAGGCACTGCACACACACACACACACACACATAAATAAAAAAAAATTTCCTTTAAAAGAGAAGACTTGCAATAACTGAAAATATAAGAAAAAGCACCAAGACGTTTTCTTCCTTGAAATCCTGCCCCAAACATAAACATATAACATTCTCACTGGTAGACTGAAGGAGAAAATAAATCTATTAAAATACATTGATAAGGCCAGGCATGGTGGCCACTACCTGTAATCTCAGCTCTTAGAAGGTTGAAGCAGTAGGATGACTATGAGTTCAGGATCAGCCCAAGGGGCGTAGTATATTCAAAACCAACCTGGGCTACAGTGTGAGGCCCTAACTCATAGCCTCTCTGAAAAAAAAAGATATTGACCAGATGACCAGTGAATACTAAATTCAGTGAAAAATTAAGGGAGGGGATGCAGGGTGAAAATTAGCATTCACAAATTACTTGTTGTTATAAGAGGGAAATCTAATTTTTAAATGAAATATTCAGGCTATAACAAAATGAACCCACTGATCACACATGGTAGCCTTAAGAGTTGAGACACAGATATAATGAGACTCCAGACACTACACAGACTAATACCATGACACTGCCTTGAACCAGTCTTGCTCAGACAGTTAAAATTGAATCTGATGGGGCCTTTCCAGAGTCCCCTGGAAGCCTGAGGACAGCTCTAGACTCACATCACCAAGGACAGACCTCCACAGGCATTCTCGAACCAGTCCCAAGAAGCCACCAGCAATGCCGTGGCAATGGGTATAAGCCCCTCAGCTGGAGCTGCCACCAGCACTTTAGGGCATTGTCATTAGACCACCTGCTCACGCTACTGCTGCCACCCACACCAGTCTGGAGTCCACAGACGGTCCCTTCCTGCAACCCAGTCATCAGGGAAGCTGGAAAGTACACACCAGGCATTTTCAACTGCATGTGGGAAGAAGCAGGCTCTGCTCTTAAAGATGGGCATTTCAAGGACAGAAGATTCAGGAAGACAAAAAGAAGGCAAGTATGTTGAGGACTGGCTCCGCGGGTACCTGCTTACTGCGCAAGCACGCAGAGCGAAGTTCAAAATCCATGTTCAAAAAGCCAGGTATGGTGGGGCACGCCTGTAATCCTGGCACTGGGGAGGCAGAGGCAGGAAGATCCCTGGAAATTGTCGGCCAGGTAGTACTTCCAAACTGGTGAGTTCCAGGTGCAGTAAGGGCTTGTCTCAAAAATTGAGATGGAAAGTGGGTAAAGGACACCAACATCCACCGCCAGCCCCCACACACAGGTGGGCACCTGTGAGCAGGCACCCATGCGCACACGCATACACACACACACACACACACACACACACACACACACACACAGAAACACATGCCTACATCACATGCACACATGGGGGAGATAACATGTATGTCACAAGCATACATAACTGAGTGACACTGTGCATGTGGCCTCATTCCTGACACTCAGAGTTAGGACCTGTCCTGCTGGAGACCCTGCCCTCCAAATCCAGGCTCCATTACCCACCGACTGGAAATTACCCAATGATAAGTACCAAGCCAGGGGAAAACGAAGAGGCCCTAGCAGGTAGCCTCATAACCTCAACTTAGAAGCTCACGTGTCACTTAAAAAAGCTCCCAAGGTGAGAAGACATAAATGACGGGGCTTAAGCTAAGCATATCAGCCTGGAGACAGAGAACAGGGTAAGACACAGCTGAGGTGCCCAAGTTCTCTGAGAACACACTCCCCTGTAATGAGCCAAAACTATTACATTAATATCCTAAGGACCTCTTCTGGGCTCTGTCAGATTATCTGCAAATGCCGGTCAATGCGGCATAGAAATTGAGGTCTCGAAAGGCTAACTTAACAATTAATCAGAGGCAACGCCAAACCCCTCAAAATGGAAATCACCCCGCAATTACAAGAGCAAATCTACCTTGGGGGACCTCTTGATATTGAAATTGTTCCCTTTGGACCCATCTAGTGACCCTGGAGTGAACTCTGTTTATAAGGGTCCAAAGGGGTGGGGAGCCTTCATACATCAAAGACATAATTCTTAGCATTTTGTCATATCAGCTTTTCTCTTTCTTCCTACGCCTCATCTTGAAGGAAAATCATTGCTGTCAATCAGAAGTCCGGCAGGCTTGACTTAGAAATGTGCACAAGTCTGGCCTTGCGGTCTCTCGTTTTCAATCTTCCCCTCACTGAACCCTCTCTAGTCCCCAATAAGACACTTGGAGACTGGTACCCCTGACTTTCATGACCCTCTTCCTGCACCCCTAGCACCAGAATTCCTGCACAGTCTCCTCACCATGAGCACCTCGCTTCCTGCTCTCTCTGTAGATCTTCCATTTTTGTGATTATCCTGCTCAAGAATTCTCGGTGACTCCCTGCTGCCCACAGATGAAATGGGAGCTTCCTGGCTTCTAGGCCCTGTGTGATTCAGCCTGGCACTTCTCCACAGCACCCTCTCCCAAGAGAGTACTCAGTCACACCCCTGGAAGACACACGTAGTTGTGCACACTTGTAATCCTAACACTTGGGAGGTAGAGGCAGGGAGATCAAGAGTTCAAGGCCAGCCTCAGCACACAGTGAGTTTAAGGACCACTGGTCTGCATGAGACTCTCTCTCAAGGGGGTAGGGAGGCCAGCACATTGTTGCTTCACCCAAGTGTGCACACATGAAGGAGGAGGAGGAGGTGGAAGAAGAAGAGGGGGGAGGAGGAGGAGAGGAAGGAAGGAAGGGAGGGAGGAAGGGAGGAAGGAAGGAAGGAAGGAAGGAAGGAAGGAAGGAAGGAAGAAAGGAAGAAAGGAAGGAAATGACAACCACCACAGGCTACAGGGACCAGAGAAATAGCTCAGCAGTTAACAGCACTGGCTGCTCTTCCAGAGGACCAGGGTTTGATTCCCAGTGCCTACATGATTGGTTCACAACTATCTGTAACTTTAGTCCCAAGGGATCTAATACCCTCTTCTGGCCTCTTGGGGCACTGCACACATATGGTACATGAACATACATACAGATAACACCCATATGCATAAAATAAAAACGAAAAAATAATGTATTTTTAAAAAGCAGTCTCCAAGAGACTAAAGCACTGTGAGCACTCACATAATCCCAGCCCTCAAGTGGCTGAGACAAGAGGATCATGGGTTTCAGGGTAGTCTGGAGTCCAGGGCATGACCTCACTTCAAAGATAAAACTTAGAAGTTTCCAAACTGAGGTGAAGGTCCCTCATGTAGCAGCAAACTTCAGACTTGACTCACAAAGTCCTACTGATGTTCTTCTCAGTGATGAAGGGACTTGAATGACCTGCACCTTCGTCCAAACCAGCCCTTCATTTCCATTCCTCTACTTCTGCAGCCGTTTGCCTCTGCACTGACCTTTGCTTCCAGGTTAATTATAAATAGTTTTGTCTATCAGAGAAATTGAGCTGAATTAGCTTACTTTTAATCTCTCATCAATAATTCAAATGACCATTTCCCACAAATGGAAAACTAAAGCCATTCGGGATGGGTGGTGCAGAGCCCCTGCTCCTGAGGCTTCACTGGGCGGGGCAGGGTATGGCCTCCCCAGGCAGGTGCCAATACCATCCTTCCAACAGCCCCATGCTTGAGTGCCCTCCGTCTGGCCTGGATCTGCACCGGGGAGCATTCAGGATGTCCCAGGCTGGTCCAGCCCTGTCTGACAGCCCATTAGCCCCAGCTGTTGGAGACATCTGCCTGTTCTGATTACCATCAGAGCAGAGGAGGCACAATGGCCCCAGCGTAGTGCTGTCTCCCCTGTGCTCAGCTGCCATCAAATGACTGCGCTTCCGCTCTGAGGCACTCAGAACCCATCCCTGGTTGCTATTTATAACCCTCCTGTGAGGTCAGCTGCCGGTAAGGCAACCCAAAACAGCACCAAGTTCCTGCCAATCTCCGCAGGCAAGAGAAAGGCAACCTCCATGCTGAGCAAGATCCATTCATAAAAAATGCATGCAACATCAGGTCAGCTTTCACTGTGCTCCACGGTTGGGGACCCCAGGGTGCTCAAAAAGGACACAGACACTATGGTGCTAGCCATGTGATCAGAGAAAGCAGATTCAGAGAGCACCCCATGGCTCCACAATCCAGGCTACCACCACCACCAAGGCCACCTCTAATATTCAAAATGATGATGCCTTGGTTAAAAGAGCACCCAAACTCCCCAGCTCCTGACACATGCTGATCCACTCATGTTTGTTTCCTGGGGTTGTGATAACAAATGACTGCAGGCTAAGTCCTTTATAACAGCAGGAAGTTACTCTCTTACAGTGCCAGAAGTCGGAAGTCTCAAACCCCACAGGCCACAGGCCAGGCAGGGACTCTAGGGGGCAATCCTTACTGACTTCTTCTGGCCTCTAGCACAGGGGTTTTCAACCTCCCCAATGCTGTGACCCTTTAGTACGGTTCCTCATGTTGTGGTGACCCCCAACCATAAAATTATTTCATTGCTACTTCCTAACTGTAATTTTGCTACTGCTATGAATTTCAATGTCAATATCTGATATGCAGAAGTCTGATAGGCAACCCCCCATCTCCCCAGGCCAGCTTGATCAGGATGGTCGTCATCCAATCTCAAGATCTTTAGTTTCCTCTTCAAAAACCCTTTTTCCAAATAAATTAATCCTCATGGGAGATCAGCATCCAGACCCATCTTTTGGGAGTGTGGGGTAGTAGTTACTTTATTGCTCTGACCAAAACACCTGACAGCAACAGAAATGGAAGGGCTTATTGGGATCATAGCTTCGGAAGGTCTGGCCCACGGTGTTGGACCCCAGGTGCTTAGGTAAACAATCATGGCAACAGACATTTGCAGTTACAGCAAACAGACAAGAGCAGACCCAGGACCCGGCGTGACCTTCAAAGGCACTACCTCCCTCACTGGTCAAGGTTCTGCCTCTCCACATTTCCGCAATCTCCCAAAACATCGAGACATCTGGGAAAGAAGCATTCAGAACATGAGCCTACAGAAGACATGCAAATTCAAACCACAGAGGGCTGCACAGTACCCTGCGGTGTACCTGGACTATGGATGGAAGGGTAACAGCGAAGTCAGGTGGGGCAGCCTCTTGCCTTGAGTCTCAGCTTCACCAGTTCCTTAATCACTGACATTCAGTTTCTTCTCCTCTTTTCTTTTTTGTGTTTGTTTGTTTGTTTGTTTTGGGGGATTTTTTTTGTTTTGTTTTAGACAGGGTTTCTCTGTGTAGCCCTGACTGTCCTGGAACTTACTCTGTAGACCAGGCTGGCCCTGAACTCAGAGATCCACCTGCCTCTGCCTCCTGAGTGCTGGGATTAAAGGTACCACCACCGCCTGGCTTCAGTTTGTTCTTAGGAGGCCACCAACACAGAGTTTCATTCCAATATGGGAATCAGCAGGGCAGAGATCTAAGAAAAGGCCATTCTTCTTATCTCTCTCACTCCATAAGGTCACACTGGCTCAGAGACAGGCTCACACCAGACCCAAAGGGAAACAGGAACTTTATGGGTCCAAAGAGATGGCCTATGGTGTAGGCTGGGGATGTAGTTCAGTTGGTGAACTGCTTGCTTAGCATGCCCAAACCCATCAACTATGGGCTATGGTGGATGGCTGTCATTCTAGTATTCATAAGGTGGAGGTCAAGGTCATCCTCAGCTACATACTGAGTTTGAAGCCATTCTGGACTCTATAAGACCCTATCTCCAAAAAAAAAAAAATTTTTTTTTAATTTTTAATAGCTTAAAGTAGAGCCCATTTCCCCACTCTGGAGGATGAGCACTATCTGTTACCTCTCCAAAGCCAAGTCTTTCTTGGCTCCAGTACCTAACTTATCTTCCCTCTTGACTCTGCCTCAGCACCCCCAACACCACCGATTCATCTCCATCTAGTCTTTGTTTGCTTTTAATTACTAGGACAACTACGTGAGCCCCCAGCATGGCCATGTGCGGACATGGCTGGCTGCCTCTGACAGGTGATGAATCACTCAGCCATGTTCAAGGACAGGCCTGCAGGCGAGCAGCAAAGAAAAAAAAAATTGACTGAACAAAGACAGGGTGAGCTCAGAGGTCAGGGAGTATTGACCAGGGATTCGTGCCCCAGTCCCAGATCCTCCTCCCTCCCCTCTGGGGCCCTGTGTTTGACTGATTTCTATACAGATATGGTCTCAGGACACTATCTGACAGGAGGATTGTTCCCTGGGAAAATTAACAGTAGACACTGCATCAGCACCCAAATGGGGACCCTCAACTTCCCTTGGAAGTGAGCTTTTCCTGAGGGCAGAGAGAAAACACGCATGGTTGCAGACCCCTCTTGGATTGTTTCTTCCCCAAGCTGAAAAGGAAAGGCCTGCACAGCCATGGGCTCCCAACACCATTCCACCCCAAATGCTGCATTTTACACAAGGCTGGTCATCTACCTCCCCAGAGCCAAACACAAGCAGGGAAAGACCATGTCCATTAACCCAGGTAGTAACCAAGGACAGAGCAAGAAGCATGGGCACGAAGGGGTTAAGCGTCACAATTTGCCTAAGCCTGAGATGCAAACAGGGCCAGCTATTTTATATCCAGAGCTATCCCTTTCTTGGGAACAGGAAACTACCGCCAAGGACTCAGAGCAGCCTAGTATTTCCAGAGTGACAGAACCATAGAAGAAAGCTAGTGGATAGACCATTCCCACCACTGTGCCATGCAGCAGAACACAGTCCACAAGTCACAGGTCTGTGGGCACTGACGATATACCAACAGTCAGTCTTAGGTTGCCCTGGAGCAGTAAAACTGAAGTGATTCTTCAGGGGAGGGCAATGGCCAGGGTGCACAGAGGTTCCGGGTGAGCTGATGCACCAGGCAGTTTCCTGGGAAACCAGAAACACCATGGTTATGTGGGGAAAGAGTATATACACCTTTGGTCCTTTTCCCTAGTACCAGGGGCCAGAGAGATGGCTCAGAAGTTAAGAGCATTTGCTATCCTTGCAAAGGACCTGAATTCAGTCCCCAGTGCCTACATGATGCTCTCAGCCACCTGTACCTCCAGCCCTAAGGAATCTCACACCTAGAAGAATATAAAAGGTTGAACTGCAAGGTGTCGGTAGGGTTCCAGCCTAAGTCCCAAGGTTGGGATTTATTGTTGACCATGTTTTGTCTGGATTTACACATTTTCTGCAATAGATATAATAATGATAATAGATAATACTCTTATCAAAGAAGGAAAGAGCTCTTCTTAAGATATACAAATTGGCCATCTTTCTAATATTCATCTTGCTATGGGGTACCTAAAGAGAAAACCTTCTAAGAGGCCTGAATAAGTTGAATGGAGTCTTTATTAACCAACCCGGGGACTGTCCCAAGCAGATAAGTGGGAAGCAGCCTCAGCCCCCAGTTGATTTTTAAGGGCAAAAGACGCAATCATGACATACACAGAAAGGCTCTCAACATCTGTATCAGGCAGGTGTTGTCTACAGAAGTGGAGCTCTAACAGTTAAAATGGTCAGGCAGATAATTTCTAGCTCAGGGTCACATTGTATAGGTATTTAGGGCTGGTCCAGAGACCAGTCTTCCTTGGGAATTTATGGTTGGTCTAAGTGACCAGAGACCAGTTTTACCCAAGATAGCTTTATCACTTAAAGTACTATTAGGAATACTTTCATGAGACAGCATAACTATAGTTCAGTAGCCTGCTATAATAGCCGCACGCTCACTGTGTAGGAACCTGTGCCCTACATGTTGATTATTAACAGCAGTTTTGATAATAGAGGAAATGCATCTATACCCCTAGTCAGGTGTGTCTGCCGAGTTCCAGGCACTGTGACCCTCCAAGACCATTGGGGACCCTGGAACATCATCTCTGCCACACACACAAATGCCAGAACCCCAGCTCCACTGTTTATACCACTTAAAAACAACCAAGAGAACAACACAGACTTCATCAATCACTTGGGCTTTACAGCTTCTTCCTCTAGGATATGCTGGCAGGCTCAACAAAAACGTTGGGAAGTAACAAGACGGATATGGATATAGTCGCTAACATGGAGTGTCTGGTTCGCTAAACAAAGATTCTGCTGCTGTAACTCAAGTTACGCTGGTGGAGTAGGATCTGAGTGGGCTGTGAGGAGCTGCAGAACTGCAGACTGGTGGGTGGTCTTGCTGCCCAAGAGTGGCTTGACATTGTGTGCGTGTCCCACCCCTATCCGCAGAGACCTCCCAAAGGCTCCACCCCATCCCAGAATACTCAGATTCTCTCTGTCCTTCAAGGGAGACTCAGACATTTCTTGACTGCTTTGGTGTCAAAAGACAAGCGAGACAGCCCTCTCTTTCATGTGCCTCCCTGCTCATTCTTTTACTGAGCGCCTACTGTATAATCAAGTGGTCTGCAGTGTCCACTGTTAGGTCTCAGGCTGTCCAAATATCCAGAAATGAGCCCAGGTTGGACTATAGGATTTCTGGGGGTTAAATCAAAGCCAGCTTTCTTCAGGAACTTGTGAAAGGAGTCATTTCCCTTACCTCTGGCAGAAGGGACACATGGCTCTCCATTGACATATACCTGCAGCTGCATATCAGAGCCCGTGCTGGCCTCCAGGCTCCCTTAGTCCCTATTCACAAGTATGAATTTGTTATGCATTTCAAAGCTCCCATAGCAGTCTCCTGGCCCTTCCCTCCCCCAGCTACCTACTCACCCTCCTTATAGCATGCCTCTACTCTCCACTAGTCCCTGACTTTCTCTCCCCGCCCCCCACTCTCTCATTCTCGCTCTCCAACTTCCCTAGCCCTGGCCATGTCCAGTTTGCTGACCATGTCAGTCTAATTCTTTTTCTCTCTGCCCCAGAGTCTTCCAAATGCCTCTGGCTGTTCTCTCTCTCATATCCACAATTAAAACCTTAACTATATTATGGAGCAGTCTGATGGCAGTTTCTTTACCCAGCCCCTTACATGTCTCCAGCACACTGTGTAGAGGAAACAGTTGCATGTCTCCAGCACACTGAGTAGAGGAAACAGTTGCATGTGTCCAGCACACTAAGTAGAGGAAACAGTTGCATGTCTCCAGCACACTGAGTAGAGGAAACAGTTGCATGTGTCCAGCACACTAAGTAGAGGAAACAGTTACATGTCTCCAGCACACTGTATAGAGAGGAAACAGTTGCATGTCTCCAGCACACTGAGTAGAGGAAACAGTTGCATGTCTCCAGCACACTGAGTAGAGGAAACAGTTGCATGTCTCCAGCACACTGAGTAGAGGAAACAGTTGCATGTCTCCAGCACACTGTATAGAGAGGAAACAGTTGCATGTCTCCAGCACACTGTGTAGAGAGGAAACAGTCACAATGCATGTGAAGAGTTAATGGAAGCTGACAAGGGATGTCAAAGGAAAAGAGAAAGAACAATGATCCGGCCATCCCTCATGTCCTCACCATATTAGAAAAGAGCCTAAACCATGGGAGTCAATGTTGTTCAGAGAAAAACCTTCACTGCCAAGCCTGAGGAAGAAGCCTTGCCAGAGACCGAGTCAGTTCCCAGAGAAACCCAGGACAAATGGCTACCTGGGGTGCCTATTAACATACCAAACATCTGCTAGGCCCCTAGGCTCACTCTCAGCTGGGGCTCTCTCAGCTCCCTCATCCTTCTCCCTACCCTAGACCTCTCCAGGGCTCTCCAGGGGCTCTGCCCCTCTCTCTCCAGCTTCTCTTTCCTACAGAACCTGCCCTTTTGGCCTTGCATTCTCTTGGTCCTCGTGGCTCTCTCTTGGTCTTCTCTCTTGTCCCTCTCTCTTCTCTTCCTCTCTCACTCCCCCTACCCCCTCTCCTCTCACAGCAGATCCAGTCTGTTGGCTGTGTTCAGTCTGCTACTTTCTCTCCCTGTTCTGGAGCCTTCCAGACGCCTCTGGCTGAACTCTCCCTCACATCTACAATAAAACCCTTCTCTTCGTGCATACTGGGAGCGGCCATGTCCTCATTGTCACTTACAGAGCATGCCAGGCTTGCTCCAGGAGCTGGCCAACCTTCCTCATCTTCAGAGCCAATGTTTCTCTGCCCAGAAAAGATCACCCCTGTGGTAAGAAAGAGTCTAGCATCTCCACAGAGAGTCTTGACCCAGACCCTTGTCCCTCTGAGGAGCAAGGTTCCCTCTAGGGATGACTAGAGTCAGCTCTGCTCTGTCTTGAAGATGTTATGAGTACGTCTCCCTGACACGTAAGCTCCAGGGACCAGATCAACAAGTATGTGCCTTTCTCGGTGAACAGATGGGCTAACAAGAGCATCAGAGTCCTGATGCCACAGCTGTGGCTTTCATTTTGTGCTGGGCTTGAATTCCAGAGTGGAAACACAGGCTCAGAGAGGAAGGAGGCCCACAGCAGCATGGTAATGAGGTAATCGCAGGATAAGTAGCCTCTTGGCTACAAGTCAGGAGGCTGCATCAGCATCCACCAAGCCAACCACTCAGGTGCTGCCCAGCCTGGCTAGCTAGGAGCAGCTTCCCAGAGTCCCTGCTCGGAACCCAGGCTGGTAGCATTATCCACCCACATGGCTGAAGCAAGGGCCACCATCGCCAACAATGGGGACAAGCATGGAGACAAGGTCAGCTCACTCTGCTTGCTCTTCTTCCATCCCCAGCCCTCTCTACACGGGTAAAGGGAAGGAACCCTCCTCATGACATGTCCTCAGTGAGACCTCCATGTGATTCTCATAGACACACAGGGAGATCATTAGGACGAGAAGGATACCCATTTCACAGAGGAGCAAACTGAGGCTCGGGCATGGCCAAGGGACAGGTCTGGTACCTGATGTCGGCCCTGCCTCCACCCCAATGCTCCCTTCCTGACAGTGTGCTGCAGAACCTAGAAGAGGCTCTCTTGGCTAGGAGACACGACTAAGACTCTAGGGGGTAATGGTCTAGGCTATTACTTGCTGGCCTTGGGACTAGTTCCTTTCCATCTATCCACTTAAAAGCCAAACATAGACTGGAGAGCTGGCTCAGTTTGTAAAATGATTGCTTTGAAAGTTTGAGGACCTAAGTTTGGAGCCCCAGAAGTCCATGTGGAAAAAAACATGTAAAAAAAAAAAAAGCACCATGGCAGGTACTTGCAATCCCAGTGGGTGAACGGAAAGCAGAGAGGAGGGTCCTCGGAAGTTTAATATCCACCTACTTGGTGAAGTCAGGCCAAATGAAGGACCTTGCCTCATACAAAACCAACTGTAGCAAAAACACACCACCTGCCTGAGCCTGAGCTTAGCCTGGCCAGCTAACCTAGACAGCATCTACAGCTCCACAGCCCTGTTCTCTACAGCTAACTAGACAGCATCTACAGCTCCACGGCCCTCTTCTCTATAGCTAACTAGACAGCATCTACAACTCCACGGCCCTCTTCTCTACAGCTAACTAGACAGCATCTACAGCTCCACGGCCCTCTTCTCTATAGCTAACTAGACAGCATCTACAACTCCACGGCCCTCTTCTCTACAGATAACTAGACAGCATCTACAACTCCACGGCCCTCTTCTCTACAGCTAACTAGACAGCATCTACAGCTCCACGGCCCTCTTCTCTACAGATAACTAGACAGCATCTACAGCTCCACGGCCCTCTTCTCTACAGCTAACCTAGACAACATCTACAGCTCCACAGCCCTCTTCTCTACAGCTAACCTAGACAGCATCTACAGCTCCAGAGCCCTCTTCTCTACAGCTAACTAGACAGCATCTACAGCTCCACAGCTCTCTTCTCTACAAGTCTTAAGACTTCTAGGATGCGTTCTGAACCTAGGTGGGGGTGGGTAGAAATTACAGAACAAGGGTAGCAGCTCTAGAAAGTACACAGGGCCTCTCTCTGCCCAGGCGTGAAAGGGTCCTTATAGCTCTGAATTCCCCCAGCCGTGAGGACCAAGGCTTTCCAGAAGGAATTCACAGGAGAGCTAGGCATCACAGAAAGGTACATCTAGGTGAGATGGATACATCAAGAGCACAGTGGGTCCTGGGCCACTAGGAGCTGTACCCAGACGCCTCTGGGCTACTCACAGATGGGAAAGGGCCATAAATTTTGGCATTGCCATATTCTTTTTAATGACTCCTGATTGCTTCCTTACAACTTTCTACAAATCCAACGGCTCATCCGTTTCCCGGAACTCTACATACAACCTCATTAAGAGGCATAAGTGTTGGGAAATATTGATACTGCTGGCTAATCGTGTTATTAATACCATAACCATTCATATGGCCTCGTAAACAACTCTTATAGGACATTTAGCACAGCTAAGTCCAAATGAAGATAATACTACTGCTAATTATATCTCTATAAACTTCCTTTATGGCAGTGACAAGAGCTCTTATGTCCTCTGATTACTCAGCTGCCAGAGCATAAGGAAGGAGGAGAGACTTCATGAAGACATGCCCTCTGGGGATGATTCATTACGAATGATTGTGGTTTGCCACAGCACAAGAACTGTCTGGAGATTCTTAGAGAGAAAGAAGTTAGAATTTGTGAGAGAGCACACTGACCAGATCTCAGGCATCGCCAGCTGAGTACTGCGGGCTGGCACAGCGGAACCCTGGGCGGGAGTCCCGGGCTCACCCTCTTGGATCTGTGTGTCCAAGAGGCAGAAAGTGTTAGTGTCAGTTAGGATCAGAGGCTGGCCCTGGCAGTCCTCCCTCACAGGCTAGCCTCAGTCACCATCCTCAATAGGCCAAAGATACTGACAAGTAATAGCGAAAAGCAGAGAAAGATTTATTTAATGCGCTCACTTTGGGAAGGGGACAAAGAAGATCAGTGGTGCCCTCTCCGTCTCCCCCACCCATCTTCAGGATCCTGACCTAGTGATTAAAGTCAAGCGGTATACATAATTAAGCAGTTGTGGACAAGGTTGGCTCCCATCTCGCCTGAGAGGTGAGTGGACAAGTTGTCAGAACTGTGTGAAATCTCTTTCTGAGAGACCAAGTCCACCTCCACTGGCCCCAGGTTTCAGCCTTTCCCTTCCCCCAGTATGAGATTCCTGGGGAAATTCCACTCTTTTGGAGGGCCATTGTTTTAACAGTCTGACAACCTAAGAGAAGGTGTCTCTATCTGCATTCCTGCCCAGAGAATGAAAAAAAAAAAAAAGAAAGAAAGAAAAAGGAAAGATATGATTGGTCCTGGGTATGGTGGAGGAGAAGGTTTGTTGATATGTGGGAGAGCATAGCCAGAGACAGCAACATCTGGGAGAGTCCAGAGTGGACATGACCCTGAGCTGTGCCTTGTGGGGAGAGGGGAAGGGAGACAGAAGAGAAAAGGACAAAGTGGAGCAGCCAGGAGACCCAAAGGTACAAAGGTCGAGTAACCAAAATGGATGGATTATATAGCAAAGAGCAGCCTAGCCACCTGGGCTGGAGAAGTTTGGTAAGGGAAGGCTGCCAGCCAGGAGAGCCTTGTAACAGGTAGGGGCTGAGGGATGTTGGCCAGGTCTGCTTTGATATACTAAATAAGCGTCTCAGCCCCTTGTCCCGGGTTTGAAACCTAACACCTGGGACAGAGGTGGGGCACACACAAGCTGCTGCTGCCCAGGAGGAAACATGTGGTATCAGTGTCCGTGAAGGCCCTGGGAGGAAGTCAAGCATGGGTCTCACCTCTCATGAGGGGGCTCCGAAGCCTGCTTGAAGACCCACTGGTTTAAGTAGCAAGGGGCTTTAGGTTAAAACTGTTGGGAGGCACTTTACCTTGTCTCGGAGTGCCGCGAGCCTCACACTTCTCCCTTCGCACTGTGCGGAAAACTTAATTCTTAATTGACAATGACCTTTAAACTTAATTGACGATGATCAGAAGCACCTATTGTGGGCCTGCAGAGACGGTTCAGCAGCGAAGAGCAGTTGCTGCCCTGGCAGGGGACCTGGGTTCAGTACCCAGCACCCCGGTTTGAGTCCCAACACCCACAGAGTGGCTCACAACTTTCTATAATTCTAGATGCAGGGGATCTGACACCTTCTTCTGGCCTCTTCAGACACCATGCACATATATACATAAAGGCAAGCATTCAACACATAAAAAATTAATTAAGTAAAAAAGCACCTGTCTGAGGGAGACTCTGAATAAGTAAGTGCTTGTATCTTTGCTTTTGTTTTTGGTGCTTTTTTTCCTTTCCTAGCTGAGCTCAGGCAATTTACAGTATTAAATGTCCCCTTACACTTTGGAAAACTGGAATTGATTTTTTTTTTCTCTCTTGAACTGCAGCTCATTGAGTTGCTTATAAATTTCTCCAGATGTTCTTATCAAGTTGTAAATTACAGTTATGAGCAAAATTGCAGATCGATTGCATCATTCTGAGGAAGGGCCAGGCCTGCATAGGAGCTTTGGACAATCATTCATGAATGTGTGAGGACCTAGCATGCGTGAGGGCCTGGGTTCCATGCCCTGGTGAGACATATCAGTCACCTATTACAGTTCCTCACCAGACAGCTCCTGTTTCCCTGCTTCATTTCTGTACTTCTTTAAACCCAAGCAAGGACACGGGACTTGTGGCACTTAACCATGAAAATCACATGTCAGAGGACTTGGTAGTAGTGTGTTCGCCTCATATGAACAAAGCCCTGGGTTCCATCCCGAGCACCTTATAAACCAGACATGATGACGTACACCTGTAACTTCAGTACTCAGAAGGTGAAAACATAAGGATCAGATGTTCAAGGTCATCCTCAGCTACATGGTGTGCTCAAGTCCAGCCTGGACAGCATGAGACCCTATCAGAAAGAATAGTAGTAGTTGTGAAAGGACCCAGCAGATGCTGTAACAGTCTTCTCTCAGAGATCAGGCCTCAATTCCAATTTCCTGAGACTTAAGCAAGCAGTTTCTGGCCCAGCCACGAACAAAAGACATAGTTCTTGCAGCAGCTCTCTTTCTGCACGTACTCTGACTGCTCAAAGTTCGGCCAATTGTTTACTGTCTGGGACCCCGCACCAACTTAGAGCTACGTGCATGGGTCAGTGTGAAAGCCTGGGCCACTGAGCCAGCCCCCACAGTCAGTATGTGGTAGGCCAGCCAGCCTCCATGACAGCTCAAGAACAAAGCCTGGGACTTGTCCAGGCCTGCCCAAAAATGGATACCTGTAACCTCCAATAACCCTAGCCAATTAAAAGTTACTAACATGATTGCCACTCACATAAACCAGTCCTGAGTCTGTTCCTATGTAGTCTGTAGACCCCAAGGCCCGCTTGCTTTAAAAACCCTGCCCCATTGCTACTCGGGGTCTCTCCTGCTCTGCTGCTGTGTCAGATGGATGGAGAGACCCGAGTTAACTCGCAATAAAAAGACCCTTAGCTTTTGCATCAGATTTGGTCTCCTGATGGTCTTTGGGGGACTCAGGGTATAACAGTTGGAGAGATGGTTCAAGAGTTAGGAGCACTCATTGCTCTTTCAAAGACCTGGGTTCAGTTCCCAGCACCCACATCAGATGGCATATAACCACCAGGAACTCCAGCTCCAGGGGATCTAATGTCCCCCCTGGCCTCCCTGAGCACCTTGCACATATCTCCCCACAGACACATGGACACATAAATAAAATAAGTATTTTTAAAGGAAAGAAAGAAACACACGCTGCTTCCAGATAGCTGCTTTAAAGTAAGGTATCAGCAAACTTTCACTGAAAAGCCAGACATAGGCTTTGTGGGCCACACGACCAGAGTCACAACTATTCAACCCTCAGTCTCTGTGGCACCACAGTACCACAAATACCACAGAATCACAAGTGTGACTACATCCCAATACAACCACATGTATGGATGCTCAACTTGGAATTTCATGCTATTTTGATGACACAAAATACTATCCTTTTGATTTTCTTAACCATTTCAAAATACAAACAACATTTCTAGTTAGAAAATGTACAAGAACTAGTGACAGGTCAGACTTGGCCCAAAGACCACAATTTGCAAACATATATATATATATATATATATATATATATATATATATATATATATATATATATAGTGATTTTCTGTGCCCCTGTCCTTTGCACAGCTGGCCATAGACTTCTGTGGAGGTGATGGCCTCAGTCATGCCAGGTCCCCAAGCCCTTTGATGACCTCAGGACTTTGCCAACAAATTCTCCATGTCAGCCACTTTTCTCACTATGGTGGCAAACTCCCTGATAGAGGCAACTTACAGGACAAAGTGTCTATTGTGGCTCACAGTGTGTCAAGGACGGCAAGGGTGGCTTGAAACTGTGACAATAAGATCTTGAGGCTGTTGGTCACATCTCTACACACAGGAAGCAAGCTGAGCGATAAACCCCAAGGCCCACCCCACCAAGAACCACACTTTCTCCAGCTAGGTCCCACCGTCTCACCACACAGCACCATCAGCTGGGACCAACTGTTCAAATGTTGACCCTGTGGGGGACATTTTACAGTCAAATTGTCAAAGACCCTACCACTCTCCATTGGCCATGCCGAGAAATAGAATTTCCTTTGTTTAAGCCTCTGAGACCTGGGGGTGGAGGTGTCCTAGTCAGCTTCTCTGTCCCTGTGATAAAACACTGACCAAAAGCAACTTGGAGAAGAAATGATTCATTTCATCTTAACACTTCCAGATCACAGTCCATCACTGAGGGAGTCCAAGGGAGGAACTCAAACAGGAACCCGGAGGCAGCAATTGAAGCAGAGACCACGGAGGGACATTGCTTACTGGCTTGCTCAGTCTTCTTTCTTACACAACACAGGACCACATGCCCAGAGGTGTCACTACCACAGTGGGCTAGGCCCTCCTACATCAATCACTTACCAAGAAAATGCCCCAGAGACTTGCCTACAGGCCTATCTGAAGGAAGCAATTCCTCAATTGAGGTTCCCTCTCCCCTAATGACTCCAGTTCGCATCAAGTTGACAGGAACTAGACAGCATGGAGAGTCGTTAACTGTAGGGCCCAGCTTCTAAAATGGTTGAGGAAGTGTTTCTCTAAGAGAATTAATGGAATAAACCAAAAATGTGATATTAAAGGTGTGTTAAGGAAAGAAATGACTTTAAACACCTTTTATACCACCATTTTCAATAAAGTCATAAATTATGCATAAGTGATTTTAATCTGTTCATTAAAGCAAATCCTTAATATGCGAAAACATGACAACATCTCCCAAGTCTGCTTAGCATCACAAAGGGCTGATTTCCAGCCGTGACTCTGCATTGATTTGGCAAAGATGGTCTCCTTTGGACTGGCCTCTCTCCCACCCTGTCCCAGCAGTGAGGCGGTTCAGACCCGATCTTTCCATTCAGGAGGAGGAGATCAAGATGTTTCCAGATAGAATGAACCACCCCCCATGTTTCATTTGCTTCTGCATGTATATATGTGTGTGCTGTGTGTGTTCACAAGTTTGTAGGTGCACAGATGTGTGAAGGCATATGCTCGCATGTGTGAACATGTGTGTGGAGGTCAGAGGTTGGCATGGGTATCTTCCTCAATTGCTTTCCATCTTGTGTGTGGAGGCGGCGTCTCGGGGTTCACAGCTGGTCTAGCTAGCCAGCTTCTCTGGGGATTATCTTGTCTCTGCCTGAGTGCTGGGGTGCCTGCAGTCCACACTCACCTGGTTTCTGTTTACGCGTGTGTTGGAGATCCGAACTCCAGCTCTCACACCTGTGCAGCCAGAGCTGCACCCCCATCTCCCCAGCCCCAAATCCCACACTTTCATGACACATTTATGAGGAAGGGAGTGGCAGAGACAGGAAAGCGCATCCTCCAACTTGAGGCCAGGAACCTTGATCTTTCTGGGCCTCAGTTTACCGCCTGTCAAACTGGGAAACGGAACAAAAACCTCTACAAGCTCTTCTGGCTTTAGCAGTTCTGAGTCCAGGTGCAATTTCCAGGAGACAATTTTAAGTAAACACTTCTGGGTTTGACTACAAAAAAACAGAAAGAGTCTTCGTACAACTCGCTCTAGTTTGTACAGGAACCTTTGCCTGAAGTCAGGAACAGCCTCACTCGATTCTGCAGAACTGACCTAGACCATGAAGCTAATGAAAACAGGTATACCAGGGACATACAAAGATGGGCAGCCTCAGCTAGAGGTAAAGTATCAAAACTTGTTTTTAATTTTTTTATTCATTTTACATACCAACCACAGATCCCCCCTCATCCCTCCTCCTGCTCCACCCCTCATCCCCTCCTCCTAAAAGGTAAGTTCTCCCATGGGGACAGCTAAGCCTGGAACATTCAGTTGAGGCAGGACCAAGCCCCTCCCTGCTGCATCAAGGGTGAGCCAAGTGTCCCACCATAGGTAATGGGGTCCAGAAAGCCCGCTCATGCACCAGGGATAGATCCTGATCCCACTGCCAGGGGCCCCTCAAACAGACCCAGCTACACATCTCTCTCCCGTATGAAAAGTGTCTAGTCCGGTCCCGTGCAGGTTCCACAGCTGTCGATCTAATGTTCGTGAGTTCCCACGAGCTTGGTTCAGGTGTCTCTGTAGATTTCCCCATCATGATCTTGACACCCCACCCCCTTGTTCATAGAATCCCTCTTCCCTCTCTTTGACTCCCGGAGCTCGGCCTGGTGCATGGCTGTGGATCTCTGCATCTAAAGCATCAAAACTTGACATTCTTTTGTATCTGCTTGCTTAGCAAAGACTTGTAACGTAAACCATGGCCAGTGTGAGTGAAAATGAAAATTAAGAGCCCCATGCTCGTGGGAAAGAGAGTCACTGTGGCTTCTCTAGAGCATAATACACGGTGTGACTTGAAAGCCATAAACATGGACTCATCCTTTTGTTAGCTTTTCCTTTGCTGTGACGGCATCCCTGAAGGGGACTCTCCTCCCTTAGGAGTTCCTCCCAAGAATGTCATCACAGACACATGCACAGATGCACCTTCCTCATCTGGATGACCCTCAAGCCAATCAAGTTGACTATTGAGGTAGACCAGCATACCCTTCGGCTGGCGCTTCTCCTGCCTTAACATTTTTTCCCGGAGTAAAGAAAGCCTGCATTTGTGACACACACATACAGAGACACAAACGCTGGGTGAAACTCTGTTTCCAATGACAAAAAAGAAAATTAGAAACAGCGAATGAGGAGCCACGGATATAAAAGATGGCAGCTTGACACAGCTCCAAGCCGTCAGCCATTAAAACACTACCCTGAGCCGGGCGGTGGTGGCGCACGCCTTTAATCCCAGCACTTGGGAGGCAGAGCCAGGTGGATCTCTGTGAGTTCGAGGCCAGCCTGGGCTACCAAGTGAGTTCTAGGAGAGGCACAAAGCTACACAGAGAAACCCTGTCTCGAAAAAACAAAAACAAAAACAAAAACAAAAAAAAAAAAAACACTACCCTGTGTGGGCGCAGCCTAATAAAAATTAAAAATTGTCTCTATGTGCCAAAGAAGCTGGGAATTATTTGCCACAAATAGAGGGGTCATTTTGAGAGATGCTAATTTTCTGGTCTACATTTTTCACATTTTTCATGCTATTAGAGAATTAAAAAAAAAAGAAAATAGCACTAAAAATTTAAAAAGTATAAATTGGGGCTGGAGAGATGGCTCAGTGGTTAGGAGCACTGGCTGCTCCTATGGAGGACTCAGGTTTGTTTCCCAGCACCCACAGGGCAGCTCACAACATCTTTAACTCCAGTTCCAGGAGATGCAGCACCATCTTCTGGCCTTTGCAGGTACTGCATGCATATGGTGAACAGACATTCATGCAGACAAAACACCCACACACATAAAATAAACTAAAAATGTTTACAAGTGTAAATATATGTATTTGCTGGTTTTAAAATATGCCCTTAATACAGTTAAGGGCATATTTTACCCTTGACATTTAGTTAATTTACTCTCTACTTATATAATGGGTAGACCTTAACTAAATATTTCCTTCCTCCCGCACATCCTGAACGGCACATTTTCAACATTTTAGTTGAGAAACTAAAAAGCTATTAAATAATATGTATTTAGAGTCTGTTTTAGTAACTAAGAAAGCCAAAAGGAGTGTAGTTCTACCTCAGGGCTAAAACCATGGGTGATTGTGATTGTCTCTTCCTGCTGGTCTTTTTCTTCTGAGTGCTCAATGCTGAATTTAACTTTAGAAAAATGAAATGAGAAAAAAAATCCAGCTATTTCAAGTAGGTTTGCTCCCAGAACTAAGTCACCTAGACCAGCTCCTTGTACACACATATAACAACCTCAGTGGTCCTGGTCTCTATCATTACTGATTGGAAAAATAGTGTCACGGTTCATCTTACATTGCTATAACAAAATACCCAAGGTTGGATACTTGACAGAGAAAATGAAGTCTGTTTGCTCACAATTCTGGTGGCCGGAAAGTCTAAACAGCATGGGGCTGTTTCTGGTAAGGTCCCCCAACTGTATAACAACAGGGAGAGACGACATCATGGTGGGCACTCGGTGAACAGAATGAATAACATGTACAAAAAGAGAAGGAACGAAAGAGCCAGGTGCTAATAACCGCCTCTGCTCGAGAGTAACCCTGACAGCTGGGCCTGCCGCTACTTAGCATCAACCCATTCATGAGGGGGCACCTCTGACCTAATTATCTCGAAACATCCACTTCCTAACACAACCATATTGAGGAATTAGGCCTCCGTGTGAGTTTGGAATGACAGACCATGTTCAATCCACAGGAGGTAGACCACCTAGAGGAAGCCCAGGACATTCAGGAGACTAAGGACACACCTTGGACTATTGCTATACTCTCTCAAGGGTCCTGATCCAGATGCTGGGCAGAGGCGGGGCGACATCTCACAGCCCATACCCAAAATAAATGCTTTCTTCCTGAAGTCGGTTTTGACAGATGTTCTGTCCCAGCAATATGGAAAGCACCTACTACGTTCCTCCCCAGGCTCACTCAGCAGCTGGTTCTAGCCACCCCACAGCAAGGGAAATCTATTCCTCACTCCAGTCCATCCTTGTTCCATCCGGAAAGGCTATTACACAAAGCAGAGTCCACTAACTCCACAGTCCTACAAGATGTAACTTCTATTGTGGGTTGGCTCAGCAGGTAAGGGCGCTTGCCACCAAGTCTTACTGCCGGAGTTTGATCCCTAGGACCCACACAGCAGAAGGAGAGAACCAACTCCTGGAAGCTGTGCTCTGACTTTCCCATCCTACCCTCACTACATAAACATAAAACTTAGATTTATTTTTTTCCTGATAGTTTTATATATTATTTTTCTTCTTCCAGATTCATAATGCATATTACCATAAAGACCTTGAAAGTCCTACTACAAAGAACTTTAGCTTGGTTTCATGTTTTATGAGCTTATTTCATCATGGAAAGTGGGCCCAGGGAGTTATCTTTTTCTTAACTGGATACCAACTCCCATTATGTGAAAAAAAAAATGTATAGAATGCTCTAACACGGCCCAGAAGTCCTCAGATTCTTGCTCTCATCACAGCTCTTGTGGGATTACACACTGAGTTGTGCACAATAAAGCATTCTGCTTCAAATTGCCTTCTGGGCGCTAGGTCATGGCCCACCACCCTCTCTTGCTGAGCAGGGTACATTTCTGAGTCTTCCAAAGCAGTGCTGGGCCATGTTCCATTTTCCAAATTAGACTGATGGACGCATCAACCTTCTCTACCTGCCAGTAACACAACAGGAAGTTTTTTAAAAGGCTTTTGTTTACTGTCTGCCAATACCCATGGGGCCATTAGCCAGTTGGCAGGCCTCGAATGTGCTGCGCATCTGCCAGCCTGCAGTGGGCTGCCCACCCCCTTGTGAAAGCCACGATCAATGCCCCTCTGATGTTAAAGGACTGCAAGGGGGGGGATGGGAAGAGCCAGGTGGTTTGATGAAGGAGTGAGAAACAAGGAGAGAGAGACAAAGCTCCCCTTCTCACCTCCTACTCAAGGTCTCACTGTAGGCCTTGCTGCCTGTCTGCTCTACCAATCTCTTGATAGTTTGGATGGGCTTTCCCATTGAGCACTGTGTTGTTTAATAAAGCAAAGACAATCGACTCTTCCCTGCGCTATAATAGCCGCTCCGTGTGTTTACTTGAGAACAAATGCCGTTATAATTTCTTTGGGGAATCAATATCTTCCCATGCATACGCACTGCCCTATTGCAGGTTCAGATTGTGAAAGGAGAGAAAGGGAAATTTATTGCCTTGTAAATGCTGGCAGAAGGTAGTCGGTTTAGTGAGAGCTGTAATTAAAGTTTTGCTGATAATAAAAAATAGAGGCAATAAACAATCGCCCAGAGTTTCCGGTGTTCAGCCCCAGAACGGCTGAGCCATCTCAGGGCCCCAGATCCTTGATAAACTCTGATCAATTAATTTATGAAGATGACAGTCTTAGGGTCCCCAAGGGCTGAGAACCGCTAGGCCCTTGAGATGCCCTCCCGGGCCCAGGCAACCACAGCCTTTCCCTCTTCCATCTGCTTTCTTCAACACCAAGGACAGCAGGCAGGAGGGCCAACTTCTACTTGACTGACTACTTCTAAAGATGGCTCTCCACGGCAGGCGGCTGTCAAGTCAGACCTGTACTACAGACAGACCCTGGAAATGGAGAAGCCATCGTGGAGGTAAGGAACTAGACTCCAAAATGTCAATGCTCCTCTTCCTGCATGGGCTCACACATCTCCTAAACCTCCCGGAACAGCACCTTCAACTAGAGACCAAGTGTTCAAATGAATGAGTCCTGGGGGACAGTCTCATTCAAATCACAGCAGAAAGGAAGAGGATAGGAGGGGGAAAGGCCTTCCAGTGCTCACAGGAAGCTAAGAAATGCAGGCTGTGGCCTTGGACACTAAGACTCCCTGCCACAGCAAAGAATTGACTTCTCTCCCAGAGAGCCCTGGCTACGTCCCAGCTCTAGGGTTTCCTTAGCACTGGAAAGCAGAATGAGATTAAGTGTGCTGAAGACCAGAAGCCCTCTCCACCAGACCCACCCCCTAAGTGTAGGACCCTAGGCCATCTATTCAATAAGCATTTATTGAGCACCTACTGTTTGACACACATGATACTGCTAACATATAGTACCAGATGCCTGCAGAAAGAACAAGTCAAAAACTGACCTCCTTGTATGCCAGGAAGTTTTTCTGAGAGTCGGAAAATTCTTTCAAGAATTCATAGTGTGCCCTATACTGAGTGCCCCCCATATACAGAGATGAAAGCCCTTTATGTGCATTCATTCATTCATTCATTCACTTTCTTTGGGTCCTTACTGCTTTGTCCCTGTGAATTAGAAATGGTAGTCAACACTAGCAGCTGAGGGCAGTAAGGCTTACAGATGTCAGTCATCCATCTAAGGTGGACATCACGAGGCCAGCACAGTGGAGGGCTGAAGGGCAGCCCAGGTAGTTGTGTTCCAAAGCCCACATTCTTTCTCTTTATTACCTGTGCCCCAGAAGTTCCTCTCCTCCCAGAATGTTTTATCTGGCCTGCTGGGAGAGAGCTAGAGGTGCAAAGAGATCACCCCCAAGTCCGTGAGAAGACCAGAAAGAGACAGGGCTAAGTAGGATGCTGAGTAGAACCTCCCAGAAACAGGGAAAGGATCTGCAGCAGAGCAGTGTAAGTGCTCAAGTGTCTGTCTGTCCAGAAGCAGGCCTGGCTCACACTGCTGCTGCCAGCCCTCGGGGGTTCTGTCTGTCTTCTTTGTCATGGTGCTAGGATCAAACCCTACTGTGCAGGGCAGGCAAGTACTCTACCCCCGAGCTACACACATCCTCAGTCCTCCCTCCTGTCTCATAACCTAGCCTCTAAATTGGCCAGAGGATGAACAGCTTGCTGGAATCTTAACTATTGGTCCTTTGCCAGAGGCATGCTTTACTCCAGAAAGCCAATGAAAATCTACCACCCAAGGCCCCTCCCACTCAGGGGCCCCTCCTATCCAGATGCCCTTTGCTCCAGTGTTCCTCCAGCCAATGCCAGGTGCACCCATCCCTCAGCAAAACTGGGAACCTTGGGTACAGGATCAATTAGGCCCTGGACAAGACCAAGCACGGATGAAGTGTCCAGGCTGGCTGTCCCCAGAGTATAAGGATCTTCTAGGTGTCTAGCCTCCTTGGAGAAACAAAGTACTTGCAGGCATGTCCAGCTTTCTGACATGGTGAGACCATGTTGCTGTCCATAAAGTTCACACTAGAAAACTACACAATAGAGTTACAAAAAAAAAAAAAAAAAAAAAAAAAAAAAAAAAGCAAGGAAGATCTCAGAATGGCATCAAGATAAAGTACTTGCTACACATGCATCAAAACCTGAGTTCGGATCCCAGAATTCATGTAAGAAGTCAGACATGATGGCATGAATCTTTAACCCCAGCCCACGTAGACAGGTGGATCCCTGAAGCTTATCAGCCAGCTAACCTAGCCAGGTCCAGAGAGATGCTACCTCAAAAAAATTAAGGCGAAGGGCAGTGCCAGAGGTCATTCTGACTGAGACACACACACACACACACACACACACACACACACACACACACACGTTGATGGACTTTGTGTTGGCCACATTCAAGCTGTCCTGGGCACACACATCTCATAGGCTATGGGTTAGACACACCTGTGAGTCCCAAGTCATCACTACACTATTCTAACAATGGCTCAACAGGCCCTCTCTTCAGACACCCCAGGACTCCCACTGGCTTTGTGTCCCTCCCCTCTAGGCAAACAAGGACTCACCACGTCTCTTGCCCAGGACCCACCCACAGGGAACTCAGGGGGACTTGGGGGAGGGGTCCCAAGTAAGTGCCAGGGCTCTATGACTTTTCCAGGAATCCCAGATGAGGGGGTTTGGGCTCAGACTGCTGTGGGGATCATGGGCTACTGATCGTTCAATAAAATTACCAGCAGGCCTTAAATCTATCCTCAGTTAACACAGTGTCTTTAATAATAAAAAGGATTTTGCACTGGGGATAAATACCATGTCTCATTTTCTCACTCTCCCTGGTCTTCTGTCACTGTACACTTATTAATACAGTTGCTAATATACGGGTCCCAATCAGCCACTAAAACGCCGCTGTTATTCCTGCTAATTCAACAATAAAATGTGGCTGTGCTGGACATAAAAAGTGAACTGCCATGTGACTCTCAGGAGCTCTGTGGGAGGTGTGCCACAAGACCACAGGGAGCTGAGGCACCATGGCCACAAGGCAAGTCACATCCTGGCCACGGCCCCTGCAGTTCCCAGCTGCCATAAGCCCAAGTGTCATCTAAGTCGACAAGTGTGACCACCCCTGTAGTCAATGTCTATTCTGACTAACAAATGATCACAAACCCAGCAGTTTGAAGTCACTCCTGTGAGATATCTCACAGTTCTGTAGCTTCCTGGGTTCTCCGCTCCGGAACACTATAGACTACAGACACTGGAGGCTGCAGACCAAAGTGGTTGTGGACTGTCTTCTCAGCTGGAGACTCAACAGTAAAATTCACTTCTGGGCTCACTGTTTGCAAATTCAGTTACTTGAGCCCCACCCTGCTGGCTGCCAATAAGCAGGGTTCGGTTTCAGCTCCATGGCAGCCCTCCAGCCCCTTACCATCATAGCTTACCTCTCCAAAGCCAGCAGAGAATCCCCCTCCAGTTTTGCACCTCATGTCCAGAAAGTGCTGCCTCTCACTCCTTCATATTCCTCTGTACAGTTCCTAGTCAGCAGCTGAACCTTAATCAAAATCCAGTCCCCTCTTCCCACACCAGAGAAGAACCTAGACGGTCTACCAGCTGCTCCCCACACCAGGCCTGGGCTCCTGGCCCAGGGGAGAGCAGATTGGAGAGCTCACGTGTGAGTCACAGAGTGTATGAGGGAGGTATTGAGGCACCCAGAGAATTCCATCACTGAGGAGCTCAGCATGGCTGGGACATTTCCCCATGCGGCTTCTTCACTTGAGTGGCTATGATTCACATTCAGCCAGAAGGAAGTCCTTCCTCAGACCTCTCTGCTTCTGCTCAAAAGATCTCCCACTCCCTCTGTACTCTTCCAGGATGGCCGAGGGGACACAAACCCCACCAACCACGGGTCGTGTCCTTGCCTAGTCCTAGACTCTTCATAAGGAAGGTAGCAAGGTTGATGGCTAATCCCAACGCACTGGGGAACGGTGGGGACATACGGGTTCCCAGGACCTCAGATCCCGGACCGCCTTAGCAAATCCCCCAGCAAGAGTGTTCCCAGGGCTCTGAGGGAGAAGTCCTGCCTGCTGTCAGCTGTTGTCAAAGGGCTCTGCAAGCCCAGAGAGTGACAGAAGCTAGTTGGCTCTAGGTTCTAAGGAGCCGGTCTGTATGGAAATGAGTCCATGAGAATTCAAACGTAGACCCAGATGGCGTTTAGCCCAATACATTCCCATTCCTACCACTGACGCCCAGGTCTGCACAGGAACCTCTCACTGGCCTTATCATCACCCAGGGCCCATACCCTCCTGACCCTTTGTCCTCCAGACCCCTTCATCTAGAATGCCCTGCCCACCTTCTCTCCCTCACTATGCGTTCTCCACCTACCCTGCTTGTCTTCTGTCATTGAATTTGCACCAGCAAGTCTGCACGTTTCCCCACACCCTCCCATTAGAGAGGTGACCTACCTGCTTCCATGCGAGTTGGTGCGACCTGTGAATCTTCACGGTCAACTTGACTGGACTTTAGAATCACATCAGAGACGCATCTCTGAGTGTGCCTGTGAGGGTAATTCTAGAGAGGTTTAACAGAGGAGGGGAAGAGCCACCCTGAATGTGGGCAGCACCAGGAATCAAGTCCTAGGCTGAGGAAAGAGGAGAAAGTGAGCTGAGCACCAGTGTCCATTTCTTTCCGCATCATGACTGTGGACGTAACATGACCATCGACGTCATTCTCCTGCATCCATCATGATGGACTGTACCCTCAAACTACAACCCAAAATAAGCCCTTCACATTTCTGGTCACAATAATGAGAATGTGACTAATACAGCTGGTCAGTGAGTCACTTCTGATGAATGCAGGATGGGAAGAAAGGGAAAGATGAGGAGGAGAGAGAGGCCTGTAAGGTAGCCTACCGTTGGGCCATACCTAAAGAACTGAAGCTCTACCCTGAGCTTGCCCCAGACTCAGTGTGTGACATCGTGTTGTTTTTCTCATTGCTGTGACCCTGACAAGAAGCACAAAGAGGAAACAGAAGTTCACTTCAGCTCAGTGTTTGCAGGGATACAGTCCATCATGGTGGTACACATCTCCATGGTGACAGGAGCATACCTGCATGTGTGCTCCACCTCCTATCCTAAGGTCCCACAGTCTCCCCAAATGGTACCACCTAAAGAGTTAGTAAAACATTGACCCTCACTCTTTCTATCCCCAAAATGGAGACGGCAATGCCTGCCTACCACTGCTGTGGGAGTGGAGGACTCGGTAACAGGCTTCAGCTGGACAGAAATGGACTCCCCATCAGTAACGCCCGGCCTTGCAGGCGTGGGAGTCCATGCTCACACAGAGTCTGCTGAGGGGCGATCCCCCTCCAAAGCCACCCGAGCCATCTGGGAAGGGCACTTTGCTGTCACCGTGACTCGAGGAACTGCAGGCAGATAAAATTAGTGCCGCCCACCCATCCCAAGCTGTCGGCGGGGCTATTCTGAGCCCCGTTGAGTTCCTCTGCACATCTTTTGCTCTGACTTTTTCCTGTGATGAATTCAAGAGCTGAGTCACCAGAGAGGTGGGTCCTGGTAGGCGTTCCATTCTGGCCGCTCGCTGGGTCCCAGAGACCCGGGAGAGAGCTGGGAGAAGGAACTCTGAGGAACACAGGAGCAGGTGGGGACAGAAGGTTTGCCACATATCCTGTGAATGGCACATTTAATGTTAGCTACCCACACTTTACAGCTATCAGAACTGAACATGAGGAGGAGGAGGAGGAGGAGGAGGAGGAGGAGGAGGAGGAGGAGGACAAAGATGAAGAGGAGGAGAAAGGAGCAGGTGAGGGTGTGAAGCCAGACCAGGTAGCCTGACAGGAGAACCAGCAAATGCTGTCCAGGGCCCAAGTTTTCTAAAAGCTGCTCCTCCTCTGAGGCCACCATCCTGCCAAATGTAGGTGAGCCTCTCCCATCCCTGGCTCCCCTTGGGGCACTAAAGGGGCACGAAGCTGGCCTCCAGGATGCCCAGGGAGCCTACTCTCCAGTCCCAGGATGCCGCTCACTCAAAGGGTAGAGAACCTCATCCGGGGCCCAGACTCCTCCAGGCCAAGAAGCTTTTTGTCGCTCTCAAGGACACCACAGAGCTGAGTCAGCGGTGCTCAGACCCTGCCTGTCTCCATGTTCCTGAAAAGGACACCTCAGGCTCTCCCCCCACCCCAGCCCCAGCCAGGAATATACACACCCCAAGCCCTGGAATAGCCATGTCTATGTTCAACAACGACAAAAAGAACTTCTGGGCCCTTGTATACCGCATAGGAAGAGAAGAGTACCTGATTTCCCAGTGACCCCTGAGGGAGAGGAGGGTTGAGCAGGAGAGACCATTTGGGACCCTCGTCCCTGTATCACCCTTGATATGGGTTACCCACTAACATTTCTTGGCTGTTGCAGTTAGTAAAATAATTGATTGCCTTCCTTCCCAGAAAGCACCTCTTCTCAGCCAAGTCCTCCTCTCTGGGAGATGTGACAGCCATTTGTCCCACCCGTGTTGTCCCCTAACTGGTCCAAGAGTCTGAGGACAAGGAACACCCTGTCTCCAGCCCCACCCCAAACTACCTCGCCATGCCAACTGGACTCTGGAGCCAGCTGTCTGTGCCTGCCACCTCTACAATCTTCTGAGCTACTTGGGTCCATCCGGCCATGTCCCCACCCCACAACATTCCTTCCCACAATGCCAGGCCCTCATGAGACAGACCCAGTGCAGGAGAAAGGCCCCCATCTGCTCATCCTGCAGAGCTCCTCTTGGAAGCCCTCATTTAACTGAAGTGGGCACCCCCCTTCTCCATACCCCAGCATGCTACCTCCTCCCTCAGAAGGATTTACCATCCCACCGAACTGGGGAGTGACCTGGCATCTGTGTATGGCCAGTGAGTCTGATACAGTTGGGGCTCGGTAAGTTCCGGTTTATAGAATATTCAAACTGGCTTCTTAAATCCACATGGCCCAGGGCATTCCTACCTACAAGACAAACTCAGCAAACACCCTCCTGAGTCGCAACAGGAGAAACCTGGTCATGGAGCCTTTGAAGTTCAAAGAAAAGATGGGCAGGTCCCTCCAGCCTTATTGGGGGCCGGGGTGGAGACAGACCCCCACAGGTACCATACTGCCCTACCCCTCCCCAACCACCCCAAGAAACTTATACAGCCTTCTCGGAGGAAGAGAAGAAAGCAAAGACAGCAGCTGCCTCCCCGACAGACAGCCAAACCACCCAGAGAGTTCTAATGGAATTAAAATAATCTTGTCACAGTGCCCCAACCCCAGATAGGCACCATCCGAGAGCACAGAGACGCTAACTGCTGCTTTGAAGACTCTTTACCCAAAAGCTATTTGTCCTCTGTAAATGGGATTTTAGGTACATGGCTGAAAGGGGGAGGCGATGGCCTCCAAAGCCTCAGTGTGTATTATTATATATTAGATATTTAAAAGTAAATAGCAATTAAAAGGAAAGCCACAAATGACTGAAGAGAGTTCCAGACCCTCCGAGGCCTTCATGAAAACGTCTCGCTGCTCTCTCGGCTCCAAAAATCTGGGACAAACTGTAATCATTTCTCTAATTTTTAAAAAGTGTTTGCATCCAGCTGCTTTGGAAGGATTGGGCTCAGTCTCTGATGGAGCTGGGGTCTGAGGTAGGATGCACACAACAGGTCCCCAGCACTGGGGCCAGAGGGCATCCCAGAGCCCGACTGCTTCGGAGGCCAGTGCACAGGCTCACCAGCCCTCATTACAGCCCACAGCTGTTTGTCTGAAGGGCTGAAGATTGAACCTAGAGCCTTGCACATACTACACATGCACTCTATCCCTGGGCTACATCCACTGCAGCCCCAATGACTCATTTTCTTCATCATCATCATCATCATCATCATCATCGGAGTCAGTGATGGTAAGAGTGTTAGCCGTTTGCTCTAAGCCTTTAATCACCAATCAATAATTCCTTGGAACTGTGCTAAATTTTTCAACCTGTTCTTTTTCAGAGAAACAACTTACCACTTAAAAAAAAAAAAAAAAGAGGAGCCAGGCGGTGGTGGCGCACACCTTTAATCCCAGCACTCGGGAGGCAGAGCCAGGCGGATCTCTTTGAGTTCGAAGACAGCCTGGTCTACAGAGCAAGGTCCAGGACAGGCACCAAAACTACACAGAGAAACCCTATCTCGAAAAAACAAAAACAAAAACAAAAACAAACAAAAAAAAAAACAGAAAAGAAGCTAACAATCCACATGCTTTATTCAAATTTTATTAGTTTTTATCTGATGCATTCCTATTCCAGGGCCTGACCAGGACACCAGTGACACTCAGCTGTTAAAAACCACTCCTTCAGGTTGTGAGAATTCTCAAATTTCTCCTATGGTAATGACCATGACAGTAGGGAGCGACACTGCTGGGGTATTGTGTCAAGTATCTTTGGGGATATGGCTGGTGTTTTTCTCATGAGTAAACTATGGTTGTGGACTTGGGGGAGATAAACCATAAAGTAGAGTCCATTGTAGCTAAAGTTGTTTTGGTCCTGCTCGGCTCCCGTGGCCCTGCGGGACCCAAGCAAACACACAGAGGCTTATATTAATTAAAACTGCTTGGCCATTAGCTCTGGCTAACTATTGACTAGCTCTTACACTTAAATTAACCCATAATTTTTATTCATGTTTAGCTACATGACTTGGTACCTTTTCTCAGTTCTGCCTTCACATCTTGCTTCCTCTGTGTCTGGCTGGCAACTGCTGACCCTTCCCAGAATTCTCTTCTCTGCTTGTCCTGCTTATACTTCCTGCCTGGCTACTGGCCAATCAGCATTCTATTTATTTACCAATCAGAGCAACACATTCACAGCAATCAGAGCAATATCCACAGCAGTCCATCCTTGATGCTGACCTTGATCAACTGGCTGACACAGTATTCTTCCCATTTCTGTAAGCTGTTTTCAATTACATCTACTTATTTGCAGGAGGCAGGTATGAGGAAGTCGGAAGACAGATTGTGGAAGTTTGGTCTCAAACCCACGACAAAGTGCCGAGGTTCATATTAAACAAAGCGGGCAAGCTGCCAAGTTCTCCCAGCATCCCTCAGTCCCTTTTACCTTTTTGCCTTTGGGCCACCATTCCAGGTTCCCCTCTCTCCTTCTCCTCTCCCCACTCTTTATATGGCTAGCTCAGTTGGCCTGTCATATTCAGTCCAAACCCTTCCAAAGAGATGTCTGTGTCTCGGGCTGTGCTCTCCCTCACAGCTACAAGAAACCTCCTCCACACACCTGGGAGCAGGCATGTCCTCTTTTGACCCCTCGTTTTCACTCACCTTCTACCGTGGGGACACAGGGGTCAAATCCAGGCTGTCAGCCTTACCAGCAGGTGCTTTTACCCCCTGAGCCATGTCAACGGAACTTTTATAAATAATTTATTTTTATTGTATGTGCCTTGGTGTGTTGCCTTCATGCATGTCTGTGGGAGAGTGTCAGATCTTAGAGTTACAGACAGTGGTGAGCTGCCATGTGGGTGCTGGGAATTGAACCCAGATCCTCTGGAAGAGCAGTCAGTGCTCTTAACCTCTGAGCCATCTCTCCAGCCCCCAGACCTAATTTTTTTAACACGCTCCTTTTAGCGACTTCTCTGTGTTGCACAGGGTTCTCAGCACTTGAGGCACGTCTCCAAGTGTGTCACGTGGCTGTGAATCTACACTCACTCATCTCCACCCTTGCAGGCTCCCTGAGGGCTGGGACTTCATACTCAGTATCTATCCCATAATATACAGTGATTTCTTACCTAGTGCTCACTGAAGTCTTGGTACATGCCGAGTGCCTCAGGCACTACCGGGTAGAACCCAGGAAGGGCAGATCTCTCGTGACCACCATCCTACAGGCGAGGAGGTGGCAGGGAAGACTTCTCAGTCCCTTCCTTCACCTCGTAGGTCTTTAGGCTTCTGACCTTCACCCTCACTGACTGGCTCAAGAACATGTTATTACAACAAAGATAGAAAGGTGAGGCGGGGTGAGTGACAGAATCCAGAGCAGACTACTGTTATAAAGGGTTCAGGCTTGAAGTTCAAGGGAGACACTGAGGCAGGATGTCCTTTCAGGTAGAGAGTTACTAACAGAATTATTAATGCCATAGACAGACAGGCATGATCAGGGCTGGGGAGAGTTCAAACCCATGATGCACAGTGGAGGGTCCCATCCTAAGAATATGTAAATAAGAGGATGATGTAAGAGGGAGGGGCATAGAGTGGTACCCATTACACGGGCTGCCATGTGATGTGCCAGAGGCTGGCAGAGCCTGGGCCTGCAAACTTCTTTGGGGCGGTGAGTTTATCTATGAGGGACTAGAGATTCACATCTTAGTTGAGGGCCCCACCATTTCCTTTAGCTGTAAGAAAGAGGTGGCAGGTGGACGTGGCCTGAACAGCAGTCTGGACTGGAGTCTGACACTGACTAGTCTAATGACTTCTCCAGCAGTATCAAGAACATGACCGTGGCCCAGCCTCACCGCATCTCAGCCCTAGTGAGTGAGTACGGGCCACGCCACCAGCCAGTCTCGAGCCCATCTCCAGCCCCACAAGCCATCAACTGCCACCAAGCCTTTGACTTTTGACGTGTAGAGGATGAGAAGCTTGGCTGTGTGGGAAACTTGCTTCGTCAGCAGGAAGTGGAATGATGTACATGGAGCTGGAAACTCCCCCCATGGATCTCATTTTATTAAATTTTAAACTTTAATAAAACAATTACACATTGCAAGTGCCAGCCCTGGGCTCCCTGTCCTTACTATCCCTCCGTCACAAGCTTCCCGGGAACCTTCTGGCTGGTAGGATCTTCAGTTTACAAGGCTTTCTTGGGGTGTTAGCGTAGGATCCTCAGAGCCCTGGGTTGGAGATGGGGGAGAAGGGGAGCCAAGAGAGGGTAGGTGCTTCAGCAGATGGGACCCCGACAGGACACAGGCTAGGCATGATCCAGGTAATTAACGTGAGATTTCTGGTCCTTTAAGACAGGACACTGGCATCATGGGCTCTACCCAGGAAGACACTGGCTACATAGAAAACCAGCTCTAACACCAGGGTTAAGAGCTGGCACCCCCACGTTTCCTAGCCAATGCCCCAGACTACCGAGAGTCAGAGTGCCTGGGACATTTTCGGCTGATTCACTGTTCAGCCACCCATTCCTTGGTGATAGGCAGGGTGCTGAGGAAGATAATCCCATCGTCCCTTCCCAACGCTTCTCAAGTACTCCCTCATCTTCTCTTCCCAGGCTGCAAGCCAGCCTCAGACTCAGCAGGCAGCCTCTCAAACGCATTTTTTTTTTAATATAAGAACTAACCAAGTGTGGTTAGTTTAATTTCTAACTTGACATAACCTAGACTCACCTAGAAAAGAGTCTCAGTGAGGATCTGTGAGTGACCATCCTAATTAATTCATTAATGTTGTAAGACCTCAGCCCACTATGGGTAGCATCAGCCCCTAGACAGAGGGTCCTGAACTGTCCAAGAATGAAAAACTGGAGCTGAGCGCAGCAAGTCAGTGAGCATAAGCACGTTCGTTTCTCTCTGCTCTCGACTGAGGATGGGATGTGACTAGCGGTCTGCAGTTCCTGCCTTGACTTCCCCACTATGACTCACGGTAATCTAGAATTATGATCCCACATACACCCTTTCTCCCCTAGGGGGCTTTTTCTGTCAGGATATATTTGACCACAGCAACAGAAGCAGAACTAGAACACCAAGTCGCTCCCAAACTGGCAACATCCCCAGACTCCCCTCCTCCTGTCTCATGGTCCAGGCTCCTCATTAGTTCTCCCTCCCTCCCTTCTCTCTGCCAGACTCAACTAAAACACCCTCTTCTAAAAAGTCCCCTTGTGAAATCCTACAGAGGCCCAAGGAACAATTCCTTAACCCCTAAAGCTCTCAGGACATTACAGAAAGTCCCTCTTCGGGAATCCTCATCACCCCCTGCTAGGAGCACAGTCAGCCTTGGCCATGCGGCTTTGTCTTTGCTAACTAGCAAGCTCTCAGCCACTAGGAACATCATCTTGTCATTTTGTAACCCTCCAGCCAGCCCCACACTGCCCCGCAATAAAAGGCAACATGGCCATTTGACAGGGAGGTCAGAATGGAGAGCTCGCAGGGAGCCAGATTCCAGGCGAAGGGTCCAAGAACCAGCTGCTAGGACCAGACAGATGCTAGACCACACTCTAGGGCAGTCCACCTCCCCTGCTCTCCATCAACAGTCCCCTCTTCTAGGGCCCTGTATCCATCTCCCTTCAGACCTAAATGTAAAGGAGAAAACTGAAGAATCAGAAGCCCAGGATTCACTTCTCCAAGCTTCGCCTGTCCTGATCTCACCACTACCACATTGGCTCCTGTCTGGGGAGATGACAGTATGGTTGCACTTACACCAGGAACAAGTGAAGTAAGATCCTTGCCCATGGAATGCGGTAGAGCCTTCCAACTCTGCTGTCACACAACAAGCCTCAAGATCCCTAGGTCCTAATCCCCAAACCCACCTCTCATCATGCTCTGAGTCACACCCTTGTCATTTTAGACTTCTATGGAACTGCCCTAGAAACAAGCTGGTGGGCTGGAGATGCGGCTCATTCAGCAGAGTGCTTATCTAGAATGCACGAGGCCCTGGGTTCAATTCCCAGTTCCACATAAACCAGGCATGAGGATAGACGCCTATAATCCCAGCACTTGTGAAGTGGGGGCTGGATATCCAGAAGTTCAAAGCCAACCTGGGAAGCATGAGACTATGTCAAAAAGAGAGGGAAGGTTGGGGAGGAGGAGAGAGGAAGAGCCAGATGAGATCAAAGAGTAAAGCTAGTGGCCAGAGAGCGTAGCAGTAAACTCTGAGTACAGGAGCTTACCAGGTTTGCCGACTCGTGATCTGCCCCATGTGCCCTGGCCCCCAACCTCACGCTCTTTCTGGAACTCGGAGCTTCTCAAGCACTTCTTGCCACAGTATCTTTTTTTCCAGGCCAAGGATCTTGTTGAAAGAACAACAGAGAAGAGAGAAAGCTCTGTCAGTCTCAGCCCGCAACCATGGTTGCTCCATCAACCTGTGTGCTTCCACAGGAGAGCTGTCTCCTGGCTCCCAGCACACGGACTAACTGGCTGAATTCCACCAACGTCCCAGGAATCCCTGTTTACACTATCAACACCCCCAACTACTGGGTAAGAGTTTAGGGGACCCAGGGATGGCTGTTTCCTTCACTTCCATTCTAAGCCCTTTCAAGGATGAGTTTCCTTCAATTCTCTATGGTTTTCAAGGATAAATATGTTTTTTTCAAATTAAGAAAGATTCCTCTCTGTTCTTTCTCTGTACCAAAGGGCAAGAATGCTTTACACTGGGGAGAAGCATGGAGAGAGATGGTTCAATTAGATTTACGAGGTAAACCCACCAAACCCCCTCTTTTGTAATTGGAAGTAATGAACTTTAATAAAAAGAAAAAAAAACACAGCGAAGCCCCTTCAGTGTTGGATCAGATGTCATGGAAACTCATTTGAGCACTGTCTTTCAAGTTTCGCTCCTTTAGGGCATTGTGATATGTGGGAGGCCCAGGAAGAGTAGAGGGGTTAATAGCCCTGACTCTCTCTCTCCTCTCTCTCTCTCTCTCTCTCTCTCTCTCTCTCTCTCTCTCTCTCTCTCTCTCTCTAATCCTCATCAGGACAAGATGCCTACCATACCCACACCCCAGGTCTCTGCTGCCCAAAGCCAGTTCCAGCCTTCAAAGTCACACACACACACACACACACACACACACACACACACACACACACGACCTAGGGATGCCCAGCTGCAGGGCCCCCAAAGTCCTTCTATCAAAAACAGGTAGTCTCCAATGACCTCTCCAGCCTCAGAGTGCTCTCAGCCTGGCCCAGGACCTCAGGAATAAGTTTCACTCAACACAAGTAAACACACCTTCTAGTATCTTCTACCCCAAACAGTAGCTCTTCCTGATTTCCCTGGTCTTCTTTTCAGTGTTTTTTTTATTACAAAAGTAATGGATGCTCATTATAGAAAATTCAAAAAATATAGATAAGCAATAAGAAGAAAATGAAAATACCTCATAACATCACTGTTCCAAAATCGCATTAGCACCTTGGTTTATAGCCCTCCACGCATTTCTCTATGCATATAAAGACAAATTTTTGTTTTCATGGGTTTTTCTTCTTTGTGCAAAAAAATGGGATCAGAATGTGGACTTTTTATATCTTATACTGTTAAGGGGATGTCGATCCCATGACTCTCCTCCCTGCTGAAAGTAATTTCTGGGTGTCACTGGACTTGGGGTGTCTCCTTCAAGTGTCCTTCATGGGCCAGTCTCCTAGCCTTGCAGAAGCGTCCAAACCCAGCCCTGAACTCTCACAAGGCTCCACGCTAGTCCAGGTTCCAATCCTAAACAGGTCAAAGAGGGTAATTGGCTCTGGTCACCATATGTTCACACTGTGAGCATGTCTGAGCCAAGTTCAAGATCAGCATCCTCTCTGAAGTCTACATCCATCAGTCACAGGGATTGGCTGATGACAGCGCATCCCAATGACCACACAGCCTTGGATAAGTGCAGTCACCATACAGTGTTCAAGACCCAAGTATTCAACAAATACACAAAGCCAGAATGAAAGCTCACCCCATAAGCCCAACTCTCAGGAAGCTGAAGCAGGAGGATTGCTTTGAGTTTGAGGCCAGCCTGGGATACAAAATGAGTTCTAAGCCAGGCTGAGCTACAGAGTGAAACCATGCCCCCCTCAAAAAAACCAATTGTTAAAGCAAAAACTCTCAATTTTCTCAAACATTATGGATATTCCTAGGTCTACACATAGTAATAAGAGATTTTTTTTTAGAAATATCAAAGATTTGTTAGAATTTAAAGGGGAAAAAATCAAGAAATCTAAATTAATTTATCTGAATCGAAGTCACTTGGGGAATATTCAAACACTCAGAATTTGGGGGACACACACCAGAGTTTCCAATTCAGTAAGCCTGGGGGTAGGGGCTGGGAATGTGCCAGGTTAAGGAGACCCAGAAGGGGTTGATAGGGCTGGTACCCAGCCTTTGAATGCCACTGCTAGGTAACTTCTAGCAAATGGTATTTAGGAGCAAGGCACACTAGCATCATGAACCCAGAAAGGGAGATTTGTGTCACCACTGTGGGGAGACCTTGACCTGGGGACTCCTCTATCTGTCCCCCACCAAGGAAAGGTCTCTGGACATTGGACACTGCTCCCCTGACTTACATCCAGGGGACATTATACCCTTTTTTTCCCCCTACAATGAAGCCATTAATTAACCTTGGGCCTTAGACACTGCTTTTTCTCACACTGTACCGCGGCACTGGTTGGTATCCAGGAGATGAAGGGCTGTCAGGAACGCAGCCAAACTGGTGAGTGTCTGCAGCCCTGGGGAAGCCACACCGAGTTAACTAAATGCAGGAAGCAGACATCTGTCCATGCGGCCCTCTCTGTCCCCCAACTGCTCACCCTGCAGCCCCATGTCACCTGGGCAGCTCTCTCTCTCTTCAGCAACATGTCAATCATTCCTTTTGCTTCCGCTGTCTACCATGTTGTCTCACCATGCCAACTTAGAGAATGACATTAAACCACGCACAGTGATGCTAAGCAGTCCGTGCCAAGACAAAGGGGCACACCAGGGTCACGGGTGCATCTGTGAGGCGTTCAAATAAGACTCAAAGGTGGTGAACGTAGAACATAGACTCTATCAAACAAGACAGGAAAATGGTTGGGGATGTGGACCTTGAGCCCCTGGAGTTGGATGCAGGTTCTTGCTGGGCTTAACTAACTCAACCTCTCTGGTCTTCTATTATCCAGAAGGGAGTGTATTTCTCATGACTGTAATAACATGCCTGACAAAACCAAGTCAAGAAAAGAAGGACGTATTTTAGCTCATGGTTCAAAGGAACACAGGCCACAATGGCAGGGAAGGCCTGAGTGCGGGAGTGTGACACCGCTCGTCACATTGTATCCACGTTCAGGAAGCAGAGAGAGACAGTGTTGCAGCTCAGCTCTTTCTCTCCTTTTGATTCAGTCCAGACCCCAGCCCATAGAATGGCAGGTATACACGATCATGGTGGGTTTTCCTCCCTCGGTTAAATCTCTTTGGAAAAGCCCTTAGACATGCCCAGAGATGTGTCTCCTTCGTGACTCTACATCCCATTGTGATGACAAGATTATCACAAGAAGGTAGGCAGGTCCTGAGACTACCTGTGGTGTGGTGCATCTGCCTTCAAGATTTGCACCCCTGTGAATCCTGTGCATATGATGCTTTGGAGTTTGAACTGTTTGGCGTCATTTGTTACACAGCAGTAGCTAACTAACACAGTGTAGCTAGTAACAGTGCCTGACTAAAGAGGCCTTGCAAAAACCACATAGGGTAACACAGGTAGAGCTCCTATACAAAGCATGACACACTAATTACAACTAATTGGAACAAAATACACCTGCTTCCCACAAGTGGGAAACCCCAGCCTGATAACTTCATTTGGAGTAATATAGAGCTGCAGGGAGAAAGATCTAGAACCCACATGACAGCCTCCTAATGTCACCATAATAAATGACAGAAAATTTATTTGCTTGAAATAATACAAATATATTCCCTTCAGCGCTTAGGAAGTCACCAGTTTAAAGTAGATGACGCTTGGCTAGAATGACAGTACAAGCCCAGCTGCATCCTCCCCTCAAGCCCTCCTCCTGCTGCCACCACCACCCCACCCCACCCCCGCCGCTTCTGATACTCCTGTCTCTCTTTAAAAGACCCCTGTGACTTCAGGAGGCCCACCTGGAGAGATCAGCACACTCTGCCTGTCTCGAGAGTTCTAGTTAATCACCTCTTCAAAGTCCTTGGCCAGGCAAGGGTGGATAGGCACAGGTCAGGGACTACACCGAGGTATGGCTTGGCCTATCAGAGTGGGGTCCCCCACCTTGTTTTCTGAGTTTCCCTTTCTCCAGGCAAAGCATCTCCAATGCCTTCATCCACAGTCCCCTTCCATGTTTCCCAGCCCCCCCCCCCCCCCGCCACCTGATTCCATAAAAACCAAGGTGAGAGAGAAAAATCTTGACACTGTTTTCCCACAGGACTGAATTTAATAAGTGAAGACTTGGGTTCTCACACATTTTCCAACACTTCAGGAAAACAAACAGCATAGCCTGCTTCCCCGCTAACATCGTTATCAGCACGAAAACCACTTCCTATTCCAGTCGGCGCGAAGTTGCTCACATGAAGAAAGGTGAATTATTCAGTGCGGTGTTTAACTGCCATTTAATATTTGATCCATTAGCATCCTTTGATCCGTTTCCTCGCAGTGGGGTGTCCCTGGCTGCCACAGCAGGGTGAACTCGGCTTGCTGTTTGGGTGCGTGTACGTGTGCACGCATATGCATAAAGGGAGACAGAGGCTCCTACACCGAGTGCATCTCTGTGCACACCTGAGACCCATGGGAGGCACACACAGCACACAAGGGCCACAAGTGAGGACAAGCAGAAGCTTGCCCTCAGTAGGGTAGCCATCTCCCTGGGAGCCATAACCACACTCAGCTGAGAGCGGTGGAGTTCTCCATGGTCCCTGTCATCCTTCCACAGAGTTCAACAGCACAAAGCCTGGCACTGGGCCCATGACCAGCTACGGTCAAAGAAACGGATGGCTCAGATTTGAGGACCCAGGGGAACCTCCAGTTCCAGATCGCCTGTAGGTTTGGACTCTGCACAGTGCCACCTCCCACCCGCAGCCACACAAGGACTGTGGAGGAGTTGCGGATCCTAGAGAGAATGTTCTTTGTCCTAAAAAGGGAGTTAATTAATCCCCCTCAGGCAGACTGTCTTCTGCTCCACCAGTTTGTCACTTGCCGGAACCGGATGCCCAGATCCTGAGTTTCTGAAATGGGAATTCTGCAAGAGGGGAACACTATGTGTGACTGAGCAGGGGGAAGCATGGCCCCTCTCTCAAATATATGTACAGACACATACATATACACACACACACACACACACACACACACACAGGTTAGACACAGAGATATTCACAGACATACTTAGAGACATATATATGCAGATACACAGAGACAGACATACAGATGTACACCATAGAGAGACCAGAGAGACACACACATAGCACAGAAACACAGAGACAGATATGCAGATAAACACACATATAGACACACAGACACACAAAGGCACAAATACACACAGACATGCAGATATATACACACACATAGGTACAGACATAGACACACAGACAAATGTACACAGACAGACATAGACACAGATATACAGAGAAACACATTGGCACTAAAGCGGAGACACACATATGTAGGCACAAACACACATATAGAGGCACAGAGATAGACACAAAAAATACATAGGTACAAATGCACAGAGACACACAGATATATATATACACACAAATGTACATAGGCACATACATGTACACACAGGCACATACATATGCTGTATACATACATAAACAGAGACTTGCATATATACATATAGAGATGCATACAGAAACAGCTATTTAAACATACAGAGCTATATAGATCCATACAGACACACACAAGCACATACTCAGACATATATACAGAGATATACAGACATGTGTATATATATAACAGACACACAGCATTACAAGGATATACACAGACAGACAAAAAATGTGCACACATACACTGACACAACATAGGTACATACATGCACAGAGATACACAGGTAGGTAGGCAGACAGACACACCCCTCCAGAACCCACACAGTCATACCCAGGCATCTGGGGAGCTAAGAGGACTGGCCCTCAGAAGTCCCCAGGCACCCACAGAAAGAGGGTGGGGGTTGGGGGGAGGGCTTCCAGTCAGATGGGGCAGGGACCTGGTCATGCCACCAGTATTCTTCTGTGCCTTCTAACATTCCCACAGCCACAGGGACCTGCGGGGGCCACCTAACAAACTACATTGGCACAGGCTGGTGTCAGAGCGAGGTTTAGTCTTTGCACTGGGATGTGAATTTCTGGGTATCTGTTTACTTGTCCCCAACTGTGAGAGGCAAAGAGGCTTTTGCTGATTGGGTATTATTTTTTTGTTTTGTTTTGTTTTTGTTTTTGTTTTTGTTTTTTCGAGACAGAGTTTCTCTGTGTAGCTTTGCGCCTCTCCTGGAACTCACTTGGTAGCCCAGGCTGGCCTTGAACTCACAGAGATCCGCCCGGCTCTGCCTCCCAAGTGCTGGGATTAAAGGCGTGTGCCACCACCGCCCGGCCTGATTGGGTATTATTAAACACAGTCATCAGCCACCTTCTGCATCTGTCATTGATTGAGATAAATGAACTATTTTTTTTTCCTAGAAAAAAAAAATGAGCACCTAATTAAGCCACTTTGGTGCCACATTCTCCACAGTAGAGGAAAGTGAGAGACAATTCCCTGGCACCCATTATTTTAACTTATGGAGAGCAACCCTGGCACCATTTTAAGGGTTATTGAATTTTCATAGGCTACCATCAGCTTCCACATTCTCCTGGGTAATAGAGATCGGAATTCAGAGAGGTTTTATGGCCTCCTTCAAGAGGCTCTTTCCTCCAGATTCCTCAGAAACCAGACCGAGAGAGAAGGGAAGGAAGCAAGAAGTCAGCAGAAGGGAAGAGAGAGGAGACAGTGCCTGTTCTCCTCAGCTGAAGCTAAGCTGGGAGCCATCGCTGCCCAGCAACCCACAGATCTACACTTGGCCTCTCTGCAGCTGTGGTGAACTGGGCCGGGGAGACCGGGGTAGGGGTGGGGGGTTGAGTTTGCACAGCCTGCCTCACCTTTTGTGCCAATGGTCCACCCCCTTTTCTCCACAGGCTCACCCCCGACTTGGGACAATAAACTCAGAGCCTCCACTTAATGTACCCTGAGAAGACCCTCAGTGTGAAAATAACCGAGAATCAACTCCTTCAACAGAAGACCCTCTCTACTCCGCCTCCCAGGCAAGGCCCAGGCTCCTGTGACCTTGCTTCAGTGACAGCTGGCCTGAGCCATACCACATTTCCTGGTGGTTGAGTGAGAGGTGGTCACAGAGAATTTCTCTCTTTCCTGGTAGTGGAAAAACCAAAGCCCCGAGCCATTAAGCTTCCTCAGGCTAGACCACAGAATGCTGGTGGCTTCTGCAACTGACCAAAAACAAAGCAAAAGGAATCAAGGAAGTCCAAGCCCTGTGACTCTGCGGATGTGTTCAAGAACTCACAGCAGGCTGGGCAGTGGTGGCGCACACCTTTAATCCCAGCACTCGGGAGGCAGAGGCAGGCGGATCTCTGTGAGTTCGAGGCCAGCCTGGTCTACAGAGTGAGATCCAGGACAGGCTCCAAAGCTACACAGAGAAACCCTGTCTCGAAAAACTAAAAAAGAAAAAAGAAAGAAAGAACTCACAGCAGCTATGGTCACCTGCACAACATCAGCCCTTAGCTGAGGAACTATCGGCCACTAATGGCTACTGGGGAAGGGAGAGGTATTTTTCTTCAACTCCTTGGCTAAATGTGTTCGTTGCTCTTCTCATTGCTCTGAGAAAAGCACCTGAAGGAAGAGTTTGTTTGGGCTCATAGTCTGAGAGCACAGTCCAGCATGGAGGGAAGAAATGGTGGCGGGCACTGCCATAACCAGTTACGCGGAACGGTAGTCAGGGAACAGAAAAAGATGAATTCTGGCGCTCAGCTCCCGTTCTCATTTATTCGCCTTGGGAATAATTCCTACTGACTACCTTGTCCCAGACTTGACTGGGATAACGCAGGGATGTAGAAAATAAGGTACATGCCCTTGGTAACTTCAGGATCAAACCACAGAGGAAGAACTGGAGCAGTCACACAGGTCTCCAGAGACCCGATACTGCCTGCTTAGCACCGATTCTTTGAGGATTCTCATACAACCTTATCTGTGACCCGAAACTTGTCACAATGTATCCTCTTCAGCCTCATTCATTCTCATCATCTCAGCCCCCAGGCAAGGCCCTAAAGCTGCAGACAAAAATAAGAAAGAAAAAAAGAAAAGAAAAGAAAAGAAGAGGGAGGGAGGGAGGGAGGGAGGGAGGGAGGGAGGGAGGGAGGGAGGGAGGAAGAGAACCACTCAAGATACCCAAACATCTAACAGGAGAGGCAGAGACTCAAGAGACTGGCACGTGTGTGGTGAGTGATGAGGTGAGCCCTGTTGGGGAGAGAGCCGCAACTGAAGAATTCTCTAGGTCAGATCGGCCTGTGTGCATGTCTGTTGAGGACTGTCTTGATTGTGAATTGATGTAGGAAGATCTAGCCCATTGTGGGTGGCACCATTCCCTAGGCAGGGAACCCTGGACTACACAGGACAAGAAAAAGCTAGATACAAAAAGCAGGCAACATGGATGCATTCCTTTCCCACTCCTGTGGATGTGATGTAATTAATTGCTTAAGTTCCTGCCTTGACTTTCCCTCAATAACAGACTATACCCCAGAATTGTAAGCTAAAATAACCCTGTTTGCTCCCTGTTACATTTGGTCAGGGTGTGTATTACTTATCTCTTGTTTCTATGATAAAATATCATACCCCAAAGTGACTTACGGAAGAGTTTATTCGGACTTACGGTTCCAGAGAGGGCATCCATAATGGCCTGCTGCCAGGCCTCCCCATCAAGAAGCTGAGATCACATCTTTATCCACATGCAGAGAGTTTAAAGAATGAACTGGAAGTGGAGTGGGGTTATAAACTCTCAAAGCCCCAGTGACATGTCCTCCAGCAAGATTCCTCTCAAACAGCATCACCAACCAGGAACTAGGTGCTCAATGACACGAGCCTGCTGGGAGCATTTTTCATTCAAACTACCACAGACCATCTTATCACGGCAATAGAAATGAAACTAAAATACAGGGCCGCTGCTCTGAAGAGCCAGGTGAGCCTTCTGGGAGAGAAGAGATACTGAGTCAGGACTGGATCACACAGGGCACTGGAAACATAGAAGGCTGACCGTGTAAGGAGTCCAGAGAAGCCACCGGGGATGGACCAGAGATGAGAGTAGGCAAGAACACAGTATGAGAGCCTGAAGCAGCCTTACGGGGGTCTTCTGACATTCAGTTAAATACTGTGGTGCCATTCTGCCTTGACTCCCCAAGGCTGACAGTGGGCCATCATTCTGCTTTTTGCAAATCCCTGGCCTTCTCAGAGGTCCTTCCATGTGCCCATGCATGGTGAGGGGTATTCGTTTCCTCTGTTCTCTTCCAGAACAGGTCGTCCAGGTCACAGTGTCAGGGTGAGCACACAGGTGGAATTATGTCACAGAACCCCTCCCTGCCAGACAGTACCACAGATCTCAGACACAACTGATGATCCTCTGCTTCCTCGCTTGGCAGCAGGGGAATGGCCTTTGAGAGGGAGGAAGAAGCCCCTTTAAAGAGAAAAACCCGGCGGAACTACATCTTTGATCAAAGGACAAAAAGGGCAGAAATCAGGGCCTCGCCTGCCTTCCTCTATAACCCCAAACCTCACTGCTTTCTGCCCCGACCTGCAGCCTTCCTCTCCTGACCACATCCTCTCCTCCCCTTGTCCCACCCGCCTCCTTTAGGAGCCATCCTTGTGCCTGTGGTCCAGGAAGACGTCCCTCTCCTCTGCCTTCTCACTAAGCCCTCCAGGACCACAGTGCTGCCCCTCAAGTATACCCTAAACCTATGACTCCCAAAGGTAACCCATGTGGCAGAAGAGTGCCTGCTGAGGATCTGGGTAACCCCCCAGTCTAACTAGTCTCTCTGGCTACTGGTCCCATAGGTTAATAGCCCCTGCCCAACCAGGGGTACCGATGCTTTCAGGGATGCCAAGTACTGCCCTGGCAGTGAAGGGACAGCAGGAATCAGAAGCCCTGCTCCTTAGCCCACAGAACCCACGGGGCCCACGGAGCCCACAGAACCCACGGGGCCCACGGGAGCCAAGGGCCTACTAAAGGTGACTGCTAAGCAGCAATGTAGCGCTCAGGCCAGGAGCTGGAGCATGGCCTCACTGCTTCTTCCTCTGTCCACTTTGGGGAGACTTGCCGCGCTGCCACCCCACAATCTCATTCAACTCCCCTAGCTTGCAAGGAAGTGCCTGGGACTCCAAAGGCTGCAGCTACACTCCTCAGCCAACCTGGACTCGCCTGCGTGCGCGCGCGCGCGCATGTCTGTGTGCGCGTGTGTGTGCTTGTGCGTGGCCCATCCCTGAATTTTCAAAGATTTCTTTCAACTTTACAAAATAATGAAGTCTCTCCCATAAAAATAGCCCATCGGCTTCAATCTGCCATTATATTTTTCCTGGGACCCTGGGTGGAGCGCGAGTGTAATCTGTAAGATAATATAAGCACTAATAACGTCTTCCAGAGACGCATTGCTCAGCCTGACAAACACAAACTGCTATTAGGGGTACATTTGTTAGCATTGATGGGGCCTAGATCACCCAGATTTGGCAACAAGACGAAAACAGGCTGATTTTTTTTCCCCTTCTAAGCTGTTCAGCTTCTGAAAAAATTAGCATAATGTGTTGAATGTTCCACACAAGTCTAAATTAGTCTTAAAAACTCCTTTGTGATTCCTCTCCCATTAAAGACTTTAAATATCGTTATCCTTCTTTAATAGAACAATTCATCAATGTAGTCCTCTAAAAGGTAAGCAATAGAGATGGATTAGATGGGGTGGGGATGTGTGCGTGATATAAAGAACACTCCAGCAGAATTAATATGCTAAGATCATACCAGACACTTAGTAGGTGCTTAATAAATGGATATTCTATTCACTGACTGAAATTCCTTTGTGTTTACAAAGTAAGTCCTTTCTGTATTGTTTGAAGATTTTAAAAGTCAGGAATGCTTCATCATCATTTTCAGTTTTATTTGAGGACTTGGAGGCTCCCAGGAAAAGCTTTTTCTTTCCAGACCCAAACTTCAGACTTTGACACAGCGCCACCTACTGCCGGCGTGTGACCACCTTCTCTCACACCATTCCCAAAGCCCTACAAGAGCACCAAGACATTTGTTTGCCAACATTCTACCAGACCCTACTGTGTGGGACAGACCCTGGACATCTAAGTATGTTCAGCCGACAAGAAACATGACCAGAGACTAAAGACTAAACGGGGTGATGCCCACCACAGATGCAGGCCCTAAGTCCTCCCCTCTGCCACTCAGACTCCTACACACACACCCAACACAGTCCTCAGGCCTCCCTTGGTTCGACTTCCCTGTGTTGGAGGGACAACCTCTGGTCTCTGGTCATAAAGGCAGCTCCAAATAGGAGCACTAACAAAGCTCTGGCAGGTTCTCAGCTCAAGGTTGCTCTTCCTATTGCAAACAGGTTGTATCCTCCTGTCAACCAGAGACTCAATTAAGCTATTGATCTGACTGTAAAATGGGCATTGATAAATCAATACAATTCGGTGCCATAGATAAACATTGCACATCATCAGGAGGCACACGTGTGAGAATGATTCCACATGGGCTGGTATCGGGGGATCTCCCGCCTCAATATGGCTGAGAATGCCAAACACCATTAGGATGTACAGCGGTCTCTTCTGCCCTAAATTATTGCTATTCTCTCATTCATTCCACAACTACCTTTTGTGGGGACACTGGGACAACTGAGCCTCCCACACTGTTCCCAGGGGCTCAAAGCCTAGAGAAAAACTGGCAGAATCTTACTTGTGACATGGGATAGCCTGGTTCAAGAAAGCCCTGTGCATGTTGCACGGTTTCGCAACCTCGGTGACTTAAGTGGCCCCTGACATAGATTTTTGTCCCTGGCTCAGCTTTACAGCTGAGAACACAGAGGCTTAGAAAGACTTAGAGTGTGGAGGAGGAAATGGCTCCCGCCAAGTATGAGGACCTGAGTTCTGATCCAGGACATCCATGTAAAAAGCCAGGGACAAGAAACCCTAGGTAGCCCTAAAGAGGTAGAGATAAGAGGTGACGCACACCTTTAATCCCAGCACTTGGGAGGCAGTGGCAGGCAGACGTCTGTGAATTCCAGGCCAGCCTGACCTACAGAGCGAGATCCAGGACAGCCAGGGCTACACAGAGAAACCCTGACTTGAAAAATAAAAAATAAAATAAAATAAATAGGGCCCTGGAGCTTGCTGGCCAGCAAACCAACCAGTGATTGAACTCCTTACTTACTACTTAACTGGTGAGCGAACTCCTGAGTTGGTGAGAGATCCTGCCTCAAAAACCAAAGTGAAGGGCCAGTGGGATGGCTCAGTGGGTGAGGACACTTGCCATCAAGCCTGGCAATCTGACTTTGATCCCTAGGATCCACATACGGTGAAAGGAGAAAACCCACTTCTGGAAATTTATCCTCTGACCTCTACATACATGCTGTGGCATGAATGTGTGTGCATGTACACACACACACACACACACACGCACACACACACACACACACACACATACACACACAAATAAATAAAATTTTGTTAGGGTAAATAAGTTGAAGTGCAATAGAGGAAGACATGTCAATCTACCACTGGCCTACACAAACACATAAATACACACACACACACACACACACACACACACAAGGCTGAGTGAACAGACAGCAAATGTTGAGTGGGAATTTGAACCCAGACGGCCAACTTTAAAACCTATGCTCCTCCATGGCAGAACCAATATCTTGGATCTGATCTTGGAACAAGGTTTCCCTACAACCACAGACATCATCCCACCCCAGGGCAGCCAAGTACCACCAACCACAGAAGATGGGAAGTCATGAGGGCAGCGTTGCCTGACCTTAACAGCCCAGGTCTGAGACATCCTCTAACAGGCAGGTGGTCTGGGTACTCAGACACTGCCAAGCACCTACCCAACGTCCATGACCACCAACCTCCTTATGATCAGAGACCTGGTGCCATGAAGGCACTATGCAGCGAAGGGCTGGCCCATGTCCCAGCCCCACCACAGGATGTAAAACTAGATTAACTTCAGACCAATTAGGATGATTTTGTTCCTTCTGTTGATGGATGATTTAGGAAGAAATCCATGACAAAATTCTGGCCAAGGAGACATTGCTCAGAAACACAGGACTGCTGGAGGAGCAGCCGGGAGCGGTCTCTTAGCACTTAAATAGAGATGCACAGAGCACTTTCATCCGCCAGATTGGCAAGATACCAAGAGACTGAGAACACATTGTGTTGGTGTGGGGAAGTGGGCCCTTTAAATATTGCTGACGGGAGCGTGAACTGTGCGGATCCTAGAAGGGCAATTTGAAGATCGCTGTCAAGGTTACTAATGTACATCCCTCTTGCCTGAGCCATTCCACCTCTGGGAATTTCTCCTACAAGAATACTAACATATTTGCAGAATTGGTTATAATAGTAGATTGAAAACAACCTAAATATCTATCAAAAGATGACAGGTTAAACAAATAAGGTTATATCCGCAGAATGCAATATGACACAGCTATAAAACCATAGTGAAGGTACATTTTATATGTCAAAATATTTCAATAGGCAATAAAAACAAAATGTCAGAAAATGCATACAATATGCTATTGTTTGGCAAAATAGGGGTAGGATAGACAAAACTATACATTCACATTTTCTTGTTCATTGTTATATAAAGTAGTTATGGGAGAATATGAAGCCCAATTTACGGACAGATAAAGACAGGGATAAAAGGGACACATTCTATTATGTGCCTTTTAGCTTTGCAAACCTATGTAGATAACACTTACTCAAACAATTAGGTATCTTAAATAGAGAGTGGAGGAATTGCTCCAGACGGCTTAATCAGAAGATGCTTATCCTGCAAGCGTGAGGGGTTGGATCCCCAGAATCTGCAGAATTGGTCAGGCGTGGGGGTGCAGGCATTTAGAACCCCCAGAGCTGGGAGCAGAGACAGGCAGACTTCCAGGCCTTGATGGTCAGCCAGACTAGCTTATTTAGAGAGTTCAAGGCTAGAAAGAGATCATCCCCCCAAAAAAGGTGGACAGCTTTCTGAAGAACAACCCCTGAGGTTGTCCTCTGTTCTCCACATACTGTACACACACACACACACACACACACACACACACACACACACACTCACATAGAGGGGGTGTGCACCAGGCATTGTGGTACATGCCTGCAGTCCCAGCACTCCAGAAGCAGAGCCAGAAGGATTGCCACTCACTCCAGGACAGCCCAGTCTACCTCATGAGGTCTAGGCCAACCTGGACAGATGGACAGCAGAGATTTTCATCTTTTTTCCCTGAGGACATCCACATGCAAAAACATGGGCTGGCAGGAGCAGCTGGCATCTGCAAGAAAACATTCTTTGCTGGACCTAACAGGGCCATGGCACACCCAAACTCACAGCAGCTCTAACTGCTCAGGAGGGAGCCAGACAAAATCCTAGCATGGGCAGAGAAGGGAGTCATCAAGCCCCATCCCTGGTGGAGGAGATGGTGGTAACTGGCAGCTGCAGAGGGTGGGAGAGTCAGTTTGCTTCAGAGATGGGGTCCGTGCTCCAGCAGGTGGCCCGACCCCCATGCACACGCAGGCAGCGCTAAGTGAATTCAGTGGGATTAAAAAAGAGCACATGGGGTTGGGAGGGGGAGGAGGAGGACGGAGGCACAATTGGAAAGGAGGAAATGGTTTGCTGAAAACACGCTATATGCGTATACTAAACTTTCAAATGATAAAATAAAAAAGGCAAACAGTTCTGAAGCAGGTGGGAAGAAAGGAAAAGAATGTGGGCTGGTGTGACCGCAGGAGCCATTTTGTGATCGTGAAGGAGATCACACGGAGTGAGGAAATAGAAACGAACGGTGCCTTGATGATGATGCTGAGAATCAGTCAAAGCCAGACCCTGCCAGATGAGACAAATCTACTGGTTAAACCATTTGAGTTGGGTTTTTAGTTCAGTATACAACAGCATGCTATCAAGGAAACAGGATCCTTGTGAAAAGATTCTGGAAGCTGGAACTTCTGGAGACCGGAACTTGATGGCTGAGCAGATCAGGTCCGGATGAAACCTAATCCTGGTTTTGGATGAGGGAATTCATTCATGACCTAGATTCCCAGGGATTGGGATGGCTCAGAATCATCAGTAACTCCAGCGCCAGGAGATCTGGTGCCCTCTTCTGGCCTCCACAGGCACTGCAGGCACACGATGCACAAACGTAACATGCAGGCCAAACACCAAAGACCAAAGATGAGCAGTAAAGTAGTGGCCATCCCAGCTTTCACCCTCCCCAAGGTCACAGAATGCAAGGTCACAAAGGAGGATTGTAGACTGGCAGAGGGAGCAAATACTCACTCTTGCCCGAACCTCACTGGGGACAACACTTTGTTTTGTTTTGTTTTTTCCATTAAGACTCTTTCTGAGACAAGATGGTTCAGGAGGTAAAGGCACTTGCAGCCAAGACTGACTATTGTATTCAATCCCTGGGACCCACCTGGTGGAAAAAGAAAACCGACTCCCAGAGTTGTCCTCTGACCTTTACACACAAGCCATGACACATGTACATTCATATGTGCGCGCATGCGCGCACACAGACACACACACACACACAAATACAATTTTAAAGAGACTCTTGTGTTTACTGACTAGTACATATGTTTTTCTTTTTAAATCTTTGTCTTTAACCTTCCTCCTCCTCCCCTGCTTTCTGCCACTCTTTCCCTCCCCTCCTGCTCTCCCTATCTCTCCCCCCACCCCTTCCCTCTCCTCTTTCCAACCTTCACTTTCAACCATTCTCCTCTTTTCACTTTTTGAATACAACATTCTTTCCCTTTCTGTCACACAGAGATGAAGTGGTGCCCATCCCAACATAACACACAAATCTCAGCACAGAATGCGAGCATACAGAAAGAAAACACAAGGCAAAATGAATGCTACAAGAGCTGGTCTTCCAGCAAGGGGTGTAGTGGGTAGCTGGTCCAGCTTTGACCTGGAAGTACTACCCCCATTGAGGCTTCCGGTAACTGTCACACCTAGACAGGAGCCCTTAAGACCTGAGATCTGGATGTGCTGGCTCTCTTGGTTCCTGGTAAGCCTGGATGTTGGATGGTAGACCGTTCAGAGTTCTCCAGAGAACAACGCTGGACTGCACTTCACCTCTCCCAGACCCTGTAACCAATCCCTTTACTTGTTGTAAGTAAACCCCCCAAAATAAACCTCCCTTTTAACTTCCAGGAGTTGCCTTAATACTTCCACCAATAAAGGGGATCCAGAGATATGGATGTGGATGGAGTGTTGGAGAGAAAATCAAATGATTTTTTTTTTTAGACATCAGAGGACTGGGGTATAGCTCAGTACTAGGGGGCTTGCCTAGCTTGCACACAGTCTGGATTCAAACCCCAATACCAGAATATTTTAAAAATTAAAAAACAGATGAATGTGGTGGCTCATCTGAGCATTCGGAAGGCTGAGGCAGGGGGATGGTTATTAGTTTGGAGCAAGCCAGGGCTACATGGTGAGTTTGGGCTTTGACAAATAATTCCAATGCAAGGGGCACACAGATGGCATTGGTTGACCCAAGTAAGTCACACAACAAAACCAAGTCATGAATCTGAGAGAGGGATAGGTGGGGGTTGTTGGTTGATAGGAATGGAAGAGAAATAAGAGGGCAAGAGGAGAGTAATCAGCATGTGTTATATACATTATGAAAGACTCAAAGAATGAATGTTTTTATCTGAGACTCATGTTAACATTATTTAACCACAGCCTCATTCATCATAAGCATTTCATATTGAGTCCTTTGCAACCATTATATTATGGGTCATGCAGTTAGGATGATTCTGTAAGTCTTAGGCCTACATTTTGTCATGTCTGTCATTATTGGTGATTTGAAAAAAAAACTATTAGATCCAATATTGTCAAAGAACTTTTTAAAGCACGGCTTAAAGTGAGGTGGGAGAGTGACCGTGGGTGCTGGAGACATGGCTCAGAGATTAAGAGCATTTACTGCTCTTGCAGAGGACCTGGGTTCAAGTCCCAGCACCCATATCAGGTGGCTCAAAACCAACTATAATTCCACATACAGGGGATCCAACATCCTCTGGCCTCTTCAGGCACCTACTTATACCTGATACAGATCAACTCACACATATACATAAATAAAAATAATAAATCTTAAATAAATAAAACATAATGGAAAACCTCACCAGCACACTAAACCAGGAAGAGGTAATTCCAGAGCATGTAGGCAAAGCTGCCACATTAGGCTGTAAACACTAAACCAGGGAGAGAGAATTCCAGAGCATGTAGATAAAGCTGCCGAATTAAGCCATTCAGACAATAATAAAGGAACAGAAGTTGTGAACAAGACATGTAAGACCTCTGGGACACAATTAAAAGATAACAGGCATTTTTTTCTCTAGAACAATTGCAGACTAGAGGTATAGAACCCTAACGCTTTAGTCTGAATGTGAATGTCCCCAACAGGCTCATGTGTTGAAACACTTGGTCCCCAGATGTTCACACTGTTGTGGAACCTTTGCATTAGAGGGTCTGGCTGGCTGATATGAACCTCTAGGAGCAGATCTTGACAATTATAGCCCAGCATTACTTTAGGCCAAGCCTCCTGTTCTCTGATCTACCAAGATGTGAGCAGGCTACACTACAAGCTCCTGCCATCCCAGACAGAAGCTGATACTACCACCATATTGGCCATCTGTCAATATGGCCTGACAGTCCCTAAACCATGACGCTGTGTAAACCTTCTCTTTGGTGACTTGTTTCTGTCAGGTATTCTATCACATCAATGGGAAGGGACTAATACCTACACACTGAAAGCATCAAACAAATCACAAATTGTACAAAAGATAGGACAGTCAGTTGTTTAGAATCCCAAACAGACATGACCATAAAAGCACTTCCCCATGCCATATTAGAGATAAAACACAAAAAGTGTAGAACAAAGGAAGAATACTGAAAACTGGCAGAGAAATACCAACTCACTTACAAAGACAAAGAGCCTTGGGTACTGATGAGTTGGTAGCATGCCTGTCCAGGATGCACAAAGCCTTGGGTTCAATCCTCAGCATCACACCACACATGGTGGCACATGCCTACAATCCTAGGACTTTAGAGGTGGAGGCAGGAGGATGAGAAGTTCAGGACCATTCTTGTTTATGTGACAAGTTCATAAGACCTCATAAAAATATATATGTACATTTACTTATTTAATTATATTATATATGTACATATATATATGTCAACAGAAAAGGCAAACTCACCAGGCCAGCAGCAGATTTACAACAGAAAGTCTCAGAGCCAGGTGAGCAGGGGGTGGCATTATTCGAGCCTGAAAGAGAATAGGTACAATCCAGATTGCTATCCCAGCAGTTATCCTCCAGAATAAAAACAGAAATAAAATCTTTCCAAGATAAGCATAAACTAAAGAATCCATGGCCACTAAGTCAACACCAGAGAAGATACCTAAAAACACCCTGTAGAGATGAGAGAGATAACCATGGCCACAACAGCACAGGAAAAAATAAATCCCACTGAAAGAGTAAATAAGCAAATGAAAATTAGGAAAGTATCATATCTTAGGAGCAGAAAATAGATCACAAGACTAGTATATACTTTTCAGTTGTAACTCTGAATAGGGATGCCCTTGATGCTCCAAATAAAAGGCACAGACTAAGCCCAGCATCATGGTACATGCCTGCAATCTCAACACTTGGGAGGCTAAGGCAGGAGTATTGTGCATTCAAAATGAGCCTTGGCTACACAGAGAAACTCTGTAAAAGAAAAAATATGGAGGCTGGAGAGATGGCTCAGCAGTTAAGAGCACTTTAGTGACCTAAAGCAACTTAGGGGAGAAAGAGTTTATTGACTTAACACTTCCAGGTCATAGTTCATCATTGAGGGAAGTTGGGGCAGAAATCTGAAGCAGAAACCATGAAAGAATACTGTTTACTGGCTCACTCGCAGGCTTGCTTTCTTATACAGACTAAGACAACCTGCATAGGGAATGGGGCTGCCCATAGGGGGCTGGCCATAGTGGGCTGCATCTTCCCACATCAATTATCAATCAAGACAATTTCCCACAGACATGCCCACAGGCCAATAGGATCTGGGCAATCTCTCAACTGAAACTCCCTCTCAGATGAATCTAGGCTGTGTCAAGGTGACAGCTCTAACTAGGACACCAGCCCGTGCCACTGAGAGGCTATGGAACCAACCTCATGGGGAAAAGTTAGGCCATGTAGGACAGGCCCTTGAAGAAGGTATTAAGACACTGTCCCTTCCTGTGTGTGGAGCACAAGCCCCAGGGGATACCCCCAAAGACTGATGAAAAAACTACAATGAAAATCTGCTGGAGAACAGTGGTCCAAATGGGGAGACATTGGAAGCCTCTTTAATGGCTGCACCCAAAACAAATGAAGCAAGCAGATTTCCTGGTGTAGTTGAAATATTCAGAGACTGTCAGTTCCGTCATGGAGCTTGGGAAATAATCTGTAATCGGTACATAGGAAGCAAAACAAATGAAAAGAGATGTAGCAAATATTAACTTCTGAGAACATTAAAAATTGTAAAAGAAAGAAATATAATCCTAGTACTTACTGTAACATGTGGCTCATGATGAAGAATGGCTACATGTACATAATAATGTAAACACTGAATACTGATTTGACCTGAATAAAGATTTAATGTGCTCCAGAGGATGGGGGAGGGGGACAGGTGTTCTGGGGAGGCAGAGAGGCTGTCTCCCCTTCCACAAACGGAAACTCAATGAATGGATCACATCTAAAAACTCTCAGAAGTCAAGAAATGGCTGTTCATTTAAGTTGTATAGAAATGTGGTGAAAACAAACAGCAGAATAGAAATGCTTAAATATTGGAGCAGGTGCTTCTTGGAAGCCGGAAGCAAGTGCCAAGATGACAGGCACTGTCATCTTTTATTTTAAGTCCTAACTCCAGCGGCCATTCTTAGGTACTCATATATCTAGAGCCTGGATCATTAAAAAGTAATGAGCTAGAAAGTGGCAGATCTCTGAGTATGTGAGATCTGTTTACATTTCCTGTCAGCTGTGACTCCACTGAAGACCCAACACCTGACCTCAGGAACTTAAAATCCAGCCAACACTCAAACTGGCTGCCTTTCCTGCTGTGCTGTGACATGGGGTACAGACACTGATGGACATGCTCTGTGTCATGTAGGCTGCAGAGCTAGGAGCAGATAGTTTAGACAAGTGTATGCCCCCACACACGAGACTCTGTATCAGTGCACACCACTGAGGGACCCAGTCAGATTATCAGCAGGCTTGGAGGTCATTAGGATGAACCTTCTCCCTCATAATCAGAAGATTGTAAAACCATAAACTCAAACTATATAACTTTGATTACTGAGTCTTATCTCATCCCTGCATGGAGACATGACCTTCTCAACTGCCCAAAAGATGGTAAGAATGTTAGAAGCTAGAGATATAACACTGTCCCCTTTTAAGAGTTAATCCAAATGGGCCTGCCAATCACCTAGACAGGAAGTGACCCCCAGGAAGTTGCCTGTTCCAGAAACTTTGAAAAGTAAGAGAAAGGCTACCTAAAACTGTAGGCTGTCACAATGGTCTCTCTGGTCACTAGCCACTCTCTGCTCCTCAATATTCCTTTGCCCATGCCCACAATTATCCCTTGAGGGTGCCCACTTTGTAGTAAACCTTGTTTCCTACACTACACCCTGTGAATTCTTTTGACAGAGATCCTGGGGACCAGGGAGCTGAGGATATCCCACAACAAGATCCCAGTAACATTCCAACCAACAGTAAGAGAAAATTCTACATAGTCCCTGCTGAGTCTTTCCTCCTCTTCTCACATCCCCCCCCCCCACACACACACACACGCACCTCTTGCCCTTCTCTTGACACAGGGCCTCATGTAGCCTAGGCTGGCCTCAAAGTTGCTATATATTCCACAATGACTTTGTTCCCGATCCTCCTGCCCAACCTTCTGAGTGCTGAAATTACAAGTGTGGACCTGGCTTGCGCAGTACTGGAAGTGGAACCCAGGACCTTGCATGCTACTCAAGCACTCCACCAACCGAGTTACATCCCCAGCCTCCTGACTCTCCAAAGTATCCTTCTCTTTTAAGTTTGTTCAACTGCCAACTGAAAGAATTACATCTTTTTTTAAATTTTCGTCTTTACAATTACTAGCATACATTATATAAATGCAAATGCTGTGACAGTTCAAAATAATAAGGTGTTGGCAGGAAAGTTATCTCCAAGGTGTATTGTTTGGTAAGCTATGCAAGTTACAAACAATTATATTCTATATTGGTTACTTTGCTATTGCTGTGATAAAACAGCGTGACCAAGACAACCTATGGAAGGAAGGGTTTACTGGGGGCTTACAGTTTGAGGGAGCATGGCAGCAGGCACAATTGAGGGCTCACATCTGAAAACTGCAAGCCCGAGACAGAGAGGACACACTGGAAATGGTGTTAGTCTTTTGAAACCTCAAAGCCCACCCTAAATGACATGCCTCCTTCGGTAAGGCCACGCCTCCTAATCCTTCCCAAACAGTTCTACCAACTGGGGACCAAGTATTCAAACATATGAGCCTATGGGAGCCGTTCTCATTCAAACTACATGTAGTAGATTATAAAACACCTCTCTCTCTCTCTCTCTCTCTCTCTCTCTCTCTCTCTCTCTCTCTCACACACACACACACACACACACACACACACACACACAGTATGTGGGTGTAAAAATTTGTCCTGGCTACCTTTCCATTGCTGTGATAAAACACAAAAGTGACTTATGGGAAAAGGAGTTTATTTTGGCTTATGGTTCCAAAGGGATAAGAAGCCATCATGGCTGCAAACTGTGGCAGCAAGCAGAAGGCATGGAGACCGAAGCAGGAGGCTGAGACCTCGAATCTGCAGCCACAGGCAGGAAGCAGAGCATGAACTGGAAGTGGAGAAAGGATGTAAACACTCAAAGCCCTCCTTTGGAAGCACTCTTCCTCTAGCAAGACCATGTCTCCAAAACCTCCCTAAACAAAGCCACCAAATGAGGACCAAAGTTCAAGTACCTGAGTCTGTGGGAGAATATTTCTCATTTAAACAGCTACAAAACTGATCAAGGTCAAGCTGTGAATTACAAAAGAGCTTCATGTGAAGCCTTGTGACTTGCAGATCAGGAGACATGCATTTGGCAAAATGAAGGTGTGTTCCAAGGAGAGAACAAAGGCCTTGGGTTTAGGAAAAGCAAAAGCCTACAACAGGCGGTAGAAGCGAGGTGGAAGTCTATGAGTCTATACTCGATGGGTCAAATTGTGGTCATAGCTGCAAGCAGCTCAGAATCAAAGTCTTCATCGCCTGCCAGATGATCCCGACTCGGTCCTAAAATGTTCTATCTCTGACCAAAGTTATTCCAGGAGTTCATAAAACTCCATGAGAAGACTGAAATAAAACCTACCAAGTCAGAACTCTGGTCCTCTCCACAGGGAGAGGAGGGGTGACGTTAGGGGAGGGGACATCCCACGGGGGATCTTTGAGTTCTTTCAGGAACAAATGGAAGCAATTGTACAAGGATGAAAAACAATTTTCCTTCTGTCTTCCCAAGTTCTTAGCTGGAAACCCTGTAGCAAAAGGCAGACAAACCAGAGGAAAATCCAACAGAAGACCTGAGCCTGTTTGTCTTGTGGACACAAGGGCAAAAAGGTGTCAGGTAAAACTCAAAAGCAGCAGCTTAGAACTCTGGCTTCCATAGCATGCTTACCAGAGAAGTGTGCAGAGTGGCAAGAACCTGAAGTCTCTAGGAATGGCCAGCCATGGAAGGGAAATATATGGAAATCAAGGGGTTGATAAACCGGCAAGGCTTGCTATACAGATGCCCTCAGTGTGGGTTGTAGGCTGGTAAGGATCTAAATTTTAATCTCAGGTGATCAACTTCTGTCAGAGAGCTGGTATTGCGTGTGTGTGTGTGTGTGTGTGTGTGTGTGTGTGTGTGTGTGTGTGTTTGCATGTAGGTACGCATGTGCATGCATGCAGGTAGAAGCCAGAAGTCAATCTTGGATATAATTCAGGACACCATCTACTTTGTTTCTTGGGTATGATTTTCACACTTATTTACTTACTTACTGGGGGGCTGCTACCTATGTGCCACAGCATGTGTGTGGAAATCAGAGGACCAATAGCAGGAGTCAGTTCTGCCCCTCCACCATGCAGGTTCCAAGTGCCAAACTCCGGACCTCAGGTTTGGCAGCAAGCACCTCCCCCTGCTGAGCTTCTGACTTGTTTTTTGATAAAGGGGCTCTTACCGACCTGCAATTTGCTAAGTTAGCTAGGCTGTCTGGCTAGTGAGGCCCTGAGAGCCATCTGGGTCTGCCTCCCTAGCACTGGAGTAACAAATGTGTACCACCATTCCCAGCTTGTATTATATGGGTTCTGGGAGATCAAACTGGGGTCTTTGTGCTTGCATGCCAAGCACTTTACTGATTGGGCTTTCTCCCCCAGGGCTCTTCTCAATTCCCTTTAGCTGAAAATATATCTTCCAGAGCAGCACATCTGTGGAGAGCACATTCTGGTGCTTCACAGGATAGCACAGGAATCAAGTATGTAGCTCAGGGTCAGCCTGACCAGACTCTCAGCCCAGCTATGTAACCTTATGCCGGGCATCACCACACACACACACACACACACACACACACACACACACACACACACACACACGTGCATACATACATATATTTGGGAAGGCCAGCTTGGCTCTCAAGGGAGAGACCCAAGATGAAGGTCTTTAACACAGCCTCAAGTTGGACTTCTGAGCCTAGAGTCCTAGCATTGTCCATTCCCTTTCAAAGCCTTTGTGTTCTCTCTTGCTGGTTAGACAAAGACAGTTGAAGCTAAATGGTCTCAGAAAAGCTCCTGGCCACTGTCCTGAACTCACCTCCACATCCTATCAAGTCCTGAACCTTGGATAACCCAACTGCCAAGTCCAGAGACTGTTGTGAGTCTGAATCCTGCCCCCGACCCTTTCTGAGCCCACCTCTAGAGCCTCTGCCCCTCCTACTGATGTGTGAAGGCCCTGTAGCCTCCCGGGCCCACATGCTGCCTCCCTTCCTCCCTCAGAACTGAGGCTTGGGGTACTGTTCCCCAGTATGGCAGAATACAAGTCAACCATTTCAACAGCCGTGGCTTTCAGAACACAGCCCCATCTGATCCCAGCCGGGCCCTGGTTGCCTCAAAACCTCTCCTAGTATGCTCGTGTTGCTCAAAGTCTACATCTGGGCTCTGAGCCAAGTGGCAGCTGCCACCTTCTGTGGACCAATCCCCTGAGGCTGCCACCCACCTCGCTGGGAAGCAGGCTTCCTGTCGGGCCACACATTTCAGAGGCCACAGGTGTCTGCTCACCTTCTTCCCTCGCTTTAAACCATTCCACACAAAGCCGCTTTTATCTGGTTCAAAAACATGCCTTAAAAGCTTTAAAAGTCTTTGCAGTGGTTTCTCATGTTCTGGTCTCTTTCAGATGATAATAGTTTTAATTATAACAATCATTATAGCATAATACCTTCAATTTAGGCAATCAGCTCCATTCAGAGTATTCAAATAGAGGAGGCTGAGGGTGTGGAACTGTGGCTCATTCTGTATTGGTCCCAGAAAAGAAGCTCCTGAGTATGGCAGGTGCTAGCTGCTTCCTGGGGGCAGAAGACTACTCCATGAAGAAGTGCCTGAGCCACCCCCACCTCAAAAACAGACCTCCGGGGAACCCCTAGGGATTCCAAAACAGGAATCCCCAAACCTCTGCAGAATAGCCCTATAGGCATCCTTGATACCCAGGGAAGACTTTAAGTCCTCAGTCTTCTCCTATCAGGCTCTATGCTCATCTTTCACAAGATGCTTGCATACTCCATCTGCAGCTGGCCCAGCTGTGCACTCTCCCTATATGTGAGACACAACTGGGGCTGGTGAGATGGCTCAGCAGATAAAGGTGCTTGCCACCATGCCTGAACACCTGAGTTCAATCCCCAGGACCTATATAGTAGAGGAGCAAATCAGATCCCACAAGTTGTCCTCTGACCTCCACTCACACACCATGGTAAGCATAGTCCCAGTTGCAATAAATAAGTAAATGTGATTAAAGAAAGAACTGTCATGCCAATCAGGTACCATCTGGCACTGATAACCATGTGTGATGGTTGAACAAAAATGTCCCCCATAGTCAGGCACTGGTGGTGTACACCTTTAATCTCAGCATTTGGGAGGCAGAGGCAGGCAGATCTCTGAGCTTGAGGACAACCTGGTCTAGAGAGTGAGTTCCAGGACATCCAGAAACTCTGTCTCAAAAAACAAAAACAAAAGAAAAGAAAAAAAGACTGGCCCCCAAAGGCTCATATATTTGAATGCTTAGTCATCAGGAGTGGTACTACTTGAGAGGGATTAAGAGGTGTGGCCTTGTTGGAGGAAGTGTGTCACTGGGGCGGTGGGCTTTGGGGTTTCAGAAGCCCAAGCCAAGCTCAGTCTCTCTCTCTCTCTTCCTGCTGCCTATGGATTCAGATGTAGAACTCTCTACTACTTCCCCAGCACCATGTCTGCCTGTGTGCCACCATGCTTCCCACCATGAGGACAATGGACTAAACCTCTGAAACTATAAGCCAGCACCAGTTAAATGCTTTCCTTTATAAGAGTTGCTGTAGTCATGGTGTCTCTTCATGGCAATAGAATACTGACTAAAATACCAGGTTAGCAGGTTGACCAGTTGTCCCAGCCAATCTGCTATTTCAGTGTAAGCTCATATGTTTTTGGAATGTCCCTAGAAGTCCCAGTCAAACCAAGATAGTTGGCCACCTGATTTGCAGGGCACAGACATTCAGCAGTGACCAGACCTTCCCCTAAGCTGATCAAACTAGAGAACTAGAGGAAAGTAACAGCCTATCAGACACTAATAGGGTTATCTAAGTGTTTCAAGGATGCTAAAACAAGTTATCATAAACAGGGTAACTTAGTAATGGGGTGATGACTCAGCTGGTAACATACTTTCCTCACATGCATGAAGACCTGAGCCCCCCCCCCAATTCTCCAGAACCCACATTTTAAAAATAAGTCACACATGGTGGCACATATTGGTAATCCCAGTGCTGGAGAGGCAGAGGCCAGGGGAATTCTGAACTCTGAACTCGCTGGCCAGACAGCCTAGCTTACTTGATGAGCTCCAAGCCAGAGAGACTGTCTCAAAAAAAAAAAAAAAAACAGTTGGACAGTGACTGAGGAATGATGACAGCTGAGACCTCCACAAGCACACACCCCAATACATGCACACCTGCACACATATACACAGAAAAAGGAAGAAAAAAAACAGAAATCATTCCTTCACATATTAGGAAGCCAGGAGTTCAAAATAAAGGTTGGCTGGTGTTTCCTGCAGTCTGTAGCAGAGCTAAGTCCCTCTCTTAGCTGCAGATGGGGGGCTAGCCATCTGAGTGCTCTGGGCTTTTGGTCACATCACTCCAATCTCTGTCTCCATCTTGACACGATCACTATCCTTACTTCTCCCTGGGTCTCTACCTTCATCTAAGACATTAGATGTCTTAGATTAGAAGTTATTTACTTTAGTACTCAACTGCAAACCCAGGGAGGTTTTTACCTCAAGATCCTTAACTAATTACATCCACAGCAGACCCTGTTTTCAATCAGCTCACAGCCCAAAGTTCTCATTGTATCTGGATTTGGAGGAACACCACTTAACCCATTATAGGAATGAACTCATAAATGCCAGTTGGGGTGTTATAAAAATCTAGTGAGACTCCAAAAGCTGGAAATCATAGGAAAGCCTTACTCATTCATTCATTCATTCACTCACTGCATAAGTGTTCACCTACTTCAAGGCCCTGTTTACAGGAATCCCTCTACTTGGTGAGTGGGAAAAAAGAAAGGGTCAGGCATGAGGTTAGCTCCAAGAGGGACTAACCAACAGCTTCCTGAAAACAGGACATAAGAAGCAATGGGTGGTGGTGGTGGTCACTGGGCCGGGTGACCAGCTGGGTCAGGCCAAGATCAGGAAAATCCAATGTAAAAATACCTGGTGATGGTTAACTGTAGCTAGTCAGGCTTAACACCTTCAAAGACTCCCTCCCCAGGGAAGTATGCACAGTGTTACCCTTCACCCTGTGAACTTATCAATTAGGGGTACTTCAGTCAGTAAATGTATTTATATTACTTTTTGGATACTGTGATAAAATACCATAACCAAAAGCAACCTAAGGAGAAATGTATGTTTGATTGTTCCAGAGGGAGAGTTCACAGATTATTCCAGAGAGAGGCTAGAGAAGCGTGGCGACAGGGGCAGGGAGCAGAGAGAGTACATTGCAACTGCACACACAAAGCACAAGGAGAACTAGATGTGGGGTGAAGGCAGAAACCCTCGAAACTCGTCCCCAGTGACATGCTTTCTCCAGCAAGGCTCCCCCTCCTAAAGAGTCTATAACCTCCCCAGACAGTGCCACCCAGTGGGGACAAAGTGTTCAAACACGTGAGCCTATGGGGACATTCCTCACTCAAATCATCCTCCATCTTACACATGTACTTAGAACGGACTGGTCCAGATAAAATGAGCCAAGAAGAAAAACAGGTGGATCTCTGTAAATTTGAGGCCAGAGTTAGCGATACCCTGCCTCAAAATTTAAAAAAGTACACATTGTATATGTGTGTGGGAGGCATTGTGGCCCTCAAGCAGAAGTCAGAGGACAACCTGCAGGAGACTGTATCTCCTGCTACCATGTGGTCCCAGGGATCAAACCTGGGTCATCCAACTTGGGGGGAAGCACTTTCACCCACGGAGCCACCTTGCCGGCCCCAGCTGCACTTTCTTACAAGTGGATTCTCACCCTCCCATCTCAACTAGACCCCCAAGATATCCCCATTTTCTGTAGGAAAAAAAAATGTGTGTTTCCAGTTCTCTGACCTCCACGGTCAGTGTCTCAAACCCAGTCTTTCACTCTGGGCTTGGTAAAAATGCCCCAACCACAGACCTTTTAACAGACTGAATTCTGGGTGAAATGGACTCCTGAGAAAAGCATGCCTCCTTTCCCAGAAGTGCCCACAAAAGGGGAACAGATAACCAAGAAAAAAAAAGAAGAGCCCCATGCTCGTTTCTCCTGCTTATAGCAGAATGAAATATTCCTTTCCTCCCTAGCCTTCTACTCTTAAATACATAGCAACCACCAACATACACACTGTAACCACAAAGGAACCTTTCTTTCTTTACCACCAACAGTTGCTCCCTTACAGGGGGCAGGCGACCCGGGACTCATAAACCTGGGGTCATTACTAGCCAACACGTTTCTTTCCCCAAGGCTGTAATCTTTCCAATAGCCACAGCTGGGCCACAGCTCCCTTGGAGATAAATGTGTGTGTCAGAGTTAATGCATTCACCAATCACATGGTCTCAGAAGGAGCCTCACACATGTAACCTCCAGCTCTGTCTGGCCTCTTCTGCCATGCCAGGCCCAGACCGTTGCAGGAGCTAATGTGGCTTGGCTTTCCCATCCCCCTTCAATCTGAAAACTGACTCCTCCCAAGCCCACAGACAGATACCCGGTCGGTACCCAGACAGCACCTTACTTGAATCTTCTGCCCCGATTCCAAACACCGAGTCACCAAACTGGGCAAAGGAGAGTGGCCTCATCCCCTTGAGGACAATCACTTATGCAAAAATGGATGCACTTTTCTTCTCCATGTGTCCAACCCTGGCAGACCCTCCTGTGTGTCTTTAGACATGATTTAGACATGATTCCCCAGCCATCAGAGGCCCTATGAAACTGAGATGCACTCCACGAAAACTAACACCTCCATAAGGAGTCCAAACCCTTTCCTTACTCTTTCTCACACTCTAGCCTCCCCGCTCCCGCCCCCAGAAAATGTCCCCCCAGCACTCCAGGCCTGGGAAGGTCAGGATGTCCAGAGTCATCCAGTTTACTGCTTTCTTTAGTTTTCATTTTGGCTTGGGTCTTTTCTGGCAAGGGCCTGTCGCCAGGCTGATCTGGTACTTGCTCTAGAGCCCAGGCAGGCCTTAACACGGAGGCAACCCTCCTCCCAGGCCCCAAGTGCTAGGATGACAGGTGTGAGCCGTTTATTTCTTAAGAGGCAATAAAGCTGGGTTTGGTGGTGTACATGTATAATCTCAGCACTTGGGGAGAGGAGGCAGCAGGATCTTGGCAAGCTCAAAGCCAGGCTAGTCCACGTAGTAAGTTCTGGGGCTACACAGTGAGACTTCTTTGTTTGTTTCTTTTTAAAGGGGAGACAACAGGGGACTGGAGAGATGGCTAAGCAGTTTCTAGCACTCACTACTCTTGTAGAGAACAGGGTTCGATTCCCAGCACCCACAGGGTAGCTCATAACAGTCTGTGACTCCAGTTCCAGGAAATGTGAGGAGCTCCTGGTCTCTGCGGCACTAGACACACACATAGGGCATACCCGTACATGCAGACAAAACACTTATACACAGAAATAAAAATAATTTTTAAAATGTAATTTTTAAAAGAGGCCAGTGATTGACAGCAGGACTTTGCAGCTAGATTTGGGGTTCAAATCGTAGGTTCCTGTCTCAGGAGCTCTCTGCCCATGGACAAGCTTGCTGTTCTACCTTGCTCCTCTGTCTCTGTGGTAAATACCTTGAGCAAAAGCTACCTGTTTTGTTTTGTTTTGTTTTGTTTTTTCAGCTTACGTGTTATACTCCATCATCAAGGGAAGCCAGGGCAGGAACTGAAGCAGAGCCACAGAAGAATGCTATTCACTGGATCCCTCTGTTGGCTTTCTTATACAACCAGGGACCACCTGCCCAGGGGCGGCACCACCCACAGTGGGCTGGACCCTCCCACACCCATCTAATCAAGAAAATGCCCCACAGACAAACCCACAGGCCAATAGGGTGGAGGTAATTCCTCACTTGAGGCTCCCTCTTCCCAGGTGACTCTAGTTTGTGTCAAATTGACAAATAGCATCCAGGACACCTGCCAACACACAAGCTGATCCTCTCTGTGCCTTGGTTTCCTCACCTGTGAAAACAGCGGGAGGCAAAAGGGACAGCTGGGTCCACTCCAGATGACTTGAGTCATACCAGGAGCCTTGGTGTGTACCTGAAATCACAGACAGCTGAGGCAGGAGGATCACCAGGACAAGTGCCAGACCAGCCTGGGCTACGGAGCAAAGCCCTATCTCAGAAGAAAAGGAGAAAGAAGAAAACCCAAAAGAATGAGGAAGGAAGAGGGAACAATGGATGGAAGAGGGAGGAAGGTTGGTTTGGAGTCATTCTCTTGACCAGCATTTTCTCTTTCCAGTCATGCTCTTCACTTGGCCTTCCCAGCACTCTACGCAGTTGGTAAGTGCCCAACTTCTGTATGAGGGTTATTTGCTGACTGCTGAGGCATAGGCCCCATGAGTGAGTACAACCCGATGCCTGGCGTGGTGGCTGGCACACATGGGCACTCAATAATGAACACTTATTGATTAAAAAGTAATAATCGCCTGCTCTTTATGGCTGTAAGGGTCATTGTCCTGGTGACAGGGCTGTGCGGGAGGTAGGCATTGGGGACAGCTTCGGCAGTAACTAGCTGAGACTGTGGGAAGGGCAGCCTGAGAGCCTCCCAAACACGGCAAGGGATGAATGCAAGCTGGAAGCGCCTCACCCCGCGAAGCCATGGACAGGTTTCTCAAACTTTCTTTGCTCGTGTTTCTTCACCTATAAACTTCCAGTGGGACACCTTCAATCTAGTTAAAGCAACAACCCCCAACGAGAAGCGCAAAGAAAGGCTGGACCCCTCTCTGGTGGCTCACAGAGGCTCCTGGCTGTACCTGGCATCTGCAATGCCATCTGTAGCATATGTAAATCCACACAATTAATATTCCCCAGAATCTTACTGCAGCCATTTTTCTTCAGGAATGTGTTTGGATGCAGAACTGGCAGCATGTTCTAGAGACACATTTACATTTCCTTATCTCTAGGAGCTCAACTGCCGTAACTAATGCTAGATTAATACGTTGCTCATTGAACAACTACTTTAAGCAACATCACTTGCACAGTCTGGGGGGCGAGAGGGAACAGGGCAAAGGCTGAGAAGGGCCAGGCGAGATAAGCAGGGCTAATGTCTATGTCTCCCTCAAGACTAATTTCTGTGTCTCCCTCAAGAGACTCACTATATTGTTCTAGCTGAGCAATTAAGTCTGAGCCCAAGTATCGATTTTCTAGCCCCAGTAAACCTGGGTCTTGGCCAGGTCAAGTCCATGGAGGACACCTGGAGGGAAGTTCCTAATCCCCACCCTCAGCAGGGCCCTGACCTACCCAGGCTCTAAGTCACCTAGCTCCGAAACTGTGTGTGCCGAGTTCTGGACAAGGTGAGTCTCCACATACAGCCTTAAAGGAGCGGGAATCAAGAGGCATCAGGGAGGAGCCTGCTGAGGAGAAAGAACCCTGACTTCCAGCAGCTGCCCACCACTGGCCATACAGGTGTCCGGGGCCCTCGAGTCTTTCCACCCCACAATTGTCTGGGCTCTCTTGGGGCTCTGGGAATAGTGCCAGTGCCCATGGTAGGCACAAGGTGATAAACTACCCAGAAATGCCTGAAAACTGAATGCTCAGGAACACTTCTCCATTGCCCTGGAAGCAAGACAGAGCACCTCTGGGGTCCCTCAAGCCCTGAGGAGTGGCAACCCCACCTCCACACTAGATATTACTTCATGTTCCCTACACGTAATTTAGAAATCGACCTCAAGTCTCCGAGGACTTGAAAAACCCAACTACTATCCTCCTCCCCTCCTGCACCATTAGAAGCCCAGTTTACAAGATGTGGTAATACACCTTTAATCCTACACTTGGGAAACAGGCAAGCCAATCTATGTGAGTTCAAGGCCCACCTGGTCTCCATAGTGAGATCCATGCAAGCCAGGGCTACATGAGTCTCTATCTCTGTCTCTCTCTGTCTCTGTCTCTGTCTCTGTCTGTCTGTCTGTCTGTCTCTCTCTCTCTCTCTCTCTCTCTCTCTCTCACACACACACACACACACACACACACACACACACACAGCCTCATTTACCAGGAAAGGACTGAGAGTCCTGGACACGACAAGTGTGAATTCCCCCTTGTGAAAGCGCCCGCCCAGCAATGCCTGCTGCTCAACATTGCGTGGACAATCGGGTGCAGCCAGACGACACGGGAACAGGAGGTCTCGCCCCTCCTCCCCCTGCTTGGTGATCCTAGAAAAGCTCATCATGGCCTACGGTGGCACTGCTGGCCAGATCCCCCTGCAATGTCTCAGGCAGGAACAGGGAGGTTAATAAAAACAGGAAGAGGGGCTCCCAAGGGACAGTTCTTGGCCGCCTCTGAAGTTTACAAAAGCATGGCTTCTGATGCCTCAAAGGCGCCTGTCGAGGCCAGGGTGAATTATTACGCTGCAGGTTAGCAGGACACTCTGTCTGCAGCGCCTTGGGAATTGGGTAATTGTATTTTATCTGTTTGCCAAGAGTTTTCAGTAAACTCTTTTAATGTACTTTAAACCTCAACAGCCCCAAATAGCAATGCGTGCCTTTCTAGCTTATGCACCAGGCACTGAATAAACACGGGGTGATGTATGGGGCTGGCAAGAACGCTATTTATATATTTACACCCTCTCCCAAAACACACATTCATCTTAATGACATGACTTACCACATGCCCAAAAAAGGAGCCCTGTGAAGGTCACGGTCACAGATGCTTCTCCAAGATGGCCCCTCAGCTCTCAGAGAAGCCTCAAGGTGGCTCCTCTCCCCAGGCTGAAGAGGAAACCAGACGTCCTGCTCTTCCCCTGTGAGCCAGAACCTGGCAAGAAAATCATCTCAGATCTCACTCCCCCAACCATGGGACCAGATAACACCCTCATACCACACAGACCTCAACAACAGGACACCACACATCACATTGGATTCAACCGTCCCTATAACCAGGATACAAGGAGAGAGAATAAGGAGGAAGAGGTAGAGGAAGAAAGGGAACGTGGAGCTGATGGAGACAGAAGAAGGAGAACCTGAGGAGTGGATACCGTATGAAAAGGATGTGGAGAGCAGATAGGACAAAGCTGAGCTTGTGTGACCTCTGTACTGCTACCCCAACTCTTCAAACCAAGGGTCCCATCCAGAGAGCAGAGGAAAGGAAAGCCAGAGAGACCAGATCTCAGGTCCCATCCAGCCACCTGTTCTTGGGAGGACTTGACCAGAGTCTCCCCTTATCCCCCAAAGATCTCCATCTGGAGCACAGGGAGTCAGACCACATGATTTTTCAAACATCTTTTACTCTCAACCCACCACAGCATCCGTGTCCTGTCGCGGGTCTCCCTGTGCCCACTCTTACCCTCCCACAGCATATTCTCTGAATAGGAGCCACATAGATCCCATTAAAATATAAATCAACTGGTAGCGTAGTTGGTAGAGTGATTGCCTACCAAGCATGAAGCCCTAGGTTCAATTCCCAGCACTGCATACACAGTGCACAGTGGTCTGTGATTATTATCCTAGCACTCAGGAGGTCAGGGTTCAATAGCACGTCGTCAAAGGCCAGCTGTGGATATGGAAGACCTGTCAACAAAAACATATATTGAGGGTCTGCTGAGCCCTTACCCAGAATGCTCCTCCTAAGATTTCTCTACAGCCGCCTCCTCTGCCTTCTCTATAAAGCCATCACAGGTCACCCCATCCTGAGGCTTCCCCTCCCTTCCCACTTTTTACTCTCTACTTTGTGCTTATGATTGTCCACTGCTCCTACACTGAAAATTATTACATTGTGTGTGTGTGTATTTGTGTGTGTGTGTATAGATGTATTTGTGTGTGTGGATGGATGTATTTGTGTGTGTGGATGGATGGATTTGTGTGTATGTATAGATGTATTTGTGTGTGTGGATGGATGTACTTGTGTGAATGGATGTATTTGTGTGTGTGTGGATGTATTTGTGTGTGTGTGTGGATGTATTTGTGTGTATGGATATATTTGTGTGTGTGGATGTATTTGTGTGTGTGGATATATTAGTGTGTGTGTGTGTGTATTTGTGTGGTGGATGTTTAGTGTGTGTGTGTATGTATTTGTGTGTGTGTGTGTGTATGTGTGTGCATGTTATTGTGATTCTTAGGAGGTCAGAGGACAACTTGCAGGAGTTGGTTCTCTCCTTGCACTGTATGGGTGTTGGGGATCCCATTCAAGCCATCAGGGAGGAGTGGGTGCAGGGAGCCCTGTGGCAGAGACAGATGCAGTGTCTCTACCTGATGAACCACTTCCCCACATCTTGTGTCTTCACTCTGCTTCTCCTGAATTATGCCTGTCTTGTGGTCTCAATCATACTTGCATGGGACAGCACTGACCTGAAGGGAAATGTCACCTGGGGAGCAGTTCTCACCACCAGTGGGGACCACCCCTTCCTCTCTCCACCCCACTCTCCCACCCTGTCTGAACAGCCTGCTTTTTGTTCCTGAGTGGCATAGCCATACCCTCCTCTCAAGCCATGAGGCTCCAAGTGGCTCCTGTCCCCTTTGGCTAGGGCCTCAGACACTGGCTAGAGGGCCAGCCCTGCCTGCTCCAGAGACCACACATAATCAAAGCCCTGTGGAGAAGTCACTAAGCTAGGAGACTGAGTATGGACGATGTGAAGCCCAGAGCAAGTGTCTCACTGTGTCCCCAGCACTCGGTGGCAGGAGCTAGGCTCCAAGACACAGGGTGTGGTTGTTTGAGAACATGACTGAGGTGTGGGCCATAGCATCTGGAGATGTGACACTTTGTTTTAGAAAAATGAGTCCCGTGTTTCTGGCACTAATGACTCTCGGATCTGCCACCCTTAAAAATATCCTCCAAAGGTGCCTGTTGTCACTGCATTTTTAGCACATTCCGACTATTTCCAAGCTGAGTATATGGGCGGGAGTTATTGGGGTGCTAGGGTTCAAGTGCAACCAGCACTAGGAGGGATCATCGCTGAGCCAGCTGCTACTTTCCCCCACCCCCACCCCACGTGCACCCTGGCCTCCCCAGGGCTACTTGGTCTTGAGGGCCACCTGAACTTGATGGGTTTCCTCTTCCCTCTGAGTGACTTGGGATGGCGTAGAAAAGAGATTCAAAGGATATAGGGAGGTTGTAAGATTCAACCTCTCCCACAGCCTACTCCTCCCCGTCATGCAGGGGAAGACAATAGATGCTGTGGTATTAATATTATGATATTATATGTATTATAAATAGTTAATATTATATGATATAACAATGTAATAGTTAATATTATAATATTATGAACTTGACAGGATCTAGAATAACCTAGGAGATAAACTGTCTGTAAGGAAGTCTCTAGATTAGACCCACTGAGTTAGGAAGACCTACTCAATGTGGGTGGTACTGTCCCACGGGCTGGGATGCCTGGCTGAATATAAAGCAGACCGAGAGCTGAGCATCAGCATTCTTCTCTCTCTGCTTCCTGACTGTGGGTGCAATGTGCCCAGTTGTACCTGACCTGGCCAAGACTGGGCAGTAGGACTGTGCCCACCCCCACCGTGTCCCTGGTTCTCAAGGTCAGAATGGGAAACTCCCAGTGTGGGCCACATACCCCTCTCCCATGCAGCTTGGTTTATGGATTTTTAGGATCATCATGGCTGAGGATGGTTGGGTAAATAAATCTAAGGTAGATCTTCCAGCCCAGAAGGTCAGCGAGGAGTTAGCCCCTCAGCTGCCATTAACAGAGTATGTTTCAGCAAAGGCAGCTTAAATCGTGAAGGCCCTGGGGAGAACCTATGGGGTCATGAATGTACTCATTCTAAGGGCTAGGTGGGATCTGGAAATCAAAATTAAAAAGGTGCATGTGCTGGACAGAGAGGCTTCTGTCCAGACTCCTGCCAGGGCCTGCCAGGGCCATCTCAGAACGGGCCAGCACCCAGGAGACTGGCATCGTCAGACTTAGCTGTCCTGGGTATAGAGAATTGTGTGGCTGGTGAGGGCAGGACCAGAGACGGCCTGCCACAGCTCACCATGGTCTTCCAGCACCGCCTTCTCCTAGCTCAGGAGGGAGTTAAGGCCTTCTAACAATCTAGCCTCTGAGCAAGTAAAGCAAGATGGTCTCTTTTACGTGACAGCTGCAGCTTCTCCAAGTCAAGGGTACAAGAGATCCCAGACCAAGAGGAGCTGCCTCCAAGATTTAAAATTAGATGCCGTGCTCTATAGGGTCTAAGTTCCCAGGGAATTCTCAGCTGCAGTTGGAAAGAGGACTTTGGGGTGTAGCTCACTCAGGAGTTTGGAGAAGAGAGAACAAAATTACAGCTGCTTTCAGGATCTCTGAGGGTAGTTGGGGCGGAAAGGGACCTGGGGCTTGTGAGAACTGAGACCAGAGAGAGAGACCACACTGTCCATGGCTAATCTCACCCTAGTCAAAAATGCCTGTCATCCCTGGAGCACAACCAGGGACATGGCTTGGGAAGCCTCTGCAAGGAAGGGACACTGTAAATATCATAAAGACCCCAGGACCGTGGCCCGACAGCAGGAACTTTTCCATCCCTTGTCTCCTCCCGCTCTCTGCCTCTCTGCTTCCCTTGTGGTTTTTCCTTCTGCCTTCCCCCACTATTCATACCCATCCATTCATATTCACCCTTCTTTTCGTTTTTAAAAGTTATTTCATTTTATACGCATGGCTGTTTTGCCTGTATGTATGTATGTATGTATGTATGTATGGTGTGCATGCCCGATGCCCATGGAAGCCAGAAGAGACTATCAGGTCCCCTGGAACTGGAGCTGTAGTTATGAGCCACCACGTAGGTACTGGGAATTGAACCTGGGTCCTCCATGTTCTTAATCGCTGAGCCATCTCTCTGGCCCTTATATTCTCTCCTTTTCTTGAAATGGAGTCTTGCTGTACTGACCCAGGCTGATCTTAAACTCCCAGGCTTAAGTGATCCTCCTGCCTCAGTCTCCGCATGGTTTCCTTTTTTCATGGCTGTGACCAGTCACCTGGCAAGAAGGCACTTAAGGGATAAAAGGTGGATTGGGGCTCACGGTTTGAGGGAACACAGCCCATGACGGGAGAGAAGACGTGTCATCGGGAACAGCTCTTAGCTGTGGGGGCAGAAGAATGAGGCTGCTTACTCCGTGTGGGGCCCAGCCCAAGGGGGTGGTAGTACCTACACTCAGGGCGAGTTTTCCCTCCTCGGCTAAACCTCCCTGGAAACGCTCTCACAGACATGCCCAGTGCCCGAGTATCCGAGTTATTTTCAAATCCAATCAAACTGGTGACGAGGATGGACCATTGCAGCTTCTGCGGAGCTGAGACTGCGGGCACACACCACATTACCTGGCTTGATCGATTTTTATGGAGGGTAGCCCAGGGTGCCATCTCTGCAGTGGCCCTGCCATGAAATGACCTTCCTGCTAAACAAAGCGCCACCACCAACAGAATTCTCTGGCACTCTAAGGTCTATGAGGGTGAAGTCAGGGACATGTGTCCCCAGTGCTAACCCCTGTTGTCTTCACAATAAGTCATTCTTGGAATTTTTCATAGATGAATTCTGAAATAAAATTAGCATGGGCATCTGCCTATGGAACCCCAATTTAAAAAAAAAAAAAGCCTAATTCTAAATAAAACAAACTAAAATGATATCTTGATATTCATTGTCTATAAATAAAACTTCAGCAAGAATTACATTATAATGAGATATAGGTGGAATAGTAACAAATGTTTTGAAAGTCACAAAGTTACAACTGGAAAGCTTTTTAAAATGAAACAGTGGAGCTGCAGATATGTCCCTGCTTTTCAGAACATATACTGCTCTTGCAGAGGACCTGGGTTTAGTTCCCAGCACTCACATTACACAGCTCACAACCTCCTGACTCCAGCTGCCAGGGGATCTGATGACCTCTTCTGGCCTCCACAGGTACTGCACTACAGCGTGCATGCCATGTGCACACGTGTGCACATACCATTATAAATAAAGTAAATCTCCAGGCATGGTGGTGCATGCCTTTAGTCCCAGCACTCAGGAGGCAGAGGCAGGAAGATCTCTGAGTTCAAGGCCAGCCTGAGCTACAAAGCAAGTTCCAGGACAGCCAGGGTTACACAGAGAAACCCTGTCTCCAAAAGCCAAAAACCAAAATAAACAAAAAATAAAGTAAATTATTTTGTAATGGAACAGTACTGCCACCAGCACTCAAACACCACAGCCACAAACAGAAGCAAAAGAGATAGACAGAAATGCTCCCAATGGTGCCTTCTACTTTTTGAGTGACAGAGGAAGCTGACTGGAAATGATGGAGACACTACAGACCTAAGCAATGTGGTATATGTGGCCCAGTCACAGCCATGGGGAGGGAAACTCTTTCCTATGGCTGCAGTAACACAGCCGCAGACTGGATGGTTTAGGACAGAAGTTCTGGCAGGAGGTGAGGTCGGCAGGGCTGGGCTTCCTCTGAGGCCCTCAGTAGGAGTCCGTCCTCAGGCATCCCTGCCTTCTAATGGCCAACCCTTGCCTGTCCCTCGGTCTACAGCTGCTTTGTCTCCCTCTTCATACAAGAACATCAGCCATGCTGGGTTAGGTCACCTCTCATCACTCCACCTGAAACCAGAAAGTTTTTCAAAGGCTCCAGTTTCCAAATGAGGTGACATTCACAGAGGCCTAGACTGAAGACTTCAGTATATCGTTTGGAAGGACACAATTCAACCCATAAGAGGACCCAAGGGCAAAGCAAGAGATGTATTTCCTTATTGAGAAATAAAAAGGAGCCAGGTGGTGGTGGCACACGCAGAGGCAGGTGGATCTCTGAGTTCGAGGCTAGCCTAGTCTATAAAGTAAGTTCCAGGACAGACAGAGCTGTTGCACAGAGAAACCCTGTCTCAAAAAAGAAAAAAAAAAAAGAAGAAAAGGAGCTGGACATAGTGGCGTATACTTTTAATCCCAACACTTGAGAGGCAGAAGTAGGTAGATCTCTGAGTTCAAGGCCAGCCTAGTCTACAAAGTGAATTCCAGGACAGATAGTTTCTCTGTATCTTTAAAAAAAAAAAAAAAAGAAAAAGAAACAAACAAACAAAAAATAAAGAGTGTTTGGGAGACAGCTCAGTTGTTAAAGCACTACCTTCACAACTACGAGGACCTACCATCCCCAGAGCCCACATGAAAAAGCCAGGCGCCAAGGTATTCATGTGTAATTCTGGTGTGGAGGAGAAAGACAAACAGAATCCCTGGAGCTTGCTGGCCAGCTGGTCCAGCTGAAAAAGTGAGCTCCAGGTTCAATGAGAGACCATGCCTCAAAACATACCGTGGGGAGAAACTGAGGAAGACAAGGAACATTGACCTCTGGCCTCCACACACATGCACACTGTGCCTGCATACACACATGCACAGCACGCCTGCACACACACATGCACAGCATGCTTGCACGCACACATGCACAGCGTGCCTGCATGTACACATGCACACTGTGCCTGCATACACACATGCACAAGGTGCCTGCAAACACACATACACAGCACGCCTGCACACACACATGCACAGCACGCCTGCACACACACATGCACAGCGCGCCTGCACACACACATGCACAGCGCGCCTGCACGCACACATGCACAGCGCGCCTGCACGCACACATGCACAGCGTGCCTGCATACACACATGTACAGCATACCTGCATGCGCACACACATACAAACATGTACGCACACATACACATGAAAAAAGGCACGTGTTCTCTGGAAGCCTGCAGTAGTGTTGGGTTCAGCGGCTCAGGCTTTCTGCATCTATGCAGTGACATCCCACAAATAAATGAAATCAATATCCTACCCAACTCCTAACAAATCTCTTCTATAGTATTTACTGTGGCTCATGTTTTGTTTCTGTTCTTCCTTGTTTATATATTTATCCTTTCTTTGATCAATTGGACAAATGGCTTTGTGGGTTTCCTCAAAGTCCTAGTTATTGGTTTTACCCATCAATTCTCATTTTTTTTTCTGTCTTCTTTAATCAGCTTTATTATTGGTTAGTTTCCTGATATTCCTGGCTTCTTTCTTGTATCTCAAAGACCTTTAGAGACTTGGGTAACTAAGAATATGTATTTTTTTACTGGGTTTATTTGTGTGTGTTTGTGTGTTTGGTGTGTATGTATACAATGCATGTTTACATGAGTCTGGGCACACATGTGTGCAGGTGCACGTGCATGTATGTGAGCATGCATGTGGAGGCCGGAGGTTGACATCACATGACTTCCTTGATCACTTTCCGGCTTGCTCCGAGGATTCCATCACTGCCTCTGGAGCCCTGGGATTACAGGCAGGCTGTCAGCCCCAACCTGCTTTCACATAGGTTCTGGGAATTCAAACTCTGCCCTCGCTAGCGCATGTCAAGCACTTTACCTCCGAGCCCTGTTCACTGGATTTAATCCTCCCTGGCGACATGAGGCTTTAGAAGAACACAGTTTTGCTAAATGAATTGTTTGGCAACATCCCATGTATTTTAATAAAGTGTTTTTGTAAAGATTTGCTTTTATTTTGAATTATGTATATGTATATTTTTATATTATTGTGTATATTATTATGAATTATGTGTGGCTATGTGTATATGAGTGCAAGTGCCAGGGAGGCCAGAAGAAGGCGTTGGATCCCTTGAAGCTGGAATTAAGCACTGTTGTAAGCCATGCAAAATGGGTGCTGGGAACTAAACTCAGGTCCTCTGCAAAACAGCAAACAATTTTAACCACTGAACCATCATCTCTCAGCCCTATACAGGCATAGTCGTCTTAAATCATTCTGAATTTTTTTGTCCTGGATTTTCTTCCTGGCTTATGTGTCTTTTAGGGTAACTTTTTAAAAATACCCATGTAGTAAGGTGCCCAAAATTGCATCTTTCATTTCTGTCTAATCTTCTTGTGTGTGGTGGAGACCCATGTGCCCACCACAGAGTCCTGGGACCATCACTCCAGACCACCAAGGATGCAGCTAGCCTTGACTCTATCTCTTGCAGCATTCCACTGGGCCGTGCTCCTCAGAGCACTCACTCTGGCTTCTTGCTGTGTCCCCACTAGCTCCCATAGCCACACATGCATTTACTCTAGTGACACGGCCCTGCCTGTTTATACCACATCCTCACACCCCGAGAGAGAAGAGCTCAAGGTGAGTCCCACCTCAGAGAGAGAAGACCACAGGGTGTCTCACCTCAGAGAGAGAGAGAACACAGGGTGAATCCACCTCAGAGAGAACACAGGGTGAATCTCACCTCAGAGAGAGAACACAGGATGAATCCACCTCAGAGAGAGAGAACACAGGGTGAATCCACCTCAGAGAGAGAGAACACAGGGTGAGTCTCACCTCAGAGAGAGAGAACACAGGGTGAGTCTCACCTCAGAGAGAGAGAACACAGGGTGAATCCACCTCAGAGAGAGAGAACACAGGGTGAGTCTCACCTCAGAGAGAGAGAACACAGGGTGAGTCTCACCTCAGAGAGAGAACACAGGGTGAATCCACCTCAGAGAGAAAGAACACAGGGTGAGTCTCACCTCAGAGAGAGAGAACACAGGGTGAGTCTCACCTCAGAGAGAGAGAACACAGGGTGAGTCTCACCTCAGAGAGAGAGAACACAGGGTGAGTCTCACCTCAGAGAGAGAACACAGGGTGAGTCTCACCTCAGAGAGAGAACACAGGGTGAGTCTCACCTCAGAGAGAGAACACAGGGTGAGTCTCACCTCAGAGAGAGAGAACACAGGGTGAGTCTCACCTCAGAGAGAGAGAACACAGGGTGAGTCTCACCTCAGAGAGAGAGAACACAGGGTGAGTCTCACCTCAGAGAGAGAGAACACAGGGTGAGTCTCACCTCAGAGAGAGAGAACACAGGGTGAATCCACCTCAGAGAGAGACAACACAGGGTGAATCCACCTCAGAGAGAGAACACAGGGTGAGTCTCACCTCAGAGAGAGACAACACAGGGTGAGTCTCACCTCAGAGAGAGAGAACACAGGGTGAGTCTCACCTCAGAGAGAGAAGAACACAGGGTGAGTCTCACCTCAGAGAGAGAGAACACAGGGTGAGTCTCACCTCAGAGAGAAAGAACACAGGGTGAGTCTCACCTCAGAGAGAGAGAACACAGGGTGAGTCTCACCTCAGAGAGAGAGAACACAGGGTGAGTCTCACCTCAGAGAGAGAGAACACAGGGTGAGTCTCACCTCAGAGAGAGAGAACACAGGGTGAGTCTCACCTCAGAGAGAGAGAACACAGGGTGAGTCTCACCTCAGAGAGAGAGAACACAGGGTGAGTCTCACCTCAGAGAGAGAATCTTGGTGCTCTCTCCTGCCTCTGGTTCTTGGCCTGTGTTTTCTTCCTGCTCAGAGCAGTCTGCCTTGGGCTAGTTCTTATTCATGCCTCTAGGATGAGCTTAATAGGTGGGATGTGAGCAGGCACTAAGCTCCAGGCTCTGTGCCGAGTCTGTACACACATTATTGCACTAAACTCTCACAATGACCTATGAGATAGCTCCCCCATTCCATTCCACAGATGCAGAGACTGAGGTAGAGAACGTTCACTCATTCTCTGTCCCTCAGACTAGGGAACAGGGCATTAAATCCAGGGCCACCTGACTCCAAAGCCTGACCTCTCCATCTTCAAGGCCTTGATGCCAGTGACCTGAAAGTCCACCTCTGCCCCTGCCCCAACCCACCTGGGTCTGTGGCTCTTCAACCACAGTCCTCCAACTGGACTGGTCTTTAGTTGCTTGCTCGCGCTTTGCTTTGCCGCTAGATAAGGAGTTTTGGAAGGAAAAAAAATATGGTACTATATATGCATTTAGTAGCCAGGCAGTGCTGGCACACACCTGTAATTCCAACACTTAGGAGGCAGAAGCAAATGGATCTCTGTGAGTAGTTCAAAGCCAGCCTGGTCTACAAAGCAAGCTCCAGGACAACCATAGCTGTTATACAGAGAAACCTTGTCTCGGAAAAAAAATGCATTTAGGTTGTAAAGGACATAGAATTCAATATGAGTTCAATAAATAGTGACTAGATTAATGGATAGATGGTGGGGGTGGGTCAGTAACTAAATGAGTAGATGGACAGGTGAGTAGATAGACAGACTTATGCATACGTGAGTAAGTAGATAGATAGAAAATAAATGGGTTGATAGATAGGTAGGTGGGTAGGTGGGCAGACCTATAAGACAGACAGACAGACAGACAGACAGACAGACAGACAGACAGACAGACAGACAGACAGATAGATAGATAGATAGATAGATAGATAGATAGATAGATAGATAGATAGATGAGAGAATAGATGGGTGGGTGGGTAGATGGATAGACATATGACTAGATAGATGAGTGAATAGATGGGTGGTGGACAGGTAGGTGGACAGAGGAATGAGTGGACAGATGGAAGGATGATAGAAGAAAGGATAGATGAATGGATGGATGGATGGATGGATGGATGGGTGATGGATCAATGGATGGATGGATGATGGATGGATGATGGATGGATGATGGATGATGGGATGGGTGGATGAATGGATGGAGGATGATGGATAGGTGGACAGAAAGAGTTGGTGAACAGGTAGGTAGATGCTAAATGCTGGGACACAGACAGTGATAACACATTTCACCTCCTCAGAAAGCAGTCACTCCAGAACAGGAAAAGCAAGTCAAGGATAAGATGCCAGTGCCTGGGAGAGGATGGAGCGGATGATAGCTCAGTACAACCAGTTGGCTAGATGTTGGTTCAGAGGCACATGCTCAGTGAGAGCTCCTCAGTCAAAGGGATTCCAGGTCTGGAACTGTCCCTGAACTGGATGCTTCTTACAGTCTGCTCTAACCCCAAGACGAGAAAGTTACCTCCATGCCGCAGTCCCCTCTGCCTGCTCAGCAATCTGAACTACAAGACAGGATTGTATTAGCTAAAGGACAAGTGGGCCCCAGCAATCTTTGCAACACATGCCGCAGGTAAGGGGAGAGAACATTCAGGTTGCCACCAGACCAGCACCCAGTGGAAGGGTGCCTTGGAGCCCAGGCTTGATTTCACTGCAGCAGATGAGGACAGAAGTTGTAGGGTTGGAAAGCCAGTTTGGGGCCTTATGATAATTTTCAGAAAAAGGAGTCTGAGTGTTTGCAAACAGGGAGATGCAGCAACGTGCATGGAGTGGCGATTGCTATGGTTACCTGTATCTCAGGAGGCTATAGGTGACAGAGGGGTACACAGCAAGGGTTAGGCATCCCAAGTCTCTAGCTAGCCACAGGGATGTTGTTCTTGTCTTCGATGGTCAGGTGCTCCCAACATAACAAGAATCGGGAGTTGAATCCCCACTAGTTGCTACTGCCTCTCTAGAAAAAGTCTGTAGAAACTCAGAGAAAATTCTGGGCCCTCAGGTGGCGGGAGCGGGTGTAAAACGGACTGAAAATTACAAACTGTCAGAGAAGTTTTCTGCCTAGTTACACTTTAGCTATTTGGATCCCCCACATTAATTTGAATATTAATCATTTTGAAAAAACACACTCACGCAAATACTTTTTTTTCTTTTAAACACCTGTCGCCAAGATCCTGATAAATGGTTTGCTCGGCTTACACCCTGAATCCTTCCTGAACAGCAATCCCCTTTTCTGAGCACCTCACAGATTGCTCCTTCCACAGGGGCCTTGGAAAGTGCTGACTCCCCCTCTCAGCAGGTCTGATGGCCCATCCCACCCATGACTTCCCCCACAGGAAGTCATTCTGCTTTCCAGCCACCTCCACGAGACATCCTCCCCCAGCCCTAGCATGCCAAGTGCTGGGATGGCTGTGGACCATTTCCCAGCCAATGTAGCCAAGTATCCTAAAGATGCAGAGCTCTCCATTTCCCTGTATCCCTGGGCACATGTAAGCTGGGCCTGTGGGTCTGGTCCAGAGGAAATTGGAGACAATGAGGATATCCTGTCTTAGGATCTTACTCCTACCTGGTCAGGGCTCATAGGGGGAGTTCTGCCGTCTGGGGCAGCTGAAAAGATTCTGGATATTAACAACCATCTCACTAATGGGCACAGCGCTGATGATCCTGGTAGGCACGGTGGGTAGCATTTATTAAGCCTTCCCTCCCTATTAGGCCCTAGGCTACTGTTCAAGGGCCTCATGTCTTGTGTAACCAGTACCACACAGTTCCAGGAGACCTGACTGTGTCTCCCTCCCCTCCACTACACAGCTGAGAAAACAGAAGCCTGGGAATGGCACACCTCTGGCCAAGTGGCGGCATCAGGAATGGACCTAGGTCTGAGCTGAGGGCTTGAGCCATGCTGCCCTTACCAGTTTCTCCAACTCTCATGATGCTTGGCACTCCAGCTTGGTCTACAGCCCTGGCCACTGGTTTATCCTGCCTGGCTGCCCTCCCGAGCACCTCTCCATCTGTTCCCACGAATAGAGTACCATATTTCCCCATGATCTCATGAGCAGCCTCTGACACCCAGCTACTGATCTTACTGCCACCCCAAAATCCCTACCAGCTACACTCACTTCATTCATAAGCTGAGCCCTGGCCAGAATCCACATGTAGATGAGGCCTCCTTCATTGGAGCAGGATTCAGAGACTGAGCTGTTCTTCCTAGGGATCCTGGGTAAGTACATGCTGTGACCGCTGACCTTCCTCCCTCATCTTTCTGGTCTGTGGGTCCAAGGCTGCTCTCTGATGAAACCTTGATTCTCCTGCCCACACCAATGGAGCATCTCAGACCGAAGTTTATGTCAGAGCCAATTTTACAGCAGGGGTCAGAAGTTATTGTCACAAGCAGCTAGAACCAACCGCTCCTGGGAATAGCACACCAATGGGGGGGGGGGTGGCAAGAGACTGAGCCCCGGGCATGCTGCCTAGCATGTGATCTGAGGCTGGGCTGCCTTTTCTTGGGTATTTGCTGGGGTGGAAGGCCAGCACAGACTTATCCTTCCATCTCCACAGCCCTCTGTGATTTGTAGAATGCAATCCATCCTTTCCTTTCCTTCTCCCAGAAGCACATGCAGGAAGCAGACTGAAACAGTATGCCCGGCTTATAACTGGACAAACTAAGCCTTGTTGTCTTGTTCTGGTGGTGGTGGTGATGGTGGTGGTGGTATGGTGGTGGTGATGGTGTGGTGGTGGTGGTGGTGGTGGTGGTGGTGGTGGTGGTGGTGGTATGGTGGTGATGGTGGTGTGGTGGTGGTGGGGGTGGTATGGTGGTGGTGGTGTGGTGGTGGTGGTGGTGGTGGTGGTATGGTGGCGGTAGTGGTGGTGGTGGAGGTGGTATGGTGGGGGGGGTTGGGGGGTGGTGATGGTGGTAGTGTGGTGATGATGGTGGTGATGGGGTGGTGGTGGTGGTAGTGATGGTGTGGTGGTGGTGGTGTGGTGGTGGTGGTGATGGTGGTGGGATGGTGGTAGTGATGGTGTGGTGGTGGTGTGGTGGTGGTGGTGTGGTGGTGGTGGTGATGGTGGTGTGGTGGTGGTAGTGGGATGGTGGTAGTGATGGTGTGGTGGTGGTGTGGTGGTGGTGGTGTGGTGGTGGTGGTGTGGTGGTGGTGTAGTGGTGGTGGTGGTGTGGTGGTGGTGGTGGTGGTGGTGGTGGTGGTGGTGGGATGGTGGGGGGGGTTGGGGGGGGGTGTATGCACACTCATGCACACAAGAGTCAACATGTGTGCAAGTGCTTGTGGAGGTCAGAAATCAGCTTCAGATGTTCCTCAGGACACAATCTTCTTTGGTTTTTGGTTTGGCTTTATTTATTAGTAATGGTGTGTGTGTGTGTGACAGTGTGTGTGTGTGTGTGTGTGTGTGTGTGTGTGTGTGTGTGACACAGAGAGAGAGATCAGGTGCACACATGCCACAGCATGTCAGAGAACAGCACTCAGGTGTCATTTCTCCCCTTCCAGTTTGCAAGGTCTCTCTTGTCCTTCCTACCCTGATACGTGTCAGGACAGGTGGCGTGCTAGCTACAAGGCAAGTCTCCTGTCTCTACCTCCCTTTCCACCATGGGAGTACTGGAATTACAGGTGCATGGTGCCAGCTCTGTCTTCTTTTAACCCCGGTTCCAGGGATCAAGCTCAGCTCATCGCTCCCCTGTGGCAAGCACTTTTACAAGCTAAGGCCTCTTGACAACCCTTGTGCTTTGAGGCAGGGTCTCTCACTGACCTGGAACTTGCCCGTTCATCTTGGCTAGCTGCCCAGCAAGCCCCTGGGGTTCTCTTGTGTCCAGGCCCCCAGAACAAGTGTGTGTCACATGCCCAGGGTGGAACCCAGGTCCCAGTGCGTGCAGGGCAAGCACTTCACTGACTCAGCTCTCCCCTGTGTTTTGAAGACAAGACCCTGCCATTGAGCACACACTGGCTTTGAACCTACAATGCCCGTCAGCAAATTCTCTGTGGTAACATAGTTCATAGTGTGAGGTCACTCAGAGTCTTTCTCAAGTAAGGTGGACACTTGTCTGCATTTGTGAGCTGGAGGAGTCATTGCTGCCCCTTACCAAGCAGCCACGTTCACCTCTAACTCAGATTTGAGATGGAGAAAACCAATTGCCATTTATGACCAGCCCATTCCCAGCAGCAAGTGAGCTCCTCCATGACAAATTACAGTACTCGTGACCCCCACCCCCACCCCAAGGCAGACTTGGTCCCTCGCAGTCACGTCCTGAGTGGGATGGTGGCCTGTGCTGGGCCCCTGCTGCACGGCCAGGGCCTCCCTCTGTGCCCCATGGGATAGAGAAGCTAATTTATTTGGATATGTGACGGCTAACAGGCTTATCTAACTACAGTAAAATAATTTTCTGAATTATTCATGTGATATTTGAAATCATGATTGTAGAAACAAATTAGCTGCCCAAAAACTGGAGGTGAAGTCTCCTCATTAATAATGCATTGGGCAGAGGGGTACAGAGGAGAGGACTCTGCCCGGAGCACACTGATGAGAAAGCCTGGCTCCCATAGGGCCCCTTCCCACACAGGCATCACACAGTCCCCAGCAGGGATTCCTGAAGCCTGGGTGACACATGAATGTGACCTCTCTTTGAGGATGGGTCTCCTTAGGGGATCTTTTTCCCTCACCTACTGCCACCTGGACAGTGTTCTCAAGACTTGCCTTCCTCGTCTGGCCAAGAGTGCTCTCTCTGCTCTCTCAGATGTCCCAAAAGCCAGGGAGACCTGGCTTTGCGCTGCTGCCGGTCCTTCGGAGCTACAGGTGTCTAGCTGAGAGTTTCCGTACCATGTCCCCCCTGCTCTCTTATTCTTCTCTTGTCCTGGAATATCTGTAGGGGAGTGGGGAGAATTAGGAGGGTGGGGAGATAATGCAGTATTTAAGAGTGCACCAGTGAGGACCAGAGATCAAATCCCCAAGCACCCACACAAAAAGTCTAGCATGATAAAGGACGTGCCTTTGATCTCAGCACTATGGGAGGTAGAGACAGGAGGATTGCTGGTGCTTGCTGGATGCCAGCCTAGTTCTAGGTTTAGTGGGCGACCCTGTCTCAAAGCAGCAAAACAGAGTGATGATGCAGGACATCCCATGTCCTCCTCTGGCCTCCACATGCCTGCCTATGGACACAGGTACCCACACAGACACAAGCATATATATCCACATGCCTGCCTATGGACACAGGTACCCACACAGACACAAGCATATATATATATATCCACATGCCTGCCTGTGGACACAGGTACCCACACAGACACAAGCATATATATATCCACATGCCTGCCTATGGACACAGGTACCCACACAGACACAAGCATATATACAACACACACACACTTTCTCTATGTGGGCCAGAGACCACACAGACCTAAAGCCACAGTCATCTGGAAGGGGCCCTAGTGAAGCAAGGTCACCAGCACCGACCCCTACTGCTCCTTTCCACGTCAGAGGAGGTTCACACAGCCTGGAGGGTGTTACATCCCTTTGCAGCTCTGTGAAACAATCCTGGCCAGCCCAACAGCCTCTTCACCTGAGTTTCCTCCTTTGGCCAATGAGACTAGTGACCCTTGATGTCAGGGGACCATTGTAGACGGAACTAATGAGAGCTCAACCAGGGAGGCTCTTGGGTAAGTACCAATGTAGCACGGTGAATCAGTGTGCCCAATTCATTCATTTGCCTAATTACACTGTAATTGTCCCACAGCAAGCAGACAATTATAATATCAGTAATACTCTCTTTAGCCACGGTCTCTAGTGCCAAGTTACAGCTCTTGCGCTGGGTCTTCCAGGCATCCTAGATGGGGGAAATTGGCGAGGGGAAGTCTCCTTCCTTCTGCCTCCAGAGGCCAGTTTAGAAGACTGTGTGGTTCTATACTCAGGACTGGATCTAGCCTTGCAAATGATTAGCCAATGCCCAGTCCAGCTATAATGCAAAGAATTTGCTAGAACCCCCTGAAAGCTGTATTTGCAGGTCAGCTGGAGCCCTTGCAGCTCCTCTGGATTGAGGGCAGAGAACAGAGCTGTGGAAAGAGATGCATAGTCATCATCTCGGGCCTTCCTTCATGCTGAAGAAGGCCTCACCCCTCCAGGTCAGCTAGCTGGCCCTCCAGGGGGTCTCGAAGGATGGGAATGCTCTGTGTTGTTTCGAGAGACATAGTCATTACAGACGATGTCTGGAACCACTTCTAAAGGTCTCACCAGCTATGAGCCTACTGGCCACCTGGAGCCACAGAGAACACATGAGACGCACAATCTGGCCACCCCCCACTAAGGGAGAGGTCTCCATCCACAAGGAGGCCACAGACAGGAAGGAGGAACAGCCATGCTCAGGTCAGCTTGCCTCTCAATAGCTCAGCTATGAAGGCACCTCACTCCCAAGGCTGGTAAATAATCTCTGTGCTCATTCTATCTTTTAAAAAAAAAATGCCAGGCAGTGGTGGTGCACACCTTTAATCCTAGAACTCAGGAGGCAGAGGCAGGTGGATCTCTTGAGTTTGAGGCCAGCCTGGTCTATGAAGCAAGTTCCAGGACAGCCAGAGCTACATCAGAAACTTTGTCTCAAAAACAAAACAAACAAAAAAAAAAATGTCAAGGGACTGAGGGGACAGCATGATGGATAAAGTGCTATTACATGATCATGGGACCTGAATCCAGAGCTCAGAATCCACATAAAGAGCCAGACAAGGAGCATCTGTCTGTAATCCCTGAGCTGAGGCAGAAACTGAAGGATGGAGTTGGCTGGATAGCCAGTCTACCCAAATCAGCAAGCTTCAAGTTCAGTGTGAGACCTTGTCTCAAAAATTCAAAAAGGAAGGAAGGAAGGAAGGAAGGAAGGAAGGAAGGAAGGAAGGAAGGAAGGAAGGAAGGAAAGAGGAAGGAAGGAAGGAAGGAAGGAAGGAAGGAAGGAAGGAAGGAAGGGAAGAAGGAAGGAAGGAAAGAGGCAGAAGGAAGGGCTCAGCTGTTAAGAGCACTGACTGCTCTTCCAGAGGACCCGAGTTTGATTCCCAGCATCCACGTGGTGGCTCACAACCATCTGTAACTCCAGCTCTAAGGGATCAACACCCTCTTCTTGCCTCCACAGACACTAGGTACACACATGGTTCAGGGACGGACATTCAGGCAAAACACACATATACATAAAATAAAATAATAAAAAATAAGAAAGGAAGAAAGAAAGGGGGATGATTAAAGAAGACACCTATGCAAATGCACACACACACACACACTCACACATAACACACACATAAAGTGATATCAAGAGCATGTTTGAAATCCATGTCAAATGGTAGCAGCAAGTAAAGGCATTTGCCACCAAAGTGACTGCAAAGCAGAGCGTGTATACCTGTCAGCTCTTCCAACCCCAGCCAGGCAGGTGACTTTGAAGGATGGTTTGAGCCCAGAACAAAGACAGAACTCTCGAGCGTTTAGGAGGCCTACTGGAAATGAACTGTTTTTTAATTCATCCTGGCAAGGCCTGTGGCACACCCACGGTACTCCAAAGCTAACAGAGAGGGATGGGAAAGAAATAGTCAGAGACATGGTCCCTTGAAAATTCTAGCCCACACTAACCGCAACTATGGATGGGTGGCATTTCCCAGCAGCCCTTGCAAACCTACTCATCTTTGTGGTGATATTGTGTTCCCCAAAATATTGTGCACCCTAATAAACTTATTTGGAGTCAGAGAACAGAACAGACAGATAGACATAGAGGCCAGAAAATGGTAGCACACATGCCTTTAATCCTATCACTTGGGAGGCAGAGATCCATCCGGATCTCTGTGAGTTTAAAGCCACACTGGAAACAGCCAGGCATGATGACTCACACCTTTAATCCCAGGAAGTGATGGCAGAAAGCAGAAAGGTATATAAGGCGTAAAAACCAGAAACTAGGGCGGGTTAAGCTTTTAGGCTTTTGACCAGCACAGTTCAGCTGAGAGGCATCCAGTCTGAGGAAACAGGATCAGCTGAGGAACTGGCGAGGTGAGGTGGCTGTGACCTGTTCTGCTTCTCTGATCTTCCAGTATTCACCCCAATACCTGGCTCTGGATTTGTTTTTATTAATAAGACCCTTTAAGATTTGTGCTACACGAGTAGCGGTGGCACACGCCTTTAATCCCAGCACTCGGGAGGCAGAGGCAGGCGGATCTCTGTGAGTTCGAGGCCAGCCTGGGCTACAGAGTGAGTTCCAGGAAAGGAGCAAAGCTACACAGAGAAGCCCTGTCTCAAAAAACAAAAAAAAAAAAACAAACAAAAAAAAGATAAAAACCTTTTGGGGTTGAGGATTTAGCTCAGTGGTAGAGCGCTTGCCTAGCAAGTGCAAGGCCCTGGGTTCGGTCCTCAGCTCCAGAAAAAAAAAAAAAAAAAAAAAAAAAAAAAAGATTCATGCTACATATTCATCAGATCTCAGCTCCCTCATTACCTCCTCCGAGGAGCCTTCTTCCTGTGTTCAGTGACTAGGCCTGACCTCCACACTGTGCCTCTGGGTGCCTCCCTCTTAGCATCTACCACCACTGTAGATTTATATCTGCTCAGGTGGCATGGAATCAGATGTCACAGATGGCTCATGCCACATGCTTAGTCCACATTCCTGCACTGAGTGAGGGAGAACTGAGCAGATGTGTCTCTGTCTTTTGGCTGTAAACAGGGCAGAGGCTTCGGAACCGACTGTAGATGGATAAGGATAACCGAAATGGAACTCCATTTCTCATGCTCTCAGTTCTAAGCACAGTAATAGAGCAGACACCAACCTCTAGAAAGGTCCCACTCCAGGAGACCTTCACTCTGACAACGGAGGCAGGAAGAAACTCAAGAAGTCTCCACTCGGGTACCCAGGGAAGCTGTGGGCAAGGAGTCCAACTGTGAGAACCAGCAGCCAGGCAAGCAGCAGCTGGAGCCCAGAAAAGACACTCGTGAGGCTACCAACTTTCAAAGCAATCAGCCAGGAACCTCGGTGGTCAAGGACAGGAAAATAGAAAGAGGCCTGGACTCTCGCCCTTGCTGAACCACTGTCAAATCCATGAGGCATAAAGTAGGTCACCGGCTCCCCGGCGGGGAGGAGCTGTGTATTTTTATAACTGGGTTTGAACACTGTCAGGTGATAAGCTCATAACACTTCTGTCCCCTAGGGTGTGGCCTCAATTTATGAACCTTATTTTTAACGGAAGGAAAGAAGCCTGGATCGAATGGCACTGATGTACAAAGATCCCCTGAGCCTCAGACTGTGGTACTAGAAAATCAGACAGACCATCAAGGTGGGTGGCCTGCACGGCAGGTACCCAGCCACGCTCAAGCCTGAGGTTAATCTCTGGGACCCATGTGGCAGAAGGAGAGGACCAATCCCCACAAGTTATCATCTAGTTTCCTCATGAACACACATATTAAATACATAAATATCATACACACAAAAAAAAATAGAAATCTGGGGTGATAGCTCAGTCAGTAAAATGCTTGCCTTGTAGGCTTGGATACCTGACTTTGATTCCCCAGAACCCATGTTTTTGAAAGCCAGTCTTGGTGGATTGTGCTTAGAATCCTACACTGGGTATTTCCAGGGCTTGCTGAACAGACAGCATAGCTTATTTGGTGAATTCCAGACTAATAAGTGACCCTGAGCAGGTGAATGACACCTGAGGATGATACAGAGGATTTTCTCTGGCTTCCACACACACAGCATTTAAAAAACAAAAATCTGAGGAAAACTGATTTTTTCATGGTCTGCCTTGCGATCACTCAGGGGACCTGGAGAGCAGTCACAAGTACATGCTGTCCAAGGGCTCCTGATTAAAGACACCAGTAGGGGCAGCCAACCCTCAGCACCCATGAGGGACAGAATCCAGGACACCTCCACAGATACCAAAATCCTCAGACACTCAGATCCCTTCTACAGAATGGCATAGTGTTTGTACATAGCCTCTGCTCATCCTCCGGGTACTTGAAATCAGTCTGATGACTTACAATGCCTAACACAATGTAAATGCTGTGCACAGAGCTGTCATACCGCGCCGCGTGGGGAATACTGACAAGACAGGAGCTGCCACAAGTTCAGTACAGGTACATTTCTCCCCCAGGAATTTCCAAGCTGTGGTTGATTAAATCCACGGATGCAGAACCCACAGATTAATAAGGGGGAGGGCTGGGGATGTAGCTCACTGGGTAGAGTGCTTGCCTAGCATGCATGAAGGTCCTAGCATGGTGGCCCATACCTATAACCCCAGCACTTGGGAAGTAGAGAAAGGATAATCAGAAGTTCAAGTCCACCCTCAGCTACCTGTGAGTTTGAGGCCAGCCTGAGCTGTATGGTACCCTGTCTCAAAATAATAAAGGAAAAGATTAAAAAGCAGACTGTATACATTATGTTCACTTTGTCTCTGTCAGGAACAACAAGAGGTGAGTCAAGAAGCTAGGAAGAGGAGAGGAGAGCCAGACATATGGGAAGTGACATGTCCCTTAACACAACAGCATATGCAAAGTTAAACAAGCTGGCAGGGGAGTGTGGTGGTCTGAATAAAAATGGCCCCCACAGGCTCATATGGAGTGGCACTATTAGGAGTGTGGCCTTGTTGGAGTGTGTGTGGACTTGTTGGAGGAAGTGTGTCACTAAGGGGTGGGCTTTAAGGTTTCGGAAGCTCAAGCCAGGACCAGTGGCTTATTCTCTCTTCCTGCTGCCTGCCAATCTGGATGTAGAACTCTCAGTTCCTCTCCAGCACCATGTCTGCCTGTGTGATGCCATGCTTCCCACCATGATGATAATGAACTAAGCCTATAAACTGTAAGCCAGCTCCAATTAAATGTTTTCCTTTATAAGACTTGCCATGGTCATGGTGTCTCTGCACAGCAACAGAAACCCTTAGACAAGGAAGGTAGGCAGAACAGGAGTGGTCAAGACCACAGGTTTTCAGAAGAGGACCTCAGCCAGACTCTTGCTTCACCTCTTCCTAACTCCGTGATGCTACATAAGTTCCCTAGCCTCTTTGAGCCTCCATTTCCCCCTGTATAAAATGGAGGTAGCCATGTCCCTGCCTCCTGGGGAGGCTGAGAAATCAAGTGGGGTCATTCACATTGAGGATGTAGCCCAGTGTCTGGTGGTGGTGACCATGGAGTGGTCAGAGAATCCTTCAAGGTACCACAATCCAATAGGCAGGCAGTCCCTGAAATAACAACATGGGAGCAGAGGTGAGTCTGGGGACGTTTATGAGATGCTGTGACAAAGGGTTTGAGCTGAAGGAAGCAGCATGGGGGTGGGTAGGTATCCAGAAGAAAGTGACATTTCCTCATGGAGGGACAGGGTGGTGATGCTAGAGGCGGCAGGAAGGAGAAGGATGAGAGAGAGTTTGAGGAAGGAACTCATCCTCGGCATGTAGGAAACGGCCAGGGATGGCAACAGGCTCTTTAAAACCCCAGGACACACCGTAACCCCAGCACGTGGAGGTGGGGGGAAATCCAGATTTCAAGGTCATCCTTGGCAAGGCCAGCTTGGGTCACACGAGACCCTTTCTCAAAATAAATAAACCTTTGCCTTTTGGCTCCTACACTCTGGTGGGACCGACAACAGTAGACAAGATTAAGGAGCAAAACATAGCGTTTTAAAATGAAAAAGAAAGAAAAGGACTGGCAAGATGGCTCAGCAGGGAAAGGTGCTTGCCGCCAACCCTGACGACCGGAGTTCAATCCCTGGGTCCCATATTATGAAAGATGAAAACCAACTCTAGCAAGTTGGCCTCTGACCTACACACATACACACACACACACACACACACA